>NC_036449.1:19718317-20034567 GCF_002775205.1 Xiphophorus maculatus | reverse complement strand
TGTGTATAGTTTGTAAAGATGAGGATGAAAAAAAAACATAAAATAAAACACAACTAAAGCAAAAGGACACACAAAAACTCAGGTGGTTTAGTGCAACAGGATGCTCCATTCTATACTCCGATATCTCATAAAGAATAACTTCTGATGTTAAACATAATAGTAACCACCAACAGAATTTTGTCAAGATTTGTATGTGTAAAAATGTAAAATTTCAGAGTACTATAGATGTTTTCTATATTTTACCAGTCTAATTTCAAGCCAATTTGTCAAGTATTTCCCACCCCCCACTTTGGCCCTCCTCACATTAGAATCTTTAGTCCAAAGAACATCTTCTCAATAAGAAATTAATATTCTTCCAACATGTTATCACAATACTTGCAAATCTAAGTCACAATCTCTTGCCAAGCAAAACTGTAGAGTTCAATAATCCCGTGTTGAGGGAAAATAATCTGGCAAAGAAATCACATACCAGCTGTTCGGTGAAGCTGTGCAACAATATATGATTTTCCCTTGATGAACAATAATCTTTGTCTCTCTTAAGTTTGATATGAAACTAAAGAAAACCGAAATATAAATTCCAGTTTTATCAAAGATCAAAATCATTTTCTTTCCATTAATACAGCACTCTTCACATTCATTGTCAACCCTGGTAAGATTGTAATAAATCATCATGGACACCTAGTGACTCTTAGATGTCTGTTCCTGCTCGAATTCCCCAACAGTGAGCCTCACTCCCCTCCTCAAAGTGCATGATAGAAACATCCTTGTCAAACTTCGTTTTATTTTTACTTTTTATTTGTTGATTTGTGTGTTGTTTCAGTTATTAAAACGGTTTCCTTACACCAAAATGAATTTGAATCCTGACTGGAGCCCTTCTTTACAGGGCGTACCTGTTCTCCCCATGCAGGCATCATTTCCCTCTGACTTCTTCGCACAGTTACAAAACATCTGATATTTTGAGAAATGCATCTGAAGAAGAAGATCCCCGTTTCTGTGGGGATTCAGCATATATTTTAAATCTGGTACATAGTACCCTTTTCAATACCGTGTGAGTAATGGAGGCTTAAAATCAAATCAAAAGCACCGCTATGAACAGACACTCAAAGATGATAAAAGTGCAACCATCTCCTGGTTACAAAGAGGATGTTGAAATGAAGTGCGAGTTTGAGAAAGCTGCCTGAAAGGTCACCTTGAGGAAGTGCAAAAGAGGAAAAAAAAGGGATGAAGAGAGAGGATGGCAGGAAGAGAGGATACAAATAGAAGAACCGAGCCCAGCAGGTCGTCTCTAAAAGATTAGGCGTCAGCAAAGATAACACCTGGGGGACAATTAATAGGTCCACTGGTCCATAAAATATTTCATTTGGATTCATTCTCCCAGTCGAATACACACACAAATATAAACAAACAAAGAATGTCCCTGACACTTCAACATATGCAAGCACACACGCTGGTGTGTGCATGCGAGAAGAATATGTTAAAATTTCAAGGGAAAGGGGGAAAAAAATCATGGCGGAGGTAAGGTAATAAACACTACAGGGCTTTGCTTCTGCTTAACCACAAGTTTGATTCTAGTGAGCATGAGCTGCAACATGCATCAAAACTAATCACTGCCACTATTTTGGGACTATAGAAGCATTATAACAATACAATAACAATTATAGCAATCTAAACAGTCTCTATAATAGTCTCTATAACAGTCTCTATAATAGTTTCTTATGTGTTATAAGATTATAAGGATGTTTTCAGTTTCTCAGTTCTTATGTTTTCATGCAAACATTTGCATTTTTATTCCACACAATAAAATAAAACTAATGGCAAAAGATTTTCATTTTTCGTTTAGACCTTCCATGTAAGTCGGCTTCAAACAGTATGCTGTGTATTTTTCTACTCTTCAACTGCATTTTCTCTCACAGTAAACATTATTTTTTTGCTCTAAAACTCAAAAAGAGAAATAAAGCTGTATGTAAACAAGTTTGTATAAGCTATCTTTTCTTCTTAGTGCCAAAGGTTTTATGGTTCGTGTTAAAATTAATCTTTCGGTGTAAGGCAAAAATGACTATTTGAATTATAAAGAGTGATGAGCCATGTTAGGTCAGCAGTTTGCATCCTCCACAAAATGTCCTTTCCTCCATGCCTATGAATTTGTGCATAGGTTAGACAAAAGACCGCTGACTTTTACTGCATATATGATTTTTAGATTTTGTTCAAAATTAACAGTAAAATTAACAGAGGATGTCTAGTCATTTCCAACAGTCTCCTTGCAGCACCTTTGCTTAAACCATTAGCAATATTTCAAATTTCAACAGAAAACAATTAGAGTTCAGCACATAGGAGCCAAAACTCTTCAGTCTGCACTGTGGCTTGGCAAGCAACTGCAGCAGACAGTATAGTTTATGGAGTATATACTCCAAAGATTGGGAACCTAATGACACCCACTCTCTAAAAGTTGTCAGACCCACATCATCTTAAAGGTGGCCTCTAAGGCTTTCCTGTAAACAAGCAAAGTTTTTGCTTACACTCAGTCTTTCTCACCAAAAGACATTCTGTGAACCATTGAGGTTGAACAAAGCTGGAGAATTATTTTGCCAGCTATAAAAACATAAGCACAGAATTTTAATTCATTTTGTTTCTTATTTTGTAATGACATGTTGACTCCGTCCGTCTGTGAGAACTGAATGCAGACAATTAAATAGCCAACAAAGGCTCCAGTTAGCACACATGCATCCAAATCTAAATGTTCAATAATAACATTATGGTAGAAAAGCATAACATGTCACTATGAGGTAATCAATATGGTATTTTTGCAAATGTCAAAACAAACAGCTAGAAAGTAATAAAGTTCCCAAAATAAATTCACAATTACCTTCTACTATTTAATGGCATTGCTTATTTGTTGTATGAGCATACATTTTGTAACTACACAGATCCAGTTTATATGCAGTACATTTTAATGATATGCGAGAACTGCATAAGGCCCTGAGTTGACATTAATTAACAACCAAATATAGGTTTTGAATTAGTGTATGGATTCAGCATTATTCCTCTGCCAGCTGTCAATTCAAACATACTGAGTAACTTCTTATCTATTTACCGTCATTTTTTGTACTTTAATGGTAATAACCAGTGGTAGCAAACTGCCTTTTGCATGTTCAGTGTGTAATTTTCAGGCCACTACTTTAACGTCCTAAAAGTTCAGCTGTGGTAATATTTACACCTCCCGCACATATGCAGAGCATTATTTTGCATATCATGTGGCTGTTCAGGTGTATAAAATACATTCAGATTTAAAACTAAGACTCATGTCTAATGCATGGTTGATTATGCAAATAAAGTTTGTGCTGCTATAGCAAGCACAAACACACAAATCTGACTTTTCACCCACAAGAACTGTTTTCCCTCAAAATCCTTATAGAATATTCTAGACAGACCTTTTATATTAGTCTTGATCTCTTATTATGTGCAGTTCTCAAAATGTCAATGTTTGCTTGACCCTGAGCGTGATGCTCACACTCTTGTCAAAATATATGACAATATGTTGAAGTATTTATTGTACATCTTAAAAATGTTCATAACTAAAACTTGAATATGAAAAAAGCTGAAAGAAAAAAGTTAAAGAAATATATTCAGTTTGACAGCCCCACCCAGCCTCTAATTCAAAGTCTGTTTCTTAATAGTTCATCAAGTCATTGTGACAACTCTTTCCCCCAGACACTAACGGCTGGGTTCTAAAGCTCAAAGAAATAGAGAATGGGGAAAAATAAAAAACACACACACAACCATGAGAAGTCCTGCCTGTTTGAGAAAACAGACCCACATCGAACAGGACTGGTAAAAACCAAATATGATGAATATTTGATTTTTATTTTATGCTTTGAGATGTCCATCCAGTTTAGCTTAAAAATCTTGCAAGATTGTAGTTTTGCTTTTTTTTTTCCCCACACCAGATAATAAGGTACTAAAGGTGTCATTTTAGTGATGCATTTTTTAAAGTCAGAAATACAGAATATTTTGCCTATTTTAAGTTGTAATAAAGATAATTTATTGGGAAATAAATAACTGATCCCTCAGACTGAATTTTGATAGTGATGGCTATATGACACTGATCTTTTACAATCAATACGCTTTCAAGTGCAACACAGCAGTGGAACGGGAGAGCAATGAAAGAATAGAATACAGTTAAAAGACAGAAACCTGTCATGCACACAGGCAACAAAAGAAGCCATCAAAAACTACTTCCAAACCCAGAGCTTCGTGCCAGTCATTCCATTAGGAATTGAACTGGCAGATGTCTTTGCTTGGCTTGTGTGAATGTGGCAAGCACGGAAGAAGTTTGGATGATGATTACATTCACCAGGCAGTGACCTGAAAAGCTCTCTGCATCAGTACTGAGAGGTTACAGAAGCGAAAAGTGTATGGCCATGCATTAAAGGAGTCACCCAAGCAATAAGACAAACAGTCAAGCAAGCAATGTAGAAAAAAGACGATTGGTAATTACCAAAGAAGGAAAGCGACCCTGATCAACTAGACTAATCATCATAACGATGACCTAATGTCTCCTACCTCATTACAAACAATGTTCTGCCCATCTACACTGCTTCCATAAGTGTTAGTACAGCATCAGGAAAGTGATAATAAGCATTAGCCTTGCATCTGTCCACCTATGCACAATTTTTTTTCTCACACCCTGTTCCTGTACACACACGGCTCATGAGTGATTGGGAAAAGAGCATTTCACCATTTCTGTATCCATCCAGTCATTGTCTGTATCCGGACAAGTGGATACAGACAATTACTTTCTAGCAGTCATTGGGTGAGATTTGGGGTACATGGTGGATAGGTCGCCAGTCCACCACAGGGCAATACAGAGACACACAGTACAAACACACATGCATGCACACACTCACATCTAGGGACATTTTTAGAGTAACTTATTAACCTAACAGTTGTGTTTTTAGACAATGAGAGAATCCACACATGCATAGAAAACATGCAAAATTCCATGCAGAAAGACTTGGAATTTGAACCCAAGCAACAGTGTGGGTTTACTACATTTAGGCAGGAAACTGAGGAAAACCTGCTTATTTATAAAAGGTAACATTTGAATTTAGTGAAAACGTTTTCCTTCCTGTATCAAAGCTTCCTTGCCCGATCTGTCAGTCTCATTTTGTCCAAGTAATCTACATCCAAAATTAAAATACTTTGTTTGATTAGAATGGGCTTGAGAGGTACATGTAATACAATTTGCCATATTTAGCAGGGAGCAGCTGTTGGCAACCATATCCTTTACCCTTAATGTAAAAAGTAAATATTCTGCATTGACAGAGAAACTTTTGTTGCCAAGCTTCAAAGTATTCATTACCAAGATGGATGAAAGTGGGCATGGGCCAGTATGAGGTTCTCAAGATAATAATGACTTGACTAAAACTACTACTTTTTCATTGTATCATGGCAATTTACAAACAAAAGTTTAAAGAAAGAAAATGCATTACATGATTAAAATTATTTTGTGTAAAACAAAAATCCTTCCTACTTCACCAACATGTTAAATTTCATATTTCTGACTTCATATTTATTGATGTTTGAGATATAGCTTTTAGCAAAAATATAGCAAAAGTCTTCAACAAACTTGGTCAGACCTCTGTCTCTTTAAAAAGCTCCTACTCTTTCCAACAATGCGCCTTCAGCACAACTTCATAACAATGCTTATGATGTCAATAGTTACAACTATTACTAGGAGAGTTGAACAGAAAAGTAGTCAACAAGACTACTTCAACAAGAAAAGACATATATGCAACTTACAGAACGTTCTGTGAGGCACCGAGCTGCAGCAGCAGCTTAACAATGGCTGCATGTCCATTCCTCACAGCATCATGGAGTGGAGAATCATTTTCATAGCCAGGTGTGTTCAACAGGGCTCCCCTTGCGACCAAAACCTTCACAGCTGCCAGGTGGCCCAGATTACATGCCTCATGCTGAAACAACAGGCAAAAAGGCTAGCAGTCATTCTGTGCAACTCATGCTCATTATTGTAAACTGTTATTTTCAAAAGAAGTCTATTACCATAAATTCTGCAATGAAATGTGTTTGGGTTTTTTTGTTTCCCACTTTGCTGTTTGAGACAAAAATATATCCAAAAACACATCATGTAATTGTGAAAGCAATGTTTACCTCTGAAAAATACCTCTACACCTTCAATACACTTCTGCATATTTTTTGATACCTAATCAAATTAATAAAAACTAAAACAAACTCAATCACCTTCACTTTTTGTAATTATTCACTATTTAAAACAATATTTTTCTGAAACAAATACAAATGAGGCTTAGAACTAATAACATTTAATTTGACAAAGTTTTTAGCCTGTGTTAATGATTTATTTTTTCTAAACAAAAGTAGAACTGCACAAAATCTGCACAATACGCTATTTTGCAGCATATGAAAGTTATATTTTAAACAATAGGAATTATATCTGGTGTAAGCATAAAGGACAATGAAGTAAATCCAAGTTTCCAAATATATCAAAATTGATGAATATAAAAGCATGACATCTAAAATATTATAGTGTACAGAATATTATGTCCAACCAGTCATTCTCGACTGTGATATTGCAATAACATTTGTGATCGTTTCATTGTGTACCTCTAATAAAATTATATGTTTTGGTTGTTTTCAGATTTTACAATTCAGCTAAAATGTTAACTATTTGTTTTAAATAAAAAGTCACAATAGGAAACACATAGCACAGTGAATACTGAGAATGAATTGCATTACAATATTTTATCTAGTAAATTAAACTTGCCTTTTATTATTTCTTACCGCTCAACTGTTTCATGCAAACACAGGCTATTTCCAGCCTTTTTTTTCTCTTTTTTTTTTAGTGCTGGCCATCTGTACCGAACAAATGTTTGTTTTACTCGCAGGAATTAAAATCCATGGATTTGTAAAGTGCACAAACAAAATCTGTTTCATTTTATTTGCTCAAGGCTCAACAATCCCAGAAAAGCAGACACTTGTATTATCTTAGAAGACTAATAAAACAGAGTTATGAAAGTGCTGCTGAAACTAGAGAAGTGAAAAAGACACATCGGGGAGCAGAGGCTCACATAAGTTCCAAGAAATATACAAGCAGTCAAATAATATTTCAAACTCAAAGCTGTATTGTAAGCATTTCAAAACATCAGCTGCAAACTGTCAGAGCTCAAATTGAACAAGTCTGAGGGGAGCTAGCAGTCACATTAAGGGATGTAATAAAGTCAGAGGCAAACACTGACATTTGTTCTCAAAGACAAAAAAAGCATGATAACCAAGGGAACAAGTGACAGCACTTCCAACATTTCCTGTTGAAGCAGAACTGTGTAAAAGCACAAAGCAACACACCTTTTAGGTTAGCCTTAAAGTTAAACAATTCCAGCGATTACAGTAATTATCTTACCAAGGATACAACACTCTGATAAAGTCACAGCAAAATCCTTTTTAGCTGTGTTTCACATAAAGAAAAGACAGTTAAAATTGTACTCAGGCTTCCTTTTGTTTGGCACTTAATATTCTCTTAACATGAATAGTGTAAAGGATTAGATGAAACCTAGTGCTGAATAAAAATGACAAAATTCCCCTGTGCTACATCTATTAAACATAAAAAAACTGACTTCTTGTCATAAGAAAAGCTAAAGCTTTGGTTGTTCCAGGCTGTTGTCAGAAATGTGTGTGGCCAACTTTTCTCGGGAGAACTGTGTGTATGGTTGAGCGGTATGAACTTAGAATTTTTTGCAGTATTCTGTGCTACTATTATGATAAGATTAAAGATGGTAAAAAAAAGAGTTCTTGTTTTATTTTTGGTAACTGTATGGTTGTGACTGCATGACAAAGCATTCATAGCACCAGAAACAATAATTTTTATAAAAAACATTTCCATTTGAAAACAGCTTCTTCAAGACGCCATTTACCAAAATGCACACAGTAACCGTATTTAATAATACTTATGAATTTATTGCCATTTATTGATAATCCTGTGGAACAGTGGAGAAAACAGCAAAAATAACATTTTCAATTGCATTGTAAGTTTTTTTTTTACTTATTTACCATAAATAATTGAAACTTACAATGATAAAGATACATTTAAAATCTTATGATAAGAGTGACATTTTTCATTCAGTACAAATGTTTCACTTATGCAAATACAGTCATGTAAAATATAATAATTAGGACACCTAATTGAAAACCTGATTGCTTTCCAAACACAGGGATATTTCAGATCAAATTTAACAACACTTAAAAACAACATAAACAAAAGAAATTTATTTTGTGATGAGAACTAAATCTTGACACCACCTCATTATCATAGATTCTACCAAATCTCCAAATAATTTAATTTCACTCATCAACCCAAAGAATGTTATTCCTGATTGCTGGTTTTTGTCCATGTTTTCTGTGGCCAAACATAGTCAGGCCTTCGTGTTTATTTTTATATCTTTTTGCTTCCATCTGTACAGTTGCTTAGATTGATGTATGTAGACTTACCAGTGGTGTCCAGCCGGCGTTATCTTTCAGGTTGGGGTCAGCTCCCTGATCCAGAAGTTCTTTGACAGAATCTACATCTCCCTGCAGGATACGTATAGTAAACAACAAACCTGAGGTGAGAATCACAAAAATGTAACGTCAACCCATATGAAAAAATAACACCCGATGCCTGAGGACAACACTCTGATAAAGTCACAGCAAAATGTGACTTTATCACACATTTTGTGTGATAAAAAAATCACACAAGTGACTTTCAATCTCCACAGGCTGATTGATAAACCTGTGGAGGTTTATCAATCAGCCTCCACAGAGAGCCATTGATTCCCGTGTCAGTGATACTGGGAGGGATTACAGCCATGTCCATGAGGATTACTGAACAGCAGAACATGCCTGTCCGATTACCTGAGTACTGATTTGAAAAGGATTGGGGTTTTTATTATGAAAGAATCAGTAAACCATAAAAAGGCCACAAAGTCATGGCCTTTCAGCACCTTTGTCTGTCAAAGGTGCTAACCTTTGACAGACAATTAATTTTTATCTTTGTAGGAGACAATAGATGCAGCATTAACTTGAAATCTAGTTCCTTGGGTAAAGTTGCGTGCATTTTAGCTTTAGCAATGTGATCGGTACTAAACATCTTCACCTTTATTGCAGCAAGATGTAGAGGGGTCTCTCCTCTGTGGTTCCTCTTCCTTATTGCAGGGCTTCCAGGGCTTGAACGGCCGAAAGACGACCGAGGACTGCACATGGATTTATTGTGGCTTTCTGAAGAAATGAGGGCTACTACAGTCGGACTATGCTGTTTACCTTCTCTCGGGTGTTTCTTTTTCTTTTCACTTGTGGGGCTTGCTAAAGTTAAACGCTCAGTGAAAGGTGAAGCTTTTCCACCAGGTGATTTTCTCCTTTGGCCTGAAGAAGCCCTCTGTCTTTTTGGCGTGGTTTCCAAGGAGCAGTTTCTCGCCACTGTTTTGCTTCTTTTGGAGAGACTCTCCTGGGGAGACGTGTTTGTCTCTTTTTTGGAATTGTCATCCAGATTTGGGTTATTTGTTGACGACATCTGACTGGATGTGCTCTGACCATGCTGGCTTTGGTGACTCAGCACATTGATCTCCCCTCCCAAGAGACTTACGTTTATTGTGCGGTTGGTCAAACTGAGTTCACAGACCTGCGAGGCGTCAGCCTGGGCCTCATCAGTCGAAACAGAAGAGCTTAAGAAAGAAACCCTTTTGCGGGACCCTCTTGCTCCAACAGCACAGGATGGCTCTGGTCCAGATGAGGGATTTTGGTTGCCTGTAATTCCCCACTGCTGGTTTATGGCCTCCAGCTTCTTCTTTTTCAAATTCTCTTTAGTCTGTCTACGTGTGGCACTGGTGTGCCCTTGAACCTTCCTTGTAGTAGCAGTTTTCTTAGATCTTTTCTTTCCTTTACTGTTTACATTACTTTCATTTTGTGAAGATGAAGAGTCTTGGGAGGACGAAGTGAAATTAAACACTGAAAGGTCCTGGCACTGAGCTGTGGGGACTTTGGACTGAGCAGCAGGCTGTTCTTCAAACGACTTCCTGTCTGGAGCAGTGATCTCTAAAGGCTTCTCCACCTTGCAGCGCACCTTTCGACTGCGAGGACTGAACCAGATCTTAAAGTTCTTCTTGCATTTTAGAACTGCAGCCTCCGCCTGCGAACTGACCTCAGCAACAGAGGAGTCTGAAATAAAATATATGAAAAAAAAATAAATAAATAAATAAAAAAAGCAGAAGTGATATATTTTAAGAACAAAACAGTAATCCCATCCTTGTACTGTGCTCGCTACAAATTTTGAAAGTGAATTGTTTTCAGAAAGCCTTTTTCTCTGTGTGATAACATTCTACTATGCACTAAAAATTTAAAACAATTACAAGAACAATTCATTTCAATGCAATCAACTTTTGCACACATTTGACAACACATTTACATTGCCTTGCAATATATAATAGTATAAAACAACCACAAGTATTCCAGAATTGTATTATTGGTTCAGTGGCAACAGAAAAGCTGGTCAGATCTGATGGGAACATGGATGGAGAGAAATACATAGAATACCCAGAAGAAAACCTGTTAGACAGGTAGATGGTTCCCTTTGCACAGAACAGAAATCCTAAATACAGAAATCCTAAATCCTAACTAGAGCTGCAGTGGAATGGTTTAGATCCAAGTATCATGTGTTAAAAGTCAAGACAATAAATGTTTTGCTAAGAGGAATTAGCATAAAGCCAGGAGGTAAACTACCCAAGAAAGTTGAAACTGCAGTGAAAAGTCACTATGGATGACACAATACCAGGAAAATATGTAATTGCAATACAATTACATGTTGCATTACTGCATTATAATTACATAATTTTAATGCTGTAATTATTATGATTTATCCACTTTATCCTGATTATATGATTATATACAGTTTTCTCACTGTGAATTGTGGTTTAGCATCTCAGGTATACGAAGAATGACACATAATGTGACTTAAGGGCAACTAAAAACCGAGCAATAGGCTGAATATATACAGCTCTGTAAAAGAAATGAGACGACTGTACTGAATCCCCATTGAAAACCTTATGGTTATTCCACCAAATTATGATTCCTGAACTTTTCCTGAGTTAAAACAGGAGTATCGTTGTTTTTAAATGAATATGAACTTGTTTCCTTTGCATTATTTAAGGCCTGAAAGCACTGCATCTTTTTTGTTATTTTGACCATTTCTCATTTCCTGAAAAATAAATACTACATTTTTGCTTGGAATTTCAGAAACATGTTGTCAGCAGTTCATTGAATAAAAGAACAATGTTCATTTTACTCAGAGTAAAATCAGAGAACTGACAATTTTGCAGTGGTCTCAATTTTTTCCCAGAGTTTTATATTACTGGTCTGCAGAATGATGGTGCATGTCCCTTTAAATATGATATCCAACCAAATACTGCATCCAAACAGTCATTTGCAACCACGACACCCTATTTCAAAGGTGATTGTGATTTGATATATTGTGCAGTTCACCTCAAAACCAGGCACTCTGCATTCACACTTTTCTAATATTTTTGGAAAACATGAATGCTTTTCCTTCCACTTGAATCACGCACCACTTCATATTTGCTCATAACACAAAATCCCATTAAGAAACAATGAAGCTTGTGGCTGCAATGTGAAAAACATATTTGGACCGACTGAAAGCAACATGTTGCTGCGCATGCATTTACCTGGTTGTTCTGTGGGATTAAGCAGGGACTCCAAGTCACTGAAGAGCTGTATGATGCTGCTAAGCTGCCTGTTGATTTGAATGTCCTTCACCCACGCAGGGCTGAGACACACCGCGCAGCCGTCTCCTGCCCAAGGGCCAGCACAAGACCTGAGCAATAAGCCTTTCTTAGAATGGAGTCCTACTTACATTTCAGTACAAAGAAATACAGTGCATCTATTGATTCCCCCTCTTAGTAGTTTCAAAAAAGAAAGGTTTGTAGTTCATACCAACTTTGGATCTAAGCACATTAGATTTCTTCATCCATGTGAACCTTATACTTTCAGTATTAGCATCATTTAATCTCTGCAGAGATTAGTCCAAATAAATTAAGTAATTTTCCACGCCTGAGGCAGAACGAAGACGACTCCCACTGTGGCTATTTTCATGTGTCATAGCAGGAAAACCAGACTGTTTTTTAAATACCTTTCAGGCATGCCAGTATGCCCTGCCAGTAAGCCAGCATCCACGCATTCATAATCTTGGCAGTCGCGCACTTAAATGCAACGAAGCAATCATTATCATTATTAGCTACACCTGTGTTCGGCAAATAAAAATTCCTGCCACGGTGAACGCCTGCCCGTAATAAGCATATCACAGCAGAACACCGTGAGGTTACATTACCTGCACAGCATATGCTCGCACATCCCCAGACACACTGGCTCCTCCATCAAATTTGAGCTGGGAAACAGGGAAAGGATTTATTAGTCTGTGCCGGCTTAACTCATTGCCACACAAAGAAAGCAATTGCAATGCAAGATGCTGTGGAGCGGTAATTAGGTTTTTGATCTTTACCATTTTGAGAGTATTAAAACCTAAATCCCTTTATCACAGAAAATAACTAGATTTGATACAACTCACCCTTCACTAAAATCACACGAGGAAAACTAAAAACACAAATGATCATTTGCAGGGACTTCGCATGGTGTTGCTTTTTGCCTGTATGCATTTCCAACATCTCACGCCATTTCTCTGAAGCTTATTTTTGCCTGGGGATTGTTTATTGAAATTCATCAGCTTCCTCATCCCTGGACTGCAGTGTGTACCATCAACTGTGAATTATTGTTCTCACAACATAAGGCTTTGTTTATTTTTCCTGCATGGTGGATGTGAAAAGTCTACACAGCCCTGTTAAAAAGACAGGAGAAATTAATGCAGAGTGCTTTTTACTTTAGCAGGGACTCCAACACGTACAAGTATGTAGATGAACAAGGTGAAATTCTTTAAGGGACAATTTTAAAGTATGTAGTTGCCTAAGTACACTGCTGTTGACTTATGACCAGAGTTGTTGTTAAGGCATAGGAAGATGTTCCTCTTCATCTTTCTTTTAGGAGGCTGAAACTTTCGCACCAACACTGACTGTTCATACCTTCCTAAAACTGAACAAAAACAGCCCCAAAGTATGATGCTGCCATCACCATACTCTAATGAGGGTTTGAGATTATAAGAGCTTGTGAACAATTACACAGCCACAATAGTTAATTTATATTTTTTAATAAAAAAAAAACAAAAAAAAACCTGTTTGATAAATCAAATTAAAGATGAGAACATTTCTGAAATACTTTTCCTTGGTTTAATTTTTTTACATCATAAAAAGCTGGCATTTTAGCAGAGGCAAATAGACTTCAATATCTTGAATACTGATATGAAAATATTCTCAATAAATGTAATTGCAAATGCACAATGGCGTCAGACACTCATATACTGTATTACCATTCTACAGTATATTACGGTGGGAGAAATCACTTCAACGCATCTAGTTATACTCGCTCTTTTGTCTTTTTCTGTTGCGTGTAAACATTCAGGTTAAAATGACGTGGTTATGCATGTTTAGACTCGTCGTGTATTAAAGCTAGAAGTGATTAATCCTGTTATATTTATTCCCCTCACAGGAATGCACCTCGTGAAACAGCTGTTTACGTTGCATTTTGCGTAGCTACGCAGAAAAACGGTTCGGATTCGCACCAACGTACCATTTGGAGCAAAGCAACAGTCGACGAAAGTTTGCAACCGCCTCTTTTGTGTTCTTCCAGCCATCTGTTTGTAGCGGTGTGGTGTTATCCATTTTTACAAAAGGAAATACTTCTATTACCGACTTGTTGTCGAACTAGCTTCTCCGATCCTGCCTCTAAAAAAATAAACCACAAAACAACAAACTACTTCCTGGTTCTTTACATCTCCCGCCAATTATTTACGGAAGTGACCTAAGGGTTGTGACGTCAACTGAGACGCGCATATTGTCTTAGTTGACGCTCCCTGCTATTTGAAGATTTTACAGACATGTAGGAGAAATATACTGTATAACGGTTCCGTACTATTTTGGCTAAAGGAACTAGCAAGATATTGTGTTAAATTTACAAAACTTGCTGTGGATATTTCTTCACTTACAAAATAACATAAATGTGTCCAAAACAAGCTTTGACACGCGTGACTGATTAACATCACAGACTGGAATTGATTAATTTAAAAATAATTGCTAGAAATCATTATGACCTTTGATGTAATAAAACTAAATGCTCCGATTAGGTTCAGATAATGTTTCCTGCAGAACTGCAGCATCATTTGCTGCTTCATCAAGCAGATATAATTATATTGAGTTCAATACTACCAGTTAGCCTCCCATGCATGCAAAGGCCTCTTCAACTGGTGGAGCTCACACTGTATGGACCAGAGCATAGTTTTGCCATAAGAAACATTTCTGATAACGTTCAGAAATTCCTTTTAAAAAATTCTACAATAGTAACAATTCTCAGTGGTGTAAACTCACAATGGAGTGCTTTGTTTTGACTATAGTGATTCTGCATAGCTTAATTCACGGAGCATGTCATTTTGAACACTGAAATGTAAAACTATCACTGAAAATTGTACATTTCAAACATTTGGATTGACAAATTCAAAACCAGCAGTCAATGACAGTTTTAACTGAAATAAACTTCACTATTTCTATTGCCCAAGATATAAAATTCAAACATGGAATATAGTATCAGTATAATATTGCAATATTCCAATTCCCATTCATGTGATAAGCAAGAGTAAAAAGTTTTGGTCACACTTTATTTGACGTGTTGTGAATAAGACTGTCATGACACCGTAACAAACATGACATAACACCTGTCATGAACATGAGTAAGTCTTCATGAATATTTGTGACTGTTGTCATGATCATGATTTCTTGGTTAATGTCAATTTGTCATAACAAAGACATTTTGAATAATGTCAACTTTGTATTAAAAGTGTCATGATTTACCAAATTGCACTTTATGACAACAGTCATAAATATTCATGAAGACTTACTCATGTTCATGACAGGTGTTATGTCATGTTTATGACGGTGTCATGACAGTTTTATTCACAACCCATCAAATAAAGTGTTACCAAAGTTTTTTGTAGATGTACAATGTAAGCAAAAATATGAAATGACTATATGAAGATAAATTAAACACATTGTGTCTATTACTGCAAAGTAGAAAACAAGCATTTAAACCACAGGGACTTTGTATGTAATGTAAAAAAAAAAAAATCAAATCAATCCCATTTACAAAAAACTTGGCTGGATAAAAATATTGAACAACTAAAACACTTTTCAGATATATTGTTTTAAGTAAAAACCTCTGAGATCCCAGTAAGTCTGAAAAGAAGCTTAAGGAATTCACAAAGATTACATTTCAAGATGTTAAATATCTATTTGCAAGCAAAGACTTGAAGGCTTATAGATTATTTGTCATCATCAAGCCCTCAGCACTGCAGCAAAGCCAGGCACACACTATGGTGGAAATAATTGCATGGGCTCAGTCGAATCCCTTTTAAAAATGACTGTGGGTGAACACATTTTTTTTTTTTTTTTTTGCTGAATCCAATTGATTCAAGATCTGAAAGCAACACTGCAATTTTTGAGCCTGCACTGAAATAAGATAGACGAAGGCAAGGTAAAAAAAAAATGTCCCCAGAGTTTAACAAATCAGACCGTGAATACATATTGTATTGTACATCTGCTTTTTGTTCTCTTGGTTAAATGTGATGGAATGCAGTTTTTCATCAGGACACAGCTCATAAGCCTGTATCCGCAATTGTATGTGGATGTATAACTATATGAGATATAGGTGACTTTCTATTTCTGAATATACCAGTGATGAAGAGCAATATATGAACTGGGGAAATATGCATTGCCATTCAGATGACACATTTTCCAAGAAACCTTTTGCTGGTTTTGCAAAAGGATGCAAAAAAAAAAAAAACCCAACAACCTTATGCTGGGCCTATTACAACTGCAGCCCTTAATAATTAGAGTGTGAGCATTTGTACATTTTAGATCTGCTGCTTTCCAGGTAATTACTAGGTCTAGATTTTTCCATTGCAGTGCTTTCTGTTTATATTCACAGTATGTGGAACACAGGGTTGTAAACAATCAGTGCTCATGACCAAGAGCAATATATTGCAAAGGCTAGTGGAAACACTTCTGTGCATACATATAAGGAGAACACAACCACTGTGAAAAACGTACCATAGATTTCTAATACCTAGCTTCCTTTATTATTCTTAGTTTTTAAGATGTTTGTTAGTGTGCTAACATTTTTGCTAACATTTCTTGGTGTGCTTTAACATTGTTTTTTAGCTAAAATGGATTCAAGCTAAATGGATTTACAGTGCAATCCTGGTCTTCACTAACAGTTTTTTATACCAGGTGACAGAACTTTATTGCACAGTGCCTTGCAAAAGCATACTAAAGCAAATAGGGCTTTATATGGCTTTCTTCTTCCAAGGTTTTCATCAAGGACAGATTTGGAGATTGCAGGGCAAATACTGGTCATGTCACCAGGTTCTTCCACCTGATCTGTGAATCTTTCCAACTCTTCCAGAATTACAATGGGCCTCTTGACTGCTTCTGTGATTGATAGCTTCCTTGCCCAGCCAACATTTGACAGCCATCTCTTTTTAGGTTTGCTGTTGTACTCCATTAGTAGAAATAAAACAGATCATAAAGGAATGTTGGAATGAACAGTGCTCTATGAGCTGTTCAAAAGTGGGGATATTTTTTTTTTATAACCTAACCCTGACTTTATTTTCTTCACAACATTATGCTAAGAGTGCACCTTGGTCTTAATTATGCTGTTTAGTAACTAATGAGCTCTAATAAATCTATACAGCCTTCAACTAACACTTGAGAAAACCTTAAAGTGAAATAACAGGTGTAAATGATACACACTAATTATGCGAGTCCTAAAGTAATTTAATGCACTGGATTTTATTTTGGGTGTCACAGTTAAGGGGTGTTAAAGTATGCATGCCACCTTTTTCAGATTTATTTGTAAAACAACATATTACAGTTTTTCACTTCTTAATCATGGGCTATTTTTTTGTTGGCCTATCATATTCAATTAAAATGAAATACAGACAAGTTTGTCATTGCAACTTAACTAAATGTGAAATACCTCAAAGAGATGTAATTATTTTCCAAGACAGTATGCATCACACACCTAAGCAACACAGAATAATAAAATAGTAATTAAATTCAGAAATAAACATGATATGGATCAAAAGTGATGAATCACAATGTAGAATCAGAAGAAAATGCATCACATGTACTGCAACAGCACTTGAAAAATAGTTTTATTTTGATTACAAAAATACATTCAAGATTATAGTTAAGATGGTCAAAGAGCAGGAGAGACTATTTAGTATTCAGTACAGCTACTCCAATAATGAGCTATATCCTTAGAGGGCGTGTTAAGGTGTAGAGCAAAACTGCACATTGAGTTTGGAGTAGAGATATTTTCTTTTCAGTTTTATCTAGTACTTAAGATAAAATGTACTTACATTTGAAAATTTGATGATGAGTAAGATTCATTTGACATAATCAAAGCATACTAGCATTATGGTCAGTTGAAGATAATAATTGAGGAATATTGAAAATTTGTTCTAGTAGCCCAGCCACAAAGAAAACAATTAAATTTCATAAATATTAAGATCTAGTAAATTAGGAAAGAAAACAGTAAGTAAACACAAGATCAATCTATAAACTTCATTTGCTCATCTGTGCATAAAATTGCAAGTAATAATTTGATCTGATAATCTCATTTACCCTGCATTTGATCATACTTTGCACATGTTACAGGTATTTTACATTGGGTAAATGAACCTTCATTCCAGCCAGTCAGCTTTATGTCTTAGCAGCCTTAATGGAACCCAGGTCTTCAAAGTCATTTTCATCGTGAATTGGGATGGTTTCCATGCCAATATTTCCCATGGCAAAATTGATGAAGACCTGCGGGGATTCAGTAATAATGTAAGATGGAAGGCAAAGTAAAAAGTAATAATTTCTTCTGAAGAAAACTGTAATATTTAGCTTATCGTCTGGTCAGCTTCACAGCCCAACCCCCCTCTTTTTCTTCCATCTATGGTGTCTTCCAATCCCAGAGCCCCAAAGGGTTTAGACTAGTTGAAGAATATCAGCTTTGGCTGCATATAAAGCTCATGGATTCTCTTCCAAACTCATATTCCATTTATTTTCCCTCAGGCATACCCTCTGTCAGTTTTCCTCTGACTCTTTTAAACTTTCTATGCTCTGTCTTTCACTCCCACTCAGCTTTCTTCTGTCCCTGCTTCCCCTACCACCCTCCCGCTCTTTCTCTCATCTCATGTCCCTTTTTTCTGTCCCCTGCTACCATCTCCCCCACACCACAAAGTGACACAGTACTTCCTTCCCTCTCACTCTCACTCTCTCTGTTTATGTTCTGTCTCTTTTTCCTCACCTCATCCAGTGTGGTCTGGCTCACAGAGAAGTGTTTGATCCGCAGAGCATGTTTGTTGGACTCGAGCTGGCTGAAGATGTCAGCAACCCCACCAGGAGCATTTGGTACGTGGTATTCCACCATGGCAGAGTGCTGGTCCTGTGTGTTGAGAAAGAAAGCAGAGTTTGTGTTTAAAGTTGGTGAAAACATAAAACTCCCAGTGAAACCAAAAGTAGTGTACTGAACATTAGACATAAAGACATTTGCTTCGGGAGAAAATCGACATTCTTTGATAGCCAATCCACAATAAGCTATATACAAACTGAGTGTCAAGACCAAACTTGGAGCATTTTATATTCCTAGATTTTTAGCTAAACAAATCTCACACTTTTGGAAATCAGTAAACTTAACAGACCAATAGCAGTCAAAGAACAGCTCAAATTATTTTTAAACTTGCTATAAATAACCTTGTCATTATCATTTAGAATGAATCCACATTAGTTTGTCTCCAAAGCTAACTAGCAAGCATACTGGTTATTAGCTACTTAGATATATGCCAAGACCAATGTGCTTGTACAACACCTACAACATTTATAATGGCTTATGCAGGCATTTTTTTTTCATTGTCAAGTTTGCATTGAATAGTTATTTACAGAGTAAGCCAATAATTTTTTTAAACAGGAACTAGAAAGTGTGCCATCAATGATCCTCTTGTTTGAAACACATACTGAGAATAGAAAATGAAATACAGACAATACAGATGTTCAAAATAACTATATATTTACATTTCTGTCAGGTAGCTGATTTGACCCAAAACCCTTTTACAGGTTACATTCTCAAGAACATCACTGGTGGTGCATTGCCTCCAAGCTCCATTTCAAGTTTAATAGTCACTGGGTTATGGTTTAAGAACCACCAAATGCAAACTTAGTGATTTGAAGCTTCAAAACACAGCATTTGCATAAACCACTAATTTGTCTGATTGAATCTTGGCCCCTCTCAAAGTTGGCATTAGCTTCAGCATCAGGGGCCAGCTAATCTGGGTTTGAACTGAATGAAGATGGGAAAATAATCAATTTAAGACCTTATAAGTTTTACTGATCAATATAGTAATGCTAAGACTGTTTTAGGGCTGCACGTAATTAAATATGCAGCAACCTTCTGAACCTATCATTCTGTTTGGAATATCTTTAGAATGTGAAAACACAAATTTTCAACTATTGGTAAGTGTTTAGAAGCTAAGGAGTTACAAATGTCCTTCAGGACTTTTTGAAAGTTTTTAACACAAACAGGAAGAATTACTTCTAAACCCACATCCATGTTTATGCAACAGCTTGTTGACGCTTAGTTTTTCACACTAAACAAAGTGGAATGTCAGAATGAAGTTGTCAGACTAGTAGAGAGAAAAGAAAAAGATTTACTGCCGCTGGCTATGCACAGTGACTGTGCCATGTAATTACAGTGACACTGTCAGACATTACTTGGCAATATTTTAACTCTTCTTCTGTCTGTGTTTATAATGCTGGGTTATGGTAAGTTTATGGTTGACAGATTTCAATTAATTTGCAGAGACAAATGAAGTTTCAGCAAGTTCAAAAATATACATATCACTGATTCAGTCCTGTAAGATTAAACTATATTTTTAACACAAGTATTTACATAATTAAACAGTAAAAAATTGCACAATTTCACCAGACCTTTAAGCTGCTAAAATTTTAAGTTTCAAATATGTCTCTTCAGTGTGTTTCAATAAGGGAGAGAAACACATTGACTTAAAAGACTCAGACTCTACTTTATTTCATAATCATGTTACATCTGCTATTTTTCTTTACAACAAACATCAATAAATGTCTCGCTACATTTATTAGAGCATGCTATCGTCTTTCACCTTAAGTCTGTTAAGTACTTTTGACTCCTTTGATGAGTTGACGAAGCTCACCTTGAGAAACGTGGTGGGGAATTCGCGCTGCATGAAAGCAGTGATTGCCTCTGTGTCGCACAAAGGCTTGGCCAAGTACATCTTCACAGTGAATCCGCTGCCAAACCTGCAGAAAAGAAATTTTTTTACAAACAATGAACGGTTATTACATGTCTGAGGGGTGGCAAGCGTGTGGGTGAGGAAGAGAGCGGAGGTGTGTTGAAGGATGAGTAGAGGTCACTAACCTGTTCTTGATGTGCTGCAGGGAGCCCAGGCATCGGAACTGACCTTTCACCATGATGGCAAGACGGCTGCAGAGCGCCTCACACTCCTCCATGCTGAGATCCGGAGACAAGGGGAGAAAGATAAAAGGTCATGCAAGGACCATTCAAACTTAGAATAATTAGTCTTAAATATTATTATTTCAGCATGTTTAACTTGCAGAACGCGAGGAAAGAGTGGTAAAGCACAAAGCATATGGTGCTACACAGCTATCCAACTTGTTTGTCCAGTTTTGATTTTTTTTTTTTATCCTTACTCCTTTTAATAAAAAGGCAAAGTATAGATTTTAGTCAGCTGAAATTAGAATACTAATCAAAATTTACTTCTTACCTGTGAGAGGTTAGCACCACTGCGCATTTGCCCCTCACTTCCTCTGAGATGATCTTCCATAGATGACGCTTAGTGCGTGGATCCATGCCAGAGCTTGGCTCATCCTGGGAAGATGAAATGAGTCAGTGAAGAAGAGGAGTGCATTGATATTAGAATTAGCGCTGCGATGACAAAGTGGTATGTGATTGGAATCAGCCCATTTTCCTCATCATCATCTCAAAACTTTCACCTTTATCCTATCGATGAACCCACTGCTTCAATCACTACCAGGTTGTGTTAACAACACTGTATTCTTGAAATGAATACAATGTGAATAAAAAATTACTAAGGTTCCCCTCAGAATGCAGTTATTTCCGTATCAGCATGGCATTGAAAAGGTAAAGATGTTAAACACTACTTAAAAGAAAGCTGTATTCTCTAAGACATCAAGACATGCAATTCCTTCAAGGGTGGAGACAACAAGACGTTCAACAGAAAACAATAAGCTCGAGCAAAGCACACCAAAGTTGCTCAGTTTGATTACTTTGAGCTTTGAGCATCTGTTTATTATGAAACATGATGGAGCATTGGGAGTCTGTTAGAAATTTCAGAAGTAAGTTATAAGGAAATTGCTGTTTTCACTAACTGAGAACATATAACAGTAAAGACAGCTTAAATGCTATTTCTACAATAATTTTGTTTTAGTTTTAAAATAATAAAAAAGTCCATGTTTTACAGTAGATTATATCCTGTCTTACATCTTCTGGTATCATAGTTTGTAAATCAGAATCAGGTTAATATCAGTACTGAAGAGTCTTTACAAAACTTGACAAAAATTGCAGAAAAATAATTGGCTTGTGACAGAGGCTGGCTTGTACCATACATTGGAAGAGTACCAGGAGGAGTTTACAAAATTTTGATTTACTTATGGTAAAGCAAAAAAGATATGGAGAGACTGAGAGAATAACTTATTAGAAACATAACAGAAAAACAAAGTCTAATGCTACAAGAAATACGGTGCCATATACCTTTGAGATGTGGAGTAATTAATAAGATCCACTCAATCTAAGGGATCATGACAAATGCAATGTGCAAGTATCTAATTTACTTTAAGGACCATTAAAAAAAACCTATAATCAACTAGGTTGATATTATCATTCTGGTGACCATTGAGGGAAATAATTAGCCAGGTGGGGTTGTATAGACAGGTGCATCCTCCTTACCAGTAGCAAGATTTGTGGATGTCCAATGAGCGCAAGAGCAGTGGAGAGCTTTCGGCGGGTTCCGCAGCTGTATCCATCTGTGATGGTGTTTTTGTAGTAATTCAGCTCTAGCCTCTTCAGAAGGTAGTTCACCACCTATAAGGGAAGGAAGCATGCAGGGATTAAACGAGTGTTGGGCAGAATAACTAGTACCATAGGTTTGTCCTCTACATGTTTATTTTTTTAAATAAAATGCAAGATCATCATAATTCTCTGTCCCTGTAACATTCCAAATTCAAAAATGACTGATTATTTATAGAACTGAAAGTTAAATTTATAAGTAAAAGTCTTGTCAGTAATCTACACACACTCTTCATTGGCAACTTCAAAGATTTTTAGAAAATAACTGAGTACTCATGTTTGAATTTAATACAGATCTTCTCTAATTCCTTTTTTGCCAATAGTGAGAAACAAATCACTTAGCATAATAACTTTTATCCCACCACACTTGAAAAGTGGTTTTGGAATCCTTGCCTATATCTCTCTCTCTGTATATATATCTATATCTACATATATATCTATATCTATATATTTATAGATATAGATATATAGATATATACAGAGAGATGATGCAACCTAATTAGAACCTCAAACTCAAAACTCAAATCAACTTCCTTAATCTTCTGACTCCAGATCTGTTGAAAGTTTGTTGAAATGCTTTAAAATCGGCTACATGTCGATTTTAAACAAGCGCTAGTATTTATGATGAAAAATAATGGACAAAAAGTACACCAGAATCTTGTTGATGGCTATGACACGTGTGTGGTTTCTCTCTTGAGTCTTTATGAATCATTTTGACACTGTCTGGATGAAAACATGTGTACAAAAAAAAGATCACGTTGTTTAAAAAAAATCACAGAATTTGCCATTGGCAAAATCATTCCTCCCTGGAAAATTTACGTATTGGGTGTATGTAAACTTCTGATCGCAGCTGTATGGTATTTCCAACATGGAAAACTAAAAGCCATTCAATTGTTAACTAAAACAGATCTAAACCAACAGCCTCAAAGTTGATTTCCTACCCATTTAATCCACCAAATGGATGCTCTCAGCAGAGGTCCAAAAAGCCACTACTGCTTTGAGCGTATACTCAGCAGGGAAATGTGGATTTACAAGGACAAAGAGCAAACAGTGGCCTGCCCCTCACTGGGAACTTGATATTAATGGTCTTACAGTAATTGCTTTCTCCTATTCAGTCCAGTACAGCAACACAGCAAATTACACAAGGTGTCTATCAGCTATGCTCGCATGCATATTTAATATTGTTTGCACTGCAATGATGACATTACATGGTGACTTTACTGTATCAAAAACTGGCAGCAATCCTAAGGCAGAAGGAACTGATGCAGGAAAATCCATTTGGTAGATGTCAGTGAATTCTTTTTTGCAACGGAATAAGTCACCAAAGCAGAATGATACCTAACGATTAGAGGCGCTTGAAAACTATCTCCACTGTTTTCTTTTGATCAATCGCATGGAACTGTGAGCTCTAATACTAGTGTGCTTTAAAAGAGCTTGAGGTCATTTCCAATTAAACTATGGTCATTTCCTCACCAGCTGGAGAGTTGGGAAAGCAGATCAATAGAGCAAGCTAATGCAATAGATACCTCAGTTGGCTTAGATTTTCTACTTTTCCTTTGTAAGAGGATTTCAGCCATAACTCTTGTTTTTTCTGTTTGGTTCACTGATCCAGGTAGTTGAACAATGTCTACAAAATTAAATACTTACGAAAACTACTCAGTATTCATCTACCGAATCTGAATGACTAGTAGCTAGAGCTTATTACATTCCTCCCAGGTTCAGATCAAAATTTGTTGTGTTTTCATGTTCTCTCATAAAAGCCACTCTCCAGCACCTTTGATGTAACAACTCATTAAGCCGACAAAACCATGTCAACGTGAAATGACCCCATTAAGGTTTGTCTCATTATCCACAGCAAGGGGACTGTCAGCGGGAGACATCATCAAGAGAAATTCTCTATACATAGCTGCATCTTGGTGAATTAGGCTGACTCTGCCGTTGTGGCTATTACAACCATTGTTGTCATTAGCCTGATCAGATGAAGGCGAAGGGCTTGTGACAACAACGGCGACAGTGATTAGTGTCAGACATCTATTTCTGTGCTTCATTGTCTCTCCCTGTCTTTGTGTGTCTGAGTATACTTGCTGATGTTGTCTCTGGTTTTGTTGATAACATGACTGAGAGTGTCAGAGACAATCAATGTTTTTTAGTTTCTGTGGAAAATGGAACACAGGAAGAGAAAGGGAGGCAGATTTTTTTTTTCTGCGTATAATCCAGATATGTCATGACAACTGCCGCGCCAGCTGTCAGTACTTATGAGAAATGATAGTACGTTTTAGCAGACTACTAAAAGTCAAAAAAGCGGTAAACATATCTTACATTGTATGTGAGGACAATTTTTTGACCTCTTTTACCTGTGATCTATGACATCATCCCAGAACGTCACCTCAGTCGACTTTAGCAAGATCAATATTAGTTTTTAGAGATTTATTGCTTTGTTCGCTGAACTAATGAAATGATGGTGATGTCACACAAAGCTGTGCTTATTCTGTGTGGTCAGTGAGGTGGGCTATAAAAAGATTAATGAGTTAGAAAAGCATGAGTCATGAAACATGACTGACTGAATCTCTATTTTAACCTGACTGGGTGACCATGCTTATTTACACTGAACTCACAAAACCCTTCAGTTAAGTGGCACAGATTTTCAACTGTATTTTGGTATTTCCATGGAGATAAGCCGCATAATTACAAAGTGTATCTACTGTAAATGCTAAGGAAATAAATACACTTATTCAATTTCTGTATTAATCAGATGATGCAAAGATTATATTATCTAAACACCTGAGTAATTTCATCTGAGTGGATATTGGTTTAGATAACAGAAAAAATAATCATAATCTGAATATAAATTTGTTAAATAAATATGCTTTAGCTTACCCAAAGTGTGTGGATATAGAGCATACTACTGCACTGAGCTAAAAGGTTTATTGTAAGTCTATCAAGTGTGATAATAACAGGAATACACATAGAGCCTACAGAAAAGAAAAGAAAAACTCTGAATTTTAAAAGAAAAATATTCCAGAAATATAAAATAATTAATCTATGATTATTGATCCATAACTGCTTAATTTTATGCATGAAAGTGCACTGCCTTGGGATCTAGCAATGCACCTGCCATGTCGGAAGCTGATCAGGGAAAAACACAAGATTAGCACAAAAGCAAAGAACATACAGGTTGTCAGAAAGACAAAGATTGCTTGCTCTATATGCAAAATGTTTTCAAAGCTCCCTCTAAACTCCATTTTCGTTTTGTTCCTCTGCTAATTTCTCTCATGTTGGAAGCAGTGACAGACAGGCACGCTGAGTAATTACCACAGAAGCAAGATTGATTAGTTCTCTCAAAGATAAATGAGAAGAATGGGGATAAAGTGACACATCTAATAAGATCCTACCACCATCAATGTATCATTTAAACACAAATTTGCAGAAATGCAAAAAACACGTCTGCATTGATGAAAAGTTCAGTCCTCAATTCTGAAGTTTGGACGCCGAGCCAAGATGACAATAGCTTTTCCATTTCGCTCCAGACTGTAAGGCTTTCAGCACACATCATACGCTCTGATTAGGTATGCATGGAAGCAACAGCTTCCAGTGCTGCACTGAGAGTGCACCTTGGAATATGTATCAGATTCTGTCGTTTTGCATATGATGTTGTCACTACCCAAAGCTTTGAAAGACCGCTCTTGCTTACCCCAGCTATCTCTCTCTTTGAGATGCCACGAATGCGAGCATAGAAGTACAGATGTTCTTCTCCAGTGAGCAGATCGTCGAGTGCATCCACCTGGGGACAGTAGCCAATGTTAATTCCCTGGCCACGGCAGTCCATGATGTCCACCAAGCGCCTAGGGCCAAGAAAAATATTTTTAAATGGTATCAAATATGATTTCCTCTCTGAGACATACTTAATAGCTTTAGAATGACATGTAAACATCTGAAATATATTTGTATCCTCAAAAAAAAATAAATGTAAAAGCTACGCTACAAACATTTACCTATTTCCATCAACACTGCACAAAAGACAATTTGAAAAGTTTGAATGTTTTGTGTATAAGCTAGTCGTCATACAGCTTACCCATTCCTGTCCCTGATCTGTGCGGAGCCATCAGTGGGGCTCACGTCTCCTGTCAGCATCTTGAAGGTGGTTGTTTTTCCTGCCCCATTTACTCCCAGGAGGCCAAAGCACTGAAAGGCAAAGGCTTAACTTAGTAACTCAAATGCTTATTTAGAAAGCAGTAAGATTACATTGATGTTCATGCAAGTTTTCAGAGCCTGAGTCTACAACAATGTAGCAAAAACAAAGTTAGTGGTTTAATACAAATGGATAAACACAAAGATGTTGAGAAATAATTTAACATTTAAAAGATCTAATAATAAATGTCAGTTGGGCAATAACTTTGTAAAATGAGTCCATAGCATTACAAAATATGGATACTTTGAATTAATATATTATAGCATTTGATTATACGAGTAATAATAATACTCGTATAATAATAGCAATAATTACAAAAACTGAATTTGGTTTAAATCTCTCATGGTGAGCTGTACAAGAACTAAACTCTTCAGCATAATTTAGACATTATTTGGACTCTGCTTTGTTTGGATAATTATAGAGATTTGTTTCTGCCACAGGTTGGTAATTAGGGAAACAATGACCACTTCACTGTCACACAGTCTTTAATCAGACTCCATTGTATTACTAATTTGTGTTCTTGTTTGTGAGTTCTTACCTCTCCAGCAGGGATGCCCACAGACAGCTTCTTGACAGCAGGGACCTTCCTACTGAAATGTTGGTAGATCTTAGTGAGCTGGTTGATCTGCAGAAGGTCTGACCTGGCTGCTCCACTGGCCACCCGAAGATTCTCCGTTGCCACATCCTCATCCTCCTCTTCAAGGTCAGACTGGGGCAGTGTCTTTCTCCCCAAAATTAGATGCCTACAAAAAGAGAGGTACTGAACCCACCATCTTCTGACACACTACTCTACACTTTGCTGCACCTGTTGTATATCCAACCTCATAACAGCAAGAAGACTGAAAAAACAGACCTTGAAACAACATTCTGTACATGTTGCATTGGTTTTAAGGGTTAAAATGAGTGGACCCTAACTTAGTGTTGTTCATAAGGACAAACAAAAAAAAAAAAACTCCCTTTAGCATCTGGCACCTTACCTGACTTTCCGTATGAGGGATCTGTTTAGCAAGAGGCGCAGAGTGAAGAAGAAACATCCTTGGATGAGGGAAGAGATGAACATCCAGCCCAAGCTCTCTGTGGAGAATGGACTCTTGTAGGCGTCAATTCCGTAGCCACTGAGAATCTGGATCTCGATGTTCGACCTGGCCAGCAGCATCAGTCCGTTCCCAAAGCTGAACTGGGGGAAGATGAGGAATGCGTTGCTCAGCTTTCTCAGGATCTCCTGGATGATCTGTTAGGATGAAAGAAAAAAAAACAAAAAACTAAGCTTAAAAGATCTTGTTTTTGAACTCAATGTTGTGCTCTGTGTAGATATGTGAAGCATCCTGGTTACCTCAGAGTTGTGGATTGATATTTGTCCCAAAAAGTACAGAATGGAGGTGGTGATGATGGTGTTGGTGCTGATGAAGAGGTTGATGCACACATAGGTGATGAAGGCCTTTTCCACATCTTTGAAGATACCCGCTAGCAGATACATCCATGGGAATGTGGCAAACCTGAGAGTTTGACAAAGGAAGAATATTTTAAAATAATTTATCACAAATAACCTCCAGAAAAAAATTTAAATGAGGGTATCTAAACAGACCAAACAGTCTATTTGAGTTTGATGAACGCAGGCACAGAAGAATATTGAAAAAAGTAAAGTGGAAAATACCACACCAAAGGAGAGTAAACATTCAGTTTTGGTGCCAAAACAGACAAGGATAAATTACTTCTCTCTTTATTCTCCAGGTGGAGGAACATTTCCTTTCCTTTTTCTCTCACATAATCTGCTACTCCGTCTGATTGGGGGGGAGGGGTTAGTGAGGAACAGAAGAAAAAAGTGAAACAAAGAGAGAAATGAAAAATAAAAAAAAGGAGGAAAGGAATTGAAAGAGACACACAGCTAGACAGAGACAAAGCATCTGTGTGCCATGTCCAAAAAAAAGGTGCTTGGTAGGCAGACTGTGGGTGCCAAGCCATGACAAGGAACAGAAGCAAGAAGGCTGCACACCAGACCAGGTGGGTGCAGCCTGACAGATGGAGCAGTGCGATTACTCATTGCTTGGGAGGGAGACATCTGTCTGATAAATGAGAAGCAGAGTGCTGACTCTGCCTACGATGATATAGGACTCAGTATGAGGCCTGGGAACAACAACGGTCAACACAGGTTCTAAATTTCCACTACAGTTGGTGAATGATATAATGGAGTCTTCTGGTACAGGTAAAGAAAACATAACAAACTATTGGTTTGAAAAATCTGAATATCTTTATCAGAAAGATTTTTAAACTTGAGATCCAGCTGTCACTGTATTAGGGTCTATTTATTTCTTAGGCCTCTTTCTATGGAATAACCAAGTTGGGAGGGATTTTATAACAGCCTTTCTATGCTAATGCCATCTGTTGTCAAAAGAAATTAGAAAGTAAAAAAACAAAACAAAACAAAAAAAAACATAGCTGTCTTTACGTTTGACAGTAGCCGCCTCCGTCTGGTCTGTGCTGTGAATTTAACCTCGCAGCAAACAAAGTAACACCCATTAGAGATTAGAAATCCCAGTGCATATGTGAGGAAAGGCTGTTGTAAGTGTAGGAGCAGTTGAATGATCAAAGGCTTAGGAAAATCCTCTGTAAGAAACATTGGATTTTTGATTGATCCAAAGTTTCACTGTTTGCCAACAAGATTTCAGTGTTTATATTGATAATATTTTACAGGCAGCCAGAAGCTTCGTGCCGACATCTTGTTACACACTGATGCTTAGTCAGAAGCCCCTGGGCCTTCCACCATAAAGCAATATGTACCCTTCCAGTCAAAAAATACATCTGTGGATTTATTTTGCAGAGGATTTTAAAGACTTTAAATTCTACCTTTAGAATTTGGGGCTTGGGAGGATAAATTCACAAAAATCCAACAGGATTTCTTGTGTAAAAAACACAATTACAAAATAGGAAATTATCTTATTGTGACTATATTAGCCTTGCAACTTACAGTTTCCTTCAGTTCAAGATGAAATGCCTATTTGGTTAAATCGCCTCTTATAATGCCCTGGAAAAATATGTACTTGCCCAGCATTTAGCTTGTTGAAATCAGAAATCTCAAAGTATATAATTTTTGAAAAATCACTCTGCACCAGCACTCCCCTCATAGTTGTAGTATCATGTTGTGGGAATGCTTTTCTTTAGTCAGGACAGGTACATTGATGGGAAGCTAAATAAAGCCAAATCCAGAACAACATTGGAGGAAAACCTGTTAGGGGCTGTAAAAACCCTGAGGGGAGGTTCACCTTCCAGCAGAACAACAACCTTAAGCATAAAATCAGAGGTATAGTGTTTAGATTGCAGTATATTCATGAGTTAGAAAAGCCTACTGAAAGCCCGGATCTAATAATAATTTTCAAAGGTGACAAGAGACGAAAATAACTGTACACACTGGGTTTTTATCTAATCAGAGTCTAAGCCATATAGATGCAGAAAACCGGTATAGAGATACTGTAAAAAGTAATATAATTGAATTGAAGGCAACTTGTAATCTCAAAAAGAGACGGCTCTACAAATCATTGTCTTAAGGGGCATAACACATGGAAACTACTTCAAAATTTTCTTTTGTAAGCAGAAAAAAATAAATAACTTATCTTTTGCTTTACAATTTTGCACCTAGTTTTGCACTGCTTTGTGTTGGTTTATCACATAAAATCCCAATAAAAATGTATTGATGCTTGTAATCAAAAGAAAACACAAGTTCAAGAGGCTGAATAATTTTTCAATGCAATGCAATGATCTGCACCACAAAGGGTTAATTGATACAACAGAGACTAGTGATTGAGCAACACAGTACAGTTATTTGTTATATAATCAGAGCACCTTCTATGAATGAAGTTTTTAGCTTTTCATTTTTAAGGTCCCTGCTAAAAGCTCCAGTCAGCCGTGATTGAGCAAAAAATTGCATCCAGCAGGATGGAGCTGCTCAAACCTTTTTTTAAATTTTTTTTTAAATTAGCTATAATTTGGTAGCTTCAAGAAGATGATGTTAATATAATCCTAAAGTTGAAGTAGAAGAAGATTAGGAAGATAGGAAGAATGGGTAAGGAGTTATTTAATTTACCACTTTGATGTGATAAAAAAGTTTTATATAACTTTTGGATTTAAGAAAAAAATAGTAAAGTCTTCATAGTTTTCCAATCTAAAACTGATTATTGTCTCACTACAAATTTCTTAGGCCGTTTGATACTTTTGAGCGATTATAATGTTTTCAAAGGTTACAGATTAGTAAAAATAACTGTATCATAACCAAAACCTAACTGTTTGATCAAGTACAAAATTCTGTTTTTGTTTCTTTACAATATAGAATTTACAGCTAGTGTAGCATGTGTTCTGGCTTGAATGATTTCTATAAAGGTTGGAACAATATAATGGCCTAATTTCTTATCACATACTATACATTTGAGGTGAGAAGTGCAACCACAAGTGATAGCAAAAAAAAAAAAAGATAAAAATAATAATTATCAATTTCTAAACTTTTTCCAAAAATACTAACCCAAAGAGCACAAAAAGCAGGCTGATGGCACCCAAATTTTGTCGATCCGTAAAGGCAGGAATTTGGAAAGCAGCAATCACACAGATGGTCAGTGTCACTGGGATCAAATAAATGACCTGTGGGGCCACAAAAACATATTACCAATTATTTACATGATTAGGTCAGGTACTGCAATGTTCCTTTGGGTTTGCCGCCTCAATACAAGAAGATATACCATGTCATAAAAGAAGTTCACAGCCCAGTAGAAGGGCTCGCTGATGCCGGCGATGTGCTGGAGCCTCTTGGAGCCGCTGTGGTGCTCACTGACTTCGTAGATGGCAAAGCTGGCTGTCGCAATTGAAAATCCTGTGAGTACACACATGGCCACCATGATATGAAGCATTCCCTCGACACTGTGGGGGAAAGAAAAAAATCATTCAGACGATTGGATTAAGTTATGCTCATACTTCTTGAAGTATCATTAATCAGAAATATTCTTGAGGAAGATATTGCAGCTTGCTTTGCTTCGTCTGGACTGCAGTGAAGACAAATGAACCAATCTACTGGGATGTGCCAGAATTGTTTGAAAATTGCTTGAAAAGGGTGGCCCATTTTTAAGTTTTGCATCCAATGATCATTAGTGTCCCCTGTTGAGATCTGACTAATTTGAACAATTGAAATGGCTAGCAATAAATGGAATCTCATTAATAAGTAATTCTTTGTACAAAAGGATTAATGTTCCTCACTTATAACAAGATAGCACCAAAAGAAAAAAAATAATTAGACAGCGTCATGTAGAGATTACTGTTGGGGCGGCTGTTCTGATTCAACACAGCTTCAAAACCTTGTTGAAGCTATGTTCAATTTTTGATGGTCAAATTATTTGAAGCCCCCAGTCAGCAGCTGTTCATTTCTCCAAAGCTTTTGTACTTCCACTGAAAACTGCTCAACTACATTTAGTACTCTGCTCTAGTATGTCTAAAACACAACAGATTAGACTAAATATCTTGCACAAGGCTGTGAGGAGGATGTGGATAAATCTGCCAGAGTGACCAAGAGCGAGGGCGAGGAAACAGCAGAGAGGGACATGTGGTGGGTGTTTTCAGGGCAGCGCTTACTACAGAAGAAAGCCAGGAACGGCAGCTACTGAGCAGGCTTGTTATCAGTGCAGCCAAGATAGCCTTACAATTTCTCCCATGGGCACAGCTACAGCAAGGCGAGAATCAAGACATTTTAAGGAATACATCTGCCATATCTTTAACACAGCACAGGCCAAATCAATATATCAAGCGAGGAAGCCAAGTATTACCCTGGAGTGAATGAATGAGCAAATGTGGCTGCTGCAATATGTCAGCAGGCTGCAGCTCAGACAACAGAAGAAACTAGTGATAAGTCACAATGAATCGACTGGTGAGAGAGTTAGCTCGACTAGGGTAACAAAAAGAAGAGGCTTTATGAAGCAACAACGTTGCTACAATTCCTTCTCAGAGTTTAATTTCCAAAGTGAAATACAAAGTATTTTTAATAAACTAATACTCTGAAGCCAAGGAGAATCAATCCACCTTAGTGCCACCTTAAGGATAAACACTCATTACATTGGGACTCTGATCAATAGCGCAAGCTAAGAAAAATCCATTTAGAAAATCAAATATGGGTAAATACTGCTGTCATGTATCTCCCTGTCCTTAATCCACCCTGACTTCACAGTCCAATCTTGAAAAATAGAATGTTTTTATTTTATTATCTCAGGTCATGCAAACAACAACTCATATTCCCTTCTAACTGGGGTAATTTTAGAATATTTACACCAACTGAACTGTTGATACCAGTGATGGACAGAGAAAGGTGCAGGATTTGCTCAAAGATAATCAATATTCCAGCAGTTTTTAGACTGAATAGTATATGCAGAAAATCTCAGTTATGGTAATAATTACAATTTTTGAGGGAATACACACAGAAAATGTGATTTAATAATTCTAGCAATGCCAACACATACAAGATGCAACATCTGCTCAAAATGTGGACTCTGCCATCCATTCGTTGATTTAAAATGACAGTAAAGCCATGTTTCACACTGCTCTCTAATGCATCACCTCTGTTCTTCATATGAGAGATTATAACCATTAATGATGGGAAGGCTGTAAAAACGTCATTTGAATGCTTGTCTTACGCATTCTTATATTTCTTAAAGAGAAATATTCCAACATCAGTCTCAGCGGCTCTCATTTTTACAAAAGCTGGAGATCTCAAATCCACAGCAGAATTTTCAATTGCTGCATCAGTGGTTGATACAGGTCTTTTCCATGACTACTGCTATTTATGCTTTTGCGTGCTGGTAATCAGTTCAGCAGAACACTGAGCTTAGTTCTTACACTATGTCTTCATCATCCTTTCGGCCAAAGTAGGGGTGGCTGGAGACAGAAATGGCTGTAATAGAAAGAAACAGGGTATTTTATTATCAGTGGTAAAAAGAAAACAATACTGAATGCAAGCTGTTTTTTTCAGCACAGAATCAAATGAGCAATGATATTCTCTTAGCCTGGGACACAGTCAATTGCAAAATACACAACAAGATGATTTGATTTGCTGGCGCACACAGAGGGGGAATTGAATTTACTTTGTCATTTTCCTGTGGAATTCTAGATGCTCACTGACACAAACAACTCTTCCCCATGTTTTTGCTTACATTTCCTGAGACGGGAAGAGTATGTGTCCACCTGAAGCACATTAGCCTCAGAACAGAATGGAGGATCAGTGCGCTCCTTAAAAGCACCAAGAGTGCAAAGATGGGACATTTATGACTAATGCAAATTCATATTCACATCATGTTTGTATTTATCTTTAGCTGCTGTACCCATTTGTCTTATCTTGTAGTATATGCACTCCTATCTATGTATATGTACTTAGCTCTAACCATGAAGAAAGGAGGTTTATTTTGAGAATATCCAGTCTTGTCACACTTCTAAGCTTGGTTTGGTGTGTGTATATTGGGATGAAATCTATAATGTTTCCAGGGCATGTTACTTTTGCCTTGACATCTTCGTCTCGTTTTATTTAGGTCGCCACTTCAAGCATTTGGCACGCATTAGGTTATGTAATTTCTTTTAATCATATTACATAGCACTGGAGCATGTCTGATGACTATGTGATGAAAATATGAACAAAGGAAGTATTTTCTGTAAAACATCAAGTATTGTCACATCCACCAAGTATGTGCACAATCTACATTGTGCTATTGCAAAAGGATAGAATAATTTACATTTGTCCAAATATCATTGGCTAATTTTCATTTGTCAAAATTTAAAGACCACCTCATATTCTGGCCTTTAAGTTGAGTTTGTTTTATAAAGTCTAAAAGTGCTAGGAAGTGACCAAATAATTATAAAGCTGAATAAGGCAAAAGATAAATAGGAGCTCCTTGCTGATGGAGACTCTTCCAGCATTTGGCATTCTGATCCCAAATGCATCAGCATGGATGCATTTGGCATCCAACATCCCTCCAAACCTCCAACATCATCAGGATGTTGGAGCTTGCTTTTTGTTACGTTAACTGTGAAATACCGTATCATCACTTTAATTTTTTTTGTCTTCTAAATAGACCATGTTTTCTACAATTCAAGTTTGCTATAGGTGTTTTATTATTCTTAGTTGTACATTTCAGCTCATAACTTTGAGTTATTAAACAGCTGATAAAATGTATATTTTCTCAAGAGGTTGAAACAAAAAGTATCCCAATACAAAATGCAACACCAGTGAGTCTGATTAAAATCTACAGTCTTGACAGTAGAGACTGATGATCTAAAGTGTTACAGCACATCTGCAATAGTGGGTGGATATGGTCAGAAATCCTGCGAGAGGGGGATGAAAAAACTGTTTGAGGCAGACATCTAAAGGCTCCCAGCCCACTGCTTACACTGTGTGCACAATGTGAGAGTGAGAGCATCAGTTTTGACAGATAAACTGGTCACCTTGAAAAGTAATCTCACTGGATCCACACCCTTGCCAGCCTCCCCCATTAACGGTAACATTTAAATGGTTACACGTTTTCCTGGAGCAGTTCTATCATCTGCTGGGGAATTAAAATGCATGTGTCTGTTCTTTTGTTCATGCACCGTATACTGTATGTTTATCTGTGCACTTTTTATTATTCATATGTGCATGTATGTGTGTTTGTGTCCTGCTCAAAGGCAGATGGTTGGGGTGCTTCTCAGGGCTGAAACGAAACAAAAAACGTGGGCCAGCCTTGTCTCTCTTTAGCATAGTTCCCCAGTGAGTGACACTAATTAGTATGCACCACGCATCATGCTGTTAGTGTAAGGATACACAGCACCCCCTGGCTTTAATCTAGCAAAAATGAACCATGAGTAAACAAGCAGTTTGTAGCTGTCTTTATTTAGAGCACAAAAGGTGCAGGCTGCACCTGGTAATGCTGATATGCTAATATTGCTGATATGTATTTTTTTTTTTGCTATCCTGTGTTTTTTGTGTGTTTTTTTCTGATCAAATCTTTATATTAACAAGGATAAATTGCTTTCCTGAAGGGATATTTTGAATATCAGAGATTAACAGTGAAAAACTGAGGATATAACTTCTCAAAAATATCTCAAAATGACATTAAGCTTCAACCAATAGTAATCCTATTACACAATTATTTCTGGTATTACCAGAAAACCCTGAAACAATTTCTTAAATCCAGCTTACCATATTTCTGTGGATCTTTGTCTGCTGGAATATTGGAACGCAGGATCAAGTTGTTGAGGCTGTTTAAGTACGCTGGCATTGTGTGGTGGCCCTCTGGGTTGAACCAGACCTATGATCATGTAGGCAAGCATTAAAAACAATCACTCACTTCACAGTGGTAAAATTCTGAAAATGTAAATTAGCTCAATGAAAGAACAACTTAAAGATTTGCAGAGCTTCAGATATTATTGTGGGAAGCCTTTACTGCACAAGTGTCGCAGTTAAGCAAATTTATGACAACAGTGACGATTTAACAGTCGGGCTCCATCTTAGAGCATTAATCTTGCAGAGTGCAATTAAGATGTTATATATTAACTTTTAAAAACTCTTCAGCACAACAATTAAAATTATAAAGATGACACTTTGTGGGCAAGTGGGAACACAAAGTTACCTTTGACAGTGTGCGGTTTTTGGGAACGGCCTTAAGGTCCATTCGCAAGTCAGGTGGGAGCGGCATGCCAAAAGCAAAGCCACCATACCTGAAAAATCAGAGTGGACACATCGATCAAAACAAGCAGCTCTGGTTCCTCGTGAGAAATAAAATGTGACATGCCCATGTTTTTCAGTGGATTCTTCTCTTGTTCTCACGGCAAATATCCAACACTGAGGTAAAAAGCATTTGAGGTAAAACCTCAAAGTATGAACATGAAGAGTCATCCGAGGCATACAGGAGGCTAGTTTATCTCAAACTGAGCAACAATAAAAAGAAAGCTTTGAGGAATTATCAAACAAGTTTTTACATTTCTGCTCTCTCCTCTCTATAGTAATGCAATTTTTGAGAGACACATTTAACTAGGAATACTCAAAGTGCTGTCACACTGTTTCTCATCTATCACGATGTATCATGGTGCATTTTACATGGGGCTAAATTAGATGAAAGGAAGAGTGTTTAGAGAGTATTAAGTCTTGTCACATCTATGCAGTGGCAATTCCTGAAATGCGCAACAGCCCAGGGCGGCATCTTTTGGGAGAGGTATGAGCAAGTCAATATCAAGTAATCAATAAGCTATATATATGTGTTTAGTGGATATAGAGAACTGCTTGTAGGATGTAATATTCCTTAGTCCTGATTAGAAAAAATAGTAAAAATGCTCTCATATGGGATACAATGCCATATTAGTGGAAATTACAATTCATTAATATTCATTTTCAGGTTTAAGTTGAGGTTAAAGTGCTACACACAGCTAGGACATGGGGTTCTGTCTAACTAGCTTACTTTTCTACAAACTGCAAAACATGACATGCATTTAGCAAAGGTAAAAAAAATACCAAGAAGAACTTCACCGTATGTAATTTCAGCAGCAGAGTTTCTATGTATTTCAATAAAATCAAAGGCAGTTGGTAGTATGATGGATTGATTAACAGGAAGGAAAGGTTCAGAATAAAATTCAAAATGGCATCTTCTGTCAAATCAAAACGGTATTTGCAAAATTACTAAAATACAGATAGAAGGATAAAATTGGGTAGAAAACAACATAATAAAATTATGCAAAACACGTTATATTTTGACTTGCTAAATCAAAATATAATCAAATAATATTTTGCAACTCATTAATAAAACATGAGTAAACATTTTGCTGCACCACTATTAAACAAAGCTAAATTATCCTCCATTCACCTGTTCCTGATGAAGTCATTGGCTGTAGCCACCAGGTAGTTCTCCACGTTGACGCCAGTCAGATTGTAGACAATCTGAGATGAGGGGATCTTTTTGAAGGGGGGCTGAGGGTTGTCCTTCTTGCAAATCTGTCATATATAGAAGACGCAAATGGTTCACAATTGCCCATTTTTTTTTACAATGATGGAGAACGTGGCCATCAGAGGAAACAAGTGAGAACACAAAAACTCACTCACTCGCACACATACTGTTCTCCCTGACCCAGACTCACCTGTTCCTGTTTGGTGCATTGACACACACTAAATGGTTTGGAGACATTCCCACCGGAGTGCCAGCTGTTTGTGCTCCTTGTGCAGATGCTTTAAGAGGAAAAATAACAAAAAAATAAAAAAAACATTTGCAGTGAGACAAGGCACCTCGACATGTGTTTGTGTTCATACCTTTTTCAAGATTCAGAATTTTGGAAAGAAAATAAATCAGATCAGAAAGAGTTGATCCTGTATGTTTGTCTGCGCCATACTAACAATGTGCCTGGTTAAACTGAGAGAAGAGTAAAAGCCACAGTGACTCATGAAGAAGCTATGAGTTTGGCTGGTTTCAGTGAAACTAGAAGTTAAATATATTCTCTGATCACAGTTTTCCAAGCTGTTTAATGCGGTGAGATAGTTCATGAAATGCGTTTGTGTGGGTTATTGCTCGACTCCCACACAGTTTACTTTCCACCAAGTGGTTTAAGGGACACTACGTGCAAATAAAACAACAGACTGCTGAAATACATGCACAGTAACTGCCAATAATGATAGTTAAAGTGCTTTTTTTAGATTTACTTCTGCAAACACAATGTTTAGCAATAATCAATGTCATTTTTCTATAGCAGAAAGTTGTGAGCAAACATGCAAACTGTTTTATGCTTTTGCTATCCTTTTTTATGTTGTCTTTTAATGATTTTTTTTGCGGGGGAAAGGCGGGCGGTTTAAAATTCCCCATGGTTCTGCTTCATGAGTGCCAACATTGATTTGAGGGCCTGCAAGGGGAAAATCTCCCCTATAAACACGAGGTGTTTATGGAATACAGATGATGCTGTCACATCGCAGAGACCTGCTGCAGGCTTTCAGCCTCGTTCCTCGAGCTGAGCAGCAAGGAAATGAAGAGGAGAGACATGAGAGAGAGACCAGAGAGAATGAAAAATAAAAGACTAGAGAGAGGCTGTCCAGTAAAATAAAATAAAGAGAGAACCAGGAGGCATGGGAAGAATAGCAATCGCTGGAAAGTGAAGAGGCAGTTAGCAAAATGAGTGCATTTTTTAGCAAATGGGAACAGCTGGAAGCGTAATTACGTACTGGTTATTAGAGTTGTCGAGGCAGGCGTTATCGATCCCAGGGAATGACATCATAGTGTCCACCAGATGGCTGGATTGAGGATTCTGGTTGCTGTGGAGTCAGAAAACACTCAGCTTAGACTTAAAGGTACCCTGAATACTTCAAGCAAAATGATGCAACCTAAAACAAAAAAAGTCAGTCTGAGGGGCTTTACTGAGACTTTATTTTAGGTTGCATAAAACCAATATATTAATCCTGGAACTGACATGTAGACACAATTAGTGGTATTTACTGAAAAACACAAGCACATGAAAGGCAGAGATGAAAGGAAAGCATGAAACAACTGACCTGCCACTTTAGATTTAGCAGATTTTGTTTTAGTCACTCCCTTCTCTTAATTTAAACTCAGGAATACACACTCATAAATAAACAATGAGATAATCACCATTGTTGATAAAAAAAAATAAGAAACTAGATGCCTGAAAATAATAAAATCTACAAACAGGAAAGCCTTATGTGCATCTAATCTGCCTTTGTGCCCCCACCCATAACATTCCTGCTAAATTTAATGAAGTGTCATATTGTTGGTCTAATTTGTATGTCAAGTTAAAGAGGTGTAGGAGGAGTGTCCACTCCATCTTTGATATGGATTCACATTTCAGCGTTTTCTCCCCTGCTTTATCTCCCCTTGATCAAACAACAGAACATGTTGAGGATGAAGCCATCTCACGATCTACTGACACTCTTCATCTCTCTCCCTTTGATCAAGCATCAGAGCTCTCTGCATCTCGATGACCTCAAATCTTTGCATTCTTTGCCAGCACCTTGTACTTAAAGTCCATCTGCCCTTCAACAAACTACCACTTTAAATTGATTGTACAAGCGTTGCATGCAAATTACGTGGAAAGAAGTGATTAAATCATGCATTTGTGGAATATCCTGCTATTTCTATTTCAAATGTTTCGAGATTGTTTCCTGTGAAATCAGAGTGGCGTTGCTTCTTTTGGGTTATTTTCTATATGCAACAACAAAAAAGTCCTGACTGAAACTGTGCTGATAAGGACTTTAAATTCCCCTGACCAAAAAAAAGCATGTGATCAAATCACATGCTTTTAGTTTCCAGCTGGGAGGAGTGATTGCACAAGCGCTACCATTTGTCTGGAGCCCTGATTAGCCTGATTTACTTCTTTGATTTCCATTTCTGGTGTGGCCTGTAATTTCTCTGCTAAAGGGATCTGACCTGAAGAAAGAGTAGCTCGGCCCGACGTTGTAGAGAGCAGGGCTCAGCTCCAGCTCAGGATAGTGCTGCACGTCGCTCTTGATGGAACCCAGGCCCATAGCAACTACCACAAAGAGAATAGGAAGCAGGAGCTGGGCGAGCAGGCTCTTCCAGTCTCTCCGGGTGTGATGGAACCTCTTGGTCAGCATGGCTGTCAGCTGCTGCCAGGCCAGGGCTAGGCCAGATAGAGTGGATGACCCGGTAAGGTCTGGAAAACATCAAGAAGGTGTTTTTTTTTTTAAATGTACAATGATCATAGAGGAAAAAACAGTTCCAGAATATATTCTGGAAGCAGTAATATATTCCAGAATATATTACCCCTTTGGAGAAATGCTGTACAGTTATTGCCATTTCAAGTCAAGGACCAACAAAGATTTGTGCATAATTATTAAAGTTATGCAGCATAAATAAATATGTGAAACCAGGAGGGGATCCTGCCAGAGTAGACCTGGCAGGATTTCTCTCCTGGGAAAAAAGGGCTATCAGAGTAGCCCGTTTTACTCTGATACCCCCAAATAACTGCAACTAATTGCCTTCAGAAGTCACCTCATCAATGAATCTCCCTGTGTGCAACTTAATCTCAGTATAAATATAACTTTTCATGTAGGACATCTATCAAATGTGTTCTCAAAAGAATGTTAAAAAGAAAGTCATTGTTAGGAATGCAAAAAAAAAGTAGAAACAGAACAATAAGGAGCAAGGTCTACTGGTCTGTTGAGACTAAAAATTTTGACTTACCAAGTACGGTGGAAGACTACAAAATGCACATCACCCTTAAAACCAACAATCCCAGAAGAGCGCCAGTTAGAGGGGAATGTTTTAGATGAAGCCATATTAACGTGTAACAATGGCCCAGGCAAATTCCAGATATCAAATCTAAAATAACATTTTCTCCACCTGATCTGAATGAGCTTGACCCATTGTGCAAGAAGAAAGGACAAAGTAAGCTGGTAGAAGACCCCTTTAAACCCCTACTGCAGCAAAAAGTGTTTCTACAAAGTTTTCACTCAACAGGTTTATTATAAATACACTTTTTGGATAGTTTTTCATGCATTTAAAGTTTTTTAAATGTATGCACTACTTCATGTTGTATACTGCACTAAAATACTGTGAAATCTGTGGCTGTAGCATGGCAAAATGTAAGCAGCTTATGGGAAGAGAAATACTTTTGAAAGGCACTGTAGTAGGGGATTAATGGAAAACCAAAACACAATAGGTGAAGAACAGGAAGAGAAAAGAAGAAACTGTTGAAGCGAACAATGAAAACAGCATTTCAACTCACTGATCTTGTCACCAGTGCCGCAGCTGCTTGCATAGGAGTCTGATGGGAAGCTGTCGATAGATGCAGTGTCAGAAATCGTCTCAGAGATAGACAGAGGTCCGTCCTTGCCGTCTGGGCTTCCACTGGTCAACTGCAGAAACATCTGCATACGCCCAAGTAAAAAGGCTGCATTCAGTCATGGTTCAGCCTCTGTTTTCATTTTTCATATGTGGTTGTGTAAAAGCTCACCTCCTCCAGTGTGGTGTCAGACACGCCATAGCCCCCAAGCTGAAGATCGTCCAAGTTGGCATCCAGCGCAGTCAGGAGGGAGCGATATGATGAGGCGTTGGATGAAGTGAAGGGAGGTAGAGAGTAGACCACATCACCCCTCTGGGCTTCTTTAAGCCGTGCTTCAGGAAGATGAGCTTGGATGAAGGCCTTGAGGTCAGCACTGTCAATTCGCTCCGCTTCTGGGCTTTGGATCTGTAAGAAAAACAGCAGAAATTTTAAAGTCTGTTTTTTTCCTATTTGGTTACATAATCCGCTTTCCCTCCTGTATACTGAGAAGATGATTTGGAGTTTTAATGTTTAAAGAGTTTATAAATTTATTCTCCAAAAAACAAAGGTCTGCAAAACAAACAACTGACCACTAAGAGGAAAAAAAAACATCTAAAAAAACACTAAAATAAACTAAGTTAATTTTGCACAACCAGCACTAAAGGGCTGGTTGTGCAAAATACATAGGTAGTTTTGTATTTGTAAAGTTCACCAATAACAAGAATTAGTTTTGAGTTGGATTCACACAGGTTGAAACTAATTTCACATTTCACCTCCCAATCTAAAATCCCACAACATTAATCCGAGATGTTTCAAGACATTTTTGCTTGCCTAAAATAAAGACATTTTTGGTATTCTGGCTATTTCTAAGAAAAGAGTTAGAATTGACACAATACATTAAGAAGGAGGCACATTTCTCTACCCGTTACTGTAGTACTAAAAAACCCAAGCTTTGCGCGGTGTGGCTGGGTTGCACTGACCCTGTGTGCGCTTTTATGAGTTTTTTTTATGTGTTGTTTTGGAAACTGATGTTCTGACAGACCTCTCGGCTGTTTTACCATGACATTTGCCATGCTCTTCATAAGTGTCACGCTAAGAATGTGGGAGGGTTCAAGAGAAAGTCATCAGGTTCTTGCCTTTTGTCTGAACTTTGGGCAATCTTTGGTGTTTGAAGTAGGTAAGGTTTGCCATATTGTTCAGTTTACAGCTGTTCAAGTTGTAATTTAAAAAGCATTACCTTTAAGTTCAATGTTCTACATAAAAAGCTAATGCTACATTTAAACTCGTTTGTGCACAACACAAGTTAAAAAAAGTAACTCATGCCAGTGTCGTCAGTCACAAAAAACAGCTAAAGGTGTATGCATGTGTACACACAGTATGTTGCAAAACTCAAAGCTAATTTTAAGAAGGAGTTTATAGTTTCAGTCAGATTTGTAATGTAAATGGTGCCTGTTAGAAAAATTATCCTCCTGTTCATTTACTCATGAGTTTATTTTACAAGTTATGTTTTCATATTATTCTTTTCATATTATTACTCTCATATTATTCTTCTTTTTATATTTACTTAACTTCTCTTTCTTTTGTAGTATATTATTAACTTTGTTTAGGATGTTTGCTTGGAAGCTAAAAACGTTAAACATTCATGTGTTATTAGTTCCATATGTAACTGATTAGTTGTGGTCAGTCACATGCCCTTGTAAGGGCATGTCCATAGGAGGTTCCAGAATGTAAAGACGGTTGGTCAATTCTCTGTGTGACTGTGTGAAGAAGCCCAACCTCCTTTTTCTATACAATAAAGAGAAATGCAAAGAAAGATCTGGCAGAATTGAGTCCAGACAGTGTTTGACAGCGATTCGTCGCGTCTGTTCTCAATTCTCCTATTCTGCAGAAAAGAAATTAAAAGAAACCTAATCTCTGTCTCTGGCTGATTCTTTGCAGGTTAGGACAAAATAAACCTATCAGTGCCCATCTCTCAATGAGAATGTCAAAACCTAGAATTAATTTCCACAGGTTTCTCCATAATAGCGGATTGTGAAATGTTTCAATTTATGCCAGCCAAGAGCTATCCTTTACTGCTATGACAAACGAGAGATATTCAGGTGCTCCCTGCCCTTTGGGGATGAAGGTTGTGCCCTCCCATCTCTCAACTCTGTGTTATGCAAATATTATGACACTGACAACAAGCATCTCTGGCGTAACATGAAATATTTGACTTACTAAATGGAATAAATTCTGAGCACAAATTTATGTTGAAGAAGAAACAGCAGTAAGAGAGTTTTCACTGGTTTAATATCAGTTTTCATTGCTTTGCACCGACATGCCTGCATGCCTGTGAGGATGATTACCTTTTTGGTGAGGGTGAGCTTGTAGCCTTGACCCAGCTTGTCTTTCAAGTAGAAGGGTGAGCCGCAGCATTTCAATCCACCTCTCTCCAAGAAGGCAATCCGGTCGCTCAACACTTCAGCCTCGTCCAAGTGGTGGGTGGACATAATAATGGTCCGATCTGAAAGGATACACGTACATGAGAAAAAGCTGCATCGTTGACTCGGGGATTATTGAACCAATAAATATAGATCAAACAGAGTTATTACAAAGGAAAAGAAACAAGAAATATCATCATACAAACTGTCATAAAAAGCAGTTTTATGAGTGTTTGTTTCTGAAATTGACTAGGAACTCTCACTGCAATAACATCTGAAACAGACCTTAAAGCTAATTTTTAATCTTTTTATCTTTCGATTTCAGTCAAGGCTTTACATACAGTCTTTATGAGCATGAATGTAATATTAAGTCAGAGATTTTGGCAATGGAGCTGAATGTTCTTTTTATGTTGGTATAATTTTATAACTTCTATTCACTTCAAAAACTAATTTAGAACACAAGTTTGAATTTATTGTTGGATTTCTACAAATGGTCAAATTGGTAAATATAACTCCATAAATATTGGGTATGCAGTTCTGACTGGAGATTGTAGAACTCTTTCTGGCAGAAATATAATATAATAAAAAATAATTGTACAAATTCACTTAAATGTTTAATTTAAATTTTATGCAACTGACCAGGTTTTTAAGAATCCTCTACAAACTTTCAATAGTTTTGAGGTCAGAGTTGTAAAAAGGCTACTAAGAAAGTTTGATGTATGCCATCCAAAAGGTCCAAAATTAATCTGCTGTTGATGCTGATGATCTGTGTATATAAACTTCTGACCAGAACTATATTTAGCACACTAGTATTCCCTGTGCAGCAGCAGTAAACCTTAGCACTAACAGAATGCAAAACATTTACAGATGAATTAAGTGGTATCTATTTTTTTAATAGAACTGATGGAATTCCTAGTTGCTGCTTTCAATCTAACTTCGTAAACAAAAGCAGCTCTCCCGTGAACTATAAACCAAGATTTTTTATTTTATAAACCTTTGGACTAACTCATATCTGGAGGAAATGTAGGCTTCAATAGTAGACATGGAAAACAATGTCATAAAATTATATAAAAAAGCTAAGAGTCAAATACTGAAGAAAAGAAAAAAAAACAAATTATAAGAAACATAAAAAATGAAACAATGAATTGTAATCCTGCCAAGAGATGATGTCAGGGAATTACACCCCTTAAAAAGCAATCATGTGATAAATAATCTGAACAGCAAAACAAATAAGCAGGCAATGTAACTCATTGACTGCTGCAAAAGGCAGCGGTAACAATCAAGTCTCTCTGGAAACAAAAGCCAAAGACTAAATTGTTTTATTAAATCCCAAGCAGTGATATTTCCGCTATAGTTGTCCATTTTGTTGACATATTTTCAGGGGAGTGATTCTTCTGAGACCATGGTGGCTGAAATGTTATGATTTGGAGCACATCGGCTGCCTCTGGCTCAGTGCAAGTTGCTGTTAGTTGACCTGTGATTTTTTTTTTTTTTTTTGCCAAATCAAAGCAACTTCTGAAAGCGATTGGGTCACCTTTGCCCGAGAGCCTAAGCTGCACTATAAATGACCAGCAAAGTATGGATCACAACAAAATCGGGCTTCAGCTATTTTCTGGAAGTTTTGTTGTTTGATCAGACTGTTATGAAATCAATTTAGAACTTAGATGACATAGCAGAAAAAAAATGATTTAAACAAGCCATTTTAAGATGGCTTCATCAGCAGTGTTCTATCACAGCTTTGCCAGGAATGCTGAGTGACTGTGGATAAATTCATTCTGACAGGCCTTACTGCTTCCCTGCATCATGGAGCTTGTAGTTTTATCTTATCACAACATAATAACTATCCAATACTGAAAATGCAGTATAACAATAACCAAATATCTGCAGCTAGAACTACAAATCACAGAATAAATGGATGACACCAGAGCAGAGTTCTTATATTTAAAAAAAAAATGAAGAAGCACTGGAAATGTAAAATTACAAATTTAAGTCATAGCCAAATCTATTTTAAGACCCAATCTTAAGCCTTGTGAAGGCCTAAGATTATTAGAGTTAAGAATCAGATTGACATTCTTGTACTATGTTGTGGGTGTTTCATGCAAAAGTATTTAATTGCAGCTGTAACATTGGTAAATGGTAATAATAGCCACAGTATTGACTGATATAAGGTACATTTTGTTTACTGTCAGTATTTAAGTGAGACTCACTCTTCTTATACTGGATAACAATGTCCCAGATGCTGCGCCTGGAGCAGGGATCCACTCCTGTTGTGGGCTCATCCAGAACCACCAAGCGAGAGCCCCCAATGAAGGCGATGGAGATGGAGAGCTTACGCTTCATACCGCCTGACAAGGTATCAACCCGCTTGTGTCTATGAGCGTACAAGTCTGTCTCCTCCAGGATCCTAGAAGACGAGTCAATGGAAAACGTTTAATCTCGAGCTCGTGTGAACATTTTTTCCCTGCGTTCAGGCTGAGTGTTGGCTCGTTAAGTTCCATTAATTAGCCATCAGAGGTTTGCATTGCAAGAGATGTAGAGCGTTTTTGCCTTAAGGTACAAGCTTAATACCGCTCCCCTTGTAAAATTGAAACCCTCCAGAAAGAGTCTCATGATGCAATACAGCTTGAGATGAAGAAGAATAAAAAATTAATTCCGCCCTAAACTGATTTAAGAAGATGCAAAAAGGACTAAAATAGATAGAAATATTACATGTTCTTGTAAAAATATAGTCTTGCAACTTCTTCCCAGTGCTTGCTCCTATGTCTGTGGAAGAAAAAGGCATTCTGCAAATAATGAAAATCTGAAGTAAGAGCTTATTTCAATGATTCTAGTTAGAACTACCGTTTTGCAGAAGCCTTGACATTCTTATAAATCACAGTAGTTATTGCTCTAAAATCTATTCAAGTAAAGAAAATCACTACAACATTAATTTAATACTTTCATATTTTATCCCACCAGTTTATTGAGCTAATATTTCTCCTAAGATTCTCATAACGCCCACACTTTCTGATTTTAAACTTTAAGTTGAAGAAAGACACTACGCAAAAGACACTCTTCAACATTCTCTGTGAAAAAATGAAAGACCAAATTTAACTGGTACATAATCTTTGAGTTTTTTGGTCTTTTTAATGCATTATAGACAGCAGTATCCTTCTCTGATTGATGTGTCACTCACGTGCGGATTTGTTCTCGCAGTTCTCTTTGTGACCAGTGTGGGGCCTTGATCTGGCCGTACAGCAGCAGGTGCTCCTTGACAGTCATGTAGTCAAAGAGGACGTCATATTGCATGCAGACTCCAAGTTCTTGGCGGACTTTTTCTATGTTTGTCTGCATGTCCCTGCCATACACCTCGATGGAGCCAGATGTTGGGGGGTACAGGCCAGTCAGGAGGGACCTGCACACAACACAGGTTAGGGCAGAGCTTGAAAATAAAGTCAAAAAGATACAAAAGGCAAAGAAAACCACTTTTTGATCTACATATTTCTCTTGAACAATTACTTATTACTAGTTTTTATGGAACAAAAAAATATTGTATTTTCTCATTGTTATTTAATCTGGTAATGCTGCAGAACTCATTACATGTCCCCCTGGATGAGCGCATCAGCAAAATGAGTCACATTTAAAATGTAAATGTAAGTGCTCAAGTTGATGAAGATCCGTTGGGCCAATTTCTACTGCTGTGCCAGATTTGGACGGAACAATCTGTCTGTCAGCACTGAGCCACTGAAATGATTAAAGGGATGCGCACATCTAATCTTAAAAGCAGCTGCAGTGGTTATAATGAGGTGGGACTCACAGAGAAAGCTGATAAAACAACAAAAAAACAATAAGAATGGATCCACACATACATGGTAGTTGTCTTGCCAGCTCCGTTGTGACCGAGCAGTGAGGTGACATGACCCTCATGAAAGTTGACATTCAGGTTCTGAATAGCTGTTTTGTCGCCATACATCTTGGTGAGACCCTGGAGTGCAACTCCCACTGGGAGCTCAGAGAAATCCTCGCCAGCCTCGTAGGACAGGCTGCTTTTGCCTGATAGAAACATAAACATTGAGGTAAATTGTAAATCAAACAGAATTTTTAACAGGATCTAAATTAAAAATGACAAAAATTATAAATATAACAGAGATGTAAGAGGAAGAGAGAGTATTCTTGTCATGTGTACCTTTGTCTTTGCTGTCTGCAAAGACAGGCTGGTTTTTCTGCATGATGTTGGAAAAGAGGAGTCCTTTGCTTGCACTTTTATTTGTCTGAAAACTGCTGCACATGTCAGTCCAGAAGGAGAGTTTGAACGGGAAATACCATGGAGCTGGGATTCCATATTTTCCTGATGGATTACAAAGAAAGACGTAGATCTATTTGAATAAATGAAAACAGGCAGGGTCTTAAAAAGACATGCCTGCAGCAGCACATGAAAAAGAAGCTAGATTTATTATTTAAATCAAATGCTGTACTTATGATTTTGAGACAGAAGGACTTACAGAAGGACAGTTATATATACAGTAATTTTGTTAAATTCAATGGTTTATAGAAGTCCTATTAGACATTATGGAGTTCTTATTGTCTTAGCATTTCAGTGAAAAATTAAAGTAAAACTAAAAACCATGAGTCCTTTTAATCGATTTTGGAGGCTGAACACCTGCTCCAGGAAATCAAACCCATAACATTGTCGCATTAAATAAAACTAGGATTGAATCAGTCTACCAGTATATTTGTTCCAGCATTTGGTTAGGGAAATTATTGAAATTGGATTGGCTGTATTCCAGCAGCTTTTGTAGTAGAGTAGATGCAGAAATATTATCAAGAATATATCCCAGAAAGTAGCAGCACAAACTAATAGCAACCAATAATTAGAGATTTCACCTGGGAAAACTGTCCTGATGTAGGCCCCGATGAGGAAGTACAGAAGGGAGTCAATGAGCAAGAACCAGCATAGAAATCCAAATGTTGCTGTGTCTCCAGCTATGGGCGAGGTGTAAGAGTTGCTCCACTGGATTCCTAGAGGAGAACAGAAAAGTGAATCCTTGATTCAGCTGGCTGAAATATCAGAAACATTCTGATGGTATTAAGGTATTCACACGCTCATACCTTCTCCCTGGGCCTCGTAGCGGGAAATGTATTGACTGGCATAGCAGAAGCAGGTCGGTGAAAACAAACTCTGTCAGAAAAGTGAAGACATTTTTGACAGGAGATCAGAAGCAAAGAAACATTTCCCTTTTTTTTTAACAAAGCTATGTAATGTGAAAATATGGCTCTTTCAAAATACAGTACAAAGATGTTTTCCAAGGTAAATTAATTTTAGTTATTTGTAGTCAGAAAGTCTGACTTCCGATTAATACTCATCAGACAGCAGGGAGTAAACTTAAAAAAAACTCAGGTTGTGTCATGCAAATGAGTGAACAGATTTTCAGAAAATTACTTCACCACATGCTACCTTTCAATATGCTGGAAAACAAAAAGATGAGAGCTGCACAAAGACGTTTGCTGCATTATTTGTTGATTTTAATTTTTTTTAGTCATATTTAAACAGCAAAACATTTTGGAGTAAATAAACTAAATTATAGCTTGCATTTACTGTCTTTGTCTCGAAAAAGAGCAATTTTAAAAAATAAAATAAAATTATTTGGTCTAATTATACACAATAACCATGCTAGTTTCACGCACATTATAAATAATAAAGCCACTTCAGAGTATGCTCACCAGAGCGCTCTTCTGGGAAAGGGTTAGATTAGTCTCGACGGACATGACTATGATGAACGGGAAGAAGCTGAGGATGTAGATAAGGCTTCCACTTAGGCCAGCGATGTAGGTCTTGTCGAAGAAGGAGCTCATCAGGTAGCAGAAGGAAATGATGTTCAACCCAACGTCACAGAGGTAGAGGAAGATGAGGAAGCCGTTGCTTATGGGTAGGATGTTTCCAAACTTCAGCACCAGCGTGAGGACGATGATGGTCAGAATCAGGAAGCCGGCGCACTCCAGGAACCAGGCAAAGAAATGACTGAGCTGATTCACACCCATCATCTTCATGTACTGTAATTGGAAGGGAAATATTGTGATGAAGTACGTTGGTATGGAGAATGTGGCTAAAAAGATGTCAAAATTAAATAAAAAATTAAAAACCACAAAGTGTTTATAACTTTTAAATGTTTGCACATTCTGTCACATTATAGTGCAAACTTTGTTTTGTATTTTAGTAGTGTGTATTTGTATGTCAACTCCCTGAGAAAATAATTTGTATGACATTCTATTGCTGCAATTAAATATGCAAATCATTTGTGGTATGCTTCTTCCAGCTTTGTACATACTTCAATTATCAAGTTTTGCCACTTGCTCATTGATCGTACCCATTCTATTGTAGGTGACTGTAATGGTGGAAGCTATAGTTCAACCACAGTCTCACTTTTTTGCAAACTAAAAGGAGACTGGATAAATGAATGCCACACTTTATAGTTTTTTTTTTAATTATTTACAATAAATCAAATAAATCATAAATTTCTAAAAGTAAGCAGGTTACAATATAATGCCATTAGTTTTCAGGTAGAGAAAAACCCATTACCTCATGCAGTCTCAGCTCTCTCTCGTGTACAAGTTTTTTCACGAAGTCAGCCACAAACAACACCCATGGTATCATCAGCAAGAGAGGGAAGACAAAAGAGATGGCCTCCAGATACCTGAGAAATACAGAGATGCCAGCTGTCAGTCAGACTCTCTGCAAACCAAACATCCAGACAGATGGAGGGGCCTATCAGTCAGTCACCGGCTTGACAGAGTGAGGAGAACATGGGTATGCTGACAACCGCATTGTCATTCTCGTCCTGCTATTGTTTACAAAAATAGATTAATCCGTATTGTGTTTTTTTATTGTTTGACCACTCAAACTAACAGCCTGAAAATTTTGATTTCAGTACATGCAGTGTGACATTTACTTAATTTTTTTTACAGATATTTTCTCAGGATTTGTACTGTTTAGGTGACAAATCAAAAAAAAAAAGAAAAAGAGAGCACATAGTCTCTTATAGCTGGTCAAAAGGCAGCCAGCTGGAGGGAGAAGCTCCACTGGCTCTTCTCAGATGAAATATGAGCGCTGCTAAAAGCTGCACTCCAGGGCAAGTGCACACATAGACATTAAATTCAGCAATAATTTATTGAAAACCATGTTGCGTGGCAATGGACAAGTTAATGTCAAAACCATGTTGGATATGTTTTACAGAGAGAGAAAAGTGCTGTGTTCTTTAAGTAGTTTTTTTCTTTTTTTTAGTGCATGGGGTATTCAGTATATGGAATGTTTTCAAAAATGAATGCACAATTACATTGAATGTCAATGTACATGGTTCAGAGCTAATTACACTGTGGCAGGTTCCTGTGAATGACTACTTACTGTCATTCTCAAGTGGCAAATGAATAATGAAATAGCATACATTATTCCACATCAATGCTTGTTCCCCCTCAGTGAGAGCGTGTATCCTTTCATGCCGCCTTGCACGCATTTATGCGTTAACTCCGTACACATCCATTCGTACGCATCCGCTAACGCAGAAAACTCACTCGTCTCGCAGAAAGCAGGGATAGGGGAAGGGCTGCAGCTGCACGGCCGGCTCTGTGACTTTCTGCCCGGTCTGGGTTTCGATGATGGCCCGGTCGATGTTCTCCTGCAGGTAGACGAACCCACGGTTGTAGCGCATTGTGTGGCTGGCCGAGATGTGGTTGTCCTTCACAAAATACGGGTTTCGTGCCCGATCCGTACGCATGATGTTATCCATGTGCATTCGAATGGTGTAGCTGACTTTGGGAGGCAGTTCAGTCGAGGAGGAGGAAGAGGATCTGGCCTCACGTTTCCTTGATGAGTCTTCGTCTTCAGTCTTAAAGATGACACCTAAAGAACGTACAGCACATGCAGTATGAATTCACAAATCAACGGTTTGTTGCCTTTCATAAGCTTCAGCTTATTTTTGCTAAGCCTCCTAATCTCAGCTCATTATTAACAGCCTTTAGAGAACCAACACAGATGCACATAGAGAAAGCTGTGAATTATCACATACTGTGACAAAATAGCATCTTGTGCAGTTGAAAGCCAAGCTGTAGCTCTCTGTTGTGTAGGATCTAATAAGCCATCTTGTGAAATTTTCCTATTTTTTCAGTTTGGCTTAATAAACTGCATAATCCGTTTTTTTCTTATGCCATTACAGCGTTCTCCTTTTTTATGTTGTCAGCACTTTGATTTGTCTTGCTGCGGAAATGTGCTATACAAATAAACTTGCCTTTGATTCTTTTATTTTTTCCAGTGATCTTGATTAAATGAGATAGCTCACACTTAACCCAGTAGTCTGAAAACACAACATTCATATGGTCCAAACAGAACCAGACTTGCATGGCAGATAGATGACCTGATATTTACTCACTTGCATAGAGCTCCCGGTTTTTGGCGAGTTCCTGGGCCATGGCGTTGAGCTCCTCAGCGGAGTCATAACCACGGTAACGGTCAAACTTGATGCAGGAGGAGATCTTCACCATGAGATTTGACAAACTGCTGATCTGATCGAGTATTTTCTTGTTCTTATGCAGCATCTCTGTCATGTTAGCTGTGAAAGAAAACACTTTTTAGCAAGGAGCTGACATAGTCAAACCTAAGTGCTACCTTGTGTTAAGAACAACACTCTTTGTTGTGGAAGTTGTTACTGTGAGAAGGACACTTAAAGATGGCTATTTTTATGCGTGATGAGAAGATCTTCTCTGAATATTCAGAGAAGGTTTGGATTTGCTCCAAACCATTTCAAAAGGTTTGAGGCAAATCTTTAATGTATCATCAAACCAAAAACTATAGGTCCCACTCCTTCATTTCAAATTCATTTTGTCAAAGGTTACATGTGTTCACATCTAAAAGATGAGATATTTCATCTGTAATGTATTTTGTCTGAATCCCATTTTACTAATTCTTTGCTATTTAGTTCAATCAGCTGTTTTGGTCCTTGTTACCAAAGTTAATTGCATGACTAAGTAATTATGCATACCATAACTTTAGATGGATTAGATATTAAATGATGACTGAATCTAATAAGACTTCACAAATGACTTTCATCTGGTTTGAGATGGAAAATGTGCCCAATATAAAAAGTTCTGAATGTATAAATTCAAGGAAAGAGAGAATTTCCATCTTTTCCTATTGCCTAAAATTCTAATAATAATGTGAAACAACACCATGCTCTGCTGTTAAATTGTAATTCTGACAGATGCTGCATTCCTTTATTATGACTCCAATTAGCTTAAAAACCTGAATATCAAAGGTAAACCTAGAAAAACCTTCTCAGAAAAAATAAATCCCCCATTTTGCATCTAAATCCTAAGAGCAATCGTATTTTCTGGCATCATGGATGTTTTATGCAAGTAATAAGTAACAGAAAAATCTACGTTTTGAGCTGGTATCTGCAGCTTACAAAAGTAAGACCCACAAATGCACACTCACAGAAGCTGCTGAGCGTCTTCTTTATGCTGTCGACATTTATGTCTGTCTGCATCTCAATGAAATTCTTCACAAAGGGGCTGTTGAGGGAATTCTGCCAGAAAGGTAGAGAGAGAGGAAGAGAGAGGTGGAAATTATGAACATCATCAAGATTCAGCTGCAGAAACTCATCCACGACAAGCTTTATCTTTAGATTTTCAAACGACAGAGAGGCGGCTGGCATGATCAGATATAAAAAAGCAACTCTGAGACTTTATACCTGCAGCACTGGCAAAGTGGAGCGGAGTAATTCCGCTGACTTTATGATGTAATTTGAGGATTCGATCCAGTCCTCCGAGGATTTCTTCAGATTTGCAAACTCATGCAAGGTGGCATTGGCCTGAGCAAAGTTAAGAGAAAGACATGAAAGAGTAAAACAATTGTGTATCAGCAGAAAGTCCAAACTTTGTGTGTTTATGCGGAATTGTGAGTGTGAGTGTTGCATTCAACTGAAAACAAAATCAGACCTGCTAAAATATTTAGATCATACCAATATGAACATGTGCAAAGAAAAGACGGTACTATGACCAAGACAATCTAGAAATATCTAAATGTTTGGAAGTCACCCCATGTTGATAGCTTAACCACAATTTTAAAAAAGTAGAAATTGTTACAAACACAACTGAGATTGTTCTGTCTTTACAGTCTAATGATAATTTATTATTTGTCTGTATAAATAAGTAGGCCCACAGTGTATTTGTAAACCAAGAAGTTTGTATTTACTTTCTCCATTACAGCCCTTGTGGCAGGTGTGTCAGGTGTGAAGAGGATCTGGCCCATCAGCATTGGTTTGAGGAAGGCCCAGGCGATGGCTCCGCCTGTGGTATTGACCATGTCCAGATACATGTTCATGCAGAAGGGTGCTGCCCAAAGGGACGAAAGAGAAGCGTTAGGTACAGAGCTGAATGGCAAATGGAAAACATGCAAACTTAGATTAAGATTTAGAATCTGAGAATTTTGCTTCTACAGCCTTTTTTAAGAATAATCATGTTTTAAAATGTGTTACTGTATATAAACTGGTGAAAAATACATATATATTTGAAATATATCAACCTGAAATATCTTCAAAAGGATATTTGATTGTAGAAATCTTTTTTCCCCCTTTTTTTTATTATGCCAAAGTTTGAGTACTCACAAATCAGAGGACTTGTCCAGTTTTACCTTGATCCCTAACCTCAATCATCGTATGCATTCATACTAAATAAATTTGAAAATATGTTCTAATGAGGACTGGTTGTCAGATTACCTTTTGAAAATAACTACCTCTAAGTAGGTATTATTAAAATGTTTTTTATTGGTCCAATGTAAAAGTCTAATCTTAGATGTCCTGTTTTGATTACCTATAAGTAGAAATATCCATATAATTAACAAAGAGACATAAAAAACATGATTGTCTAATTAACCTTTATAAATGAACTTGTCAGTAATATCCTAATTTATTGCATTAACATGTATTAATGTAAATGCAATAATATTAATATATGTTAAGAAAACCCTCAAGGTTAGATACTGTGGTATCTAAAACAAAAATTTCTACCAACACATTTTCTTAAATAAAAAAGGAAAATGATAATATTAATAGTCTAAGTATTATGCCCCAAATCTTGCAACTTACAGGAGTCTCGTGGGATCTTGAACCTCTCAATCATCTCCTCCCTCTTTTGGTTGTTGTGGAATGAGGGGCCAGATTCAGACAGTTCAGGCAATTTGGAGATTCCAAACAGAGCGATGATGCCGTTGCTGCACAGAGCCCGGGACAGGGTCACGAATGTGGCTTTGGTGGACATGGTGCTTCTCCTTCCTCTTGTCATCTGGTTGGGGGAAAAAAAACAAAAAAACAATAAAATCACAGTCTCCATGCAAAATATTACTAAAAGAAAACTAGAAAGCTATTTTTTCCAGCCAAAATTATGCTTGCTAGAGATATACATAAAGTACATTTGTATTCCTGAAACGCCTTCTACCGCTATTGCATTGCAATTCTTTCTTTTGACTACTTTGACCACCTATGTTTTAACACTATGTTTTAAAGAAAAGTGTATCCTGTGTAAACCTAGTTTATAGGTTTAATGAAAACGCACTTCGGAGAATTCAGTGCTGGAGTCCAGGTTAAGATCTTTGATGGATAGCAGGTAGCCTTCCAATTGCTTGACTGCGGGAAGAATCTTGTTCATCATATCCGTTGCAACCGTTGCCACTTGGGCCATGACTTCTACCAGACCCTGGAGTTCCTCAGACAACACCATCTACAAGAAAGAGAGCAACATTCAGGTTTTGATCAAATCAACGAGACATATTGTTGTCTCTAAATTGAAAGAAAATTCTCAAGATATGGCCCACAAGTTAATAGTGGAGTGGTAGATATTTTATTATTATTTAATTATAAAGTTTATGCTATGAAAAATAATAAGTTGCAAAAATGAATGCAACAATGTGTCTAAAAAGCATATATGTGAAGGCATAATTAATTAAGTTGAATTTTAATTGAAAATTAAACTTTAAGAACTTTGTTATTTAAATTCAAGAACTACACAAATTGCAGACAATCCTTGCATAACTTGATTACATCTTTAACCAATGTTATTCTAACTTAAATAAAATGCAATATTTAGCTAAATATGTCTTGTCAACTTATAGTCTTTGTCTTAGCATAATAACACACACGGAACAAAAAATGTTTAAAGAAAATCACAAATAAAATCATTGATAAAAGAGATAATGAATAAATTCATGTGCAAACCTAAAATCTGTAAAAGTCACTGAAGAGCTAGCATGAGAGGTCTGGGTGTGAAATGGAAATTTTTGTCTTTCGTATTTTCTCTTATTTCTTTCTTTAATTAACTAAAACAGATTTAAAAAAGGAAACAACGAAAAAAAAGAAAAAATATGTGATTCATGTTTCTGAAACAAATCCTCTGTGACATCCTGCTGCTGCAGTTAGGCACTAGGTGCACTGTTTTGATGAAACGGGAGGGAAGACACATGTCAACTTTGAGCCTTACTCTGTAAATGACCTTCTCCGTGTTTATATGTTCAGCCGTCAGCAGTGAGAACTTGTACCAGTCTTCAGCAGACATAGCGCAGAAAGTTGCCAGAATGTCCACCTCTGTCGTGTTCACTGGTTCAGTGGGGTGACAATAATGCAGGTTTGCCAGCCACGTCAGGATCTGTTCCAAAAGGTATCATGAGAGATATATAAATAGGCCTTAATGCCAGAGACATGACTAAGATTGTATGTTGTGTATATAAAATGGGTGTAAACATAAGAAAGTTTGATTTGATCAGACAAATCCATTTGAGCAGCAATGACAGAATTGCAGGTCTATTCATTGTTTTGTTAAAAAAATAACTCCCTGAATTATGAGGACAAAAATTTCAAATAAAAGGCACCAAAGAGCAGAAACAAAAAGTGCACTTCTAGTGAAACTCTAACATGAAGTTCTTGGCTCACCTCTGTGTTGTTGGGTAGAGGGGTTTCCATCAGAACAAGAAGAGCTGCAGGATCTATATTCATGTGCTCCTGGACGGCCAGAATGAAAGCTTCCTTATTCCTCAGCATTTCGCCAGCTGTCACCACTCCTGCCAGAACAAACAAGATACAAGTCAGCTTAACGATATTTAGTTAAATTACAAAAAATTGCTTTTATGGAGAGTAACAAGGTGTTTTTGCATGAAGAGAAATTATTAGAAAAGTAAAGGAAAATACTTTTTTTAGTCTTAACAAAGACCCAAGTGAGAGAAAGAGTGGGCATCAGTTATAAATAGGGAAACGGAACAATCATTAGCCTGTTTTTATGAGGAGGTTATACTAGTTTATAGTAAACTTGATTAACTTGGTTAACACAAACCATCAATCATATAGCGGCAACTCCGTGAATGAGGACACATATAGAGGGTAGCTTGCTAAAGTTCACACAGCTAATCAGAAATGGGAAAAAGAGGGGATTTAAGTGACTTGTGAATGCTGAGTTGTTTTTGGTGGGGTATATTTTCTCGGAGCACTTTCCTATTAACTTAGCATCATTCAAACACCACAACCTACCAAAGAAATCATATTGAGATCAATAAGTCTACAGTGCTAATATGATGTCCAGTCATCAGATCTCAATTAATTTGAGCAAGACTGCGTTTTAATAAAATAGAAAACTTGCATATGAATGGGCAACTATTTGATGTTATCTTCAATATGGGGCAACATTTTTGAGAAATGTTTTCAATGCCTATGTGACTCTTTTACACCAAAAATAAATGTGGTTCTTAAGGCAACAGCAGGACCGACATCTTACTAGTTGGCCCTTTATAAGTTTTCTTTATAAGGTACACTTTACCTATACCTTATAAAGTGGCTGGTAGTTGTATATTCTTATCAAAAAGATGGGGAGATGCTTAAACCTTTACAGTGCAATGTGTACAATGTAATATTTGATTGCGGTAAGCTCCAATTTAATGGAGTTAAAAAAAATGTTTGAAGGTTAAGAAATGTTAGATAAAATAAAGCCAAAGAAAGTTAAATCCTAATGGTAAATTCAAAATTAAAACCAGACAGACAAAACTGAAACTCATTTACTACAGCACTGACAGTTTTAAGAATGGACGTAGAGACTGACAGACTCACCTGGAGCAGTAATATTGATCGAGCGCAGACTGCTGATGTTCAAGCCCAGCGTTTCACTCAACAAAGCAGTCCTGTAACCATGTACATTCATACTATAAATTAAGTTTGTAAATAAAAAATATTGCAAATTATGCTGTTTAATTTATTCCAAGGGGATAACACACCAACATAATTTGATTAAATAAGTTAAGTTAATTGACTCTTCTTAAAAAACTACTAATGATATAGCCCCATAAGCATTTTGTATATTATATTTGCATGCTTCTTTGGACAATTTGTAATTTTAAAAAAATCAGATGAGGGAAATGTTTGTACCAGTCTGACTGGAGGTTGTATCTTCTGGGATCTCCGACGACAGCCTGGAAGACGATTTCTGACAGGGAGGTTTTGTTGCTCTGTACAGCGTCAGCCAAGACCTGCAGGCTTGGCAAAACTGTGTGACAGAGATCCCCAGGTTTCATGGAAAGTGACTGCAAGAGCAGGGCCACCAAATCTGAGTTCTCCAAAGCACACACCTATAGGGCACAAAGTGGCTATAAATATAATGAACTCTGATGGTATAAAATTATCAAATACATATTTAGACACTTTTTAATGAGATAAGGTGCAATACATCAAACATTAGTAATAACATACACACAAAAACACTTAAACTGCAAGAATATCTTGTTGAAGGTTTATTTGTAGTTCTAAGGAAGTGCAAAGAACAAAATAATGTCACTCAATTACAGCACAAAATCTTAAAACCTTGATAATTAGAGTGAAACTAAGAACTAGGTTCTGAGAGTGGACTTTATTGGTGATTTTTAGTTTTAAAAATGTAAGCAGTTCAAAGTGATTAGGTGATAACTTTCAGAATTGCTAATAGCACAGAAATTAAGCTGAATTTCAAAATGGTTGCATCTGTGAATACAATCCGCAGCAACCTTCACCTCGTCTGAGTCACTATCATACGATAAAAATAAATGACAGGCAAGTTAATGCACAAACCTCAGATCTCAGTTGGTTTAGTTGATCTGTGTATCCTGGGTCAGTTGGGCTGATCTGAAGGGCTGTCTGGATGGCTTCCTGCATGACTCTCAGGTTCTCTGTGACAGGTGGAAAAGACAGAGAGTTGCAGGGGTGAAAAGAGGGAGGCTGAGAGAGATGCCATTAGTGTCTGGAATCTTAAAGAGTTCGGCCTGCGAGGTGACAGAATAACATGACATCCCACTGGGCTTCATTACGACACACGCCATTACGGTGGTACCGTCGTTGAGCAATGAGCAGCAAATGATGTGCTTAAAGTAAAGCTCTGTGCGGGACTGATGGGGCCAGAAGGGCCAGCAGTCCTAGATGCCGTCATGCATAAAAACGCATCTGACAAGTCCTAAGAAAAGCACCACCTCAGGCTGCAAGATGGGATGACAGAATATTTAATTAGTCCAAAATTAGACAATTGTAATGTTTAATCTCAGGCTGCTCAATACCTTGAGGTCTTTGCAACCACAACAGTTTGCAGTGTTTATTAGTGGGGTTTGAGAGTTGAAAACTGAACTTGCCTACAAAGGGGTTCTATGCACACAGAAAAACATTATCGCACAAGCACAGAAGCATATTAAAAAGAGGTCATGGATGCATACTTGTGCGAGTGCAAGGGGAGACATTTAGCGAGGGCGGACAGGATAAGTGATTGAATTCTACTTTGCTAATGAGATTTAAAAAGGTGCTGAGTGGCTTTCTGTTGGAGATGGGCCACATGGCCTTGGGCTCTTTGGGAGTTGAAGCTAAGTCGGTGTGAAGTCTTATTCCTCATATCTGCAGAGTGAATATTCGAAGTGCTGTAATCATATGTGCAGTTACAACAGCACTAACAAAATGTTTTATGGTCTTCCCTTGGTCTTGCAACCGTTATAAATTACAGGGTGACGATGCTCCAAGCTGGAGTCACTGGTGACTGTTTAATGGCAGGCTGTATTTATACATTCAGGCTATCACAGTGGCTCTGCAAACACAAGCTGTAGCAACAGCAAGTGAAGGAATAAGTAGCTAAATCTGAATTTACACACATGCTCAGATGGAGATATTTTATTATGACTTGTTTATTTATTTATTATATTTAAGTCAATAACTCCATGTAGTTGGCTGGGCTTTCTTAGATAATTTTTTACCATTTGACATCACATGATCATCTGAATTTGACCATATTGTCTAACAATCATAGTCAAATTGTATTATGGGATTGGATTGGATTTGTACAAACTGGATTGTTTGATTATATATTCCTATATAATTTAATGTTTATAACAGAGACCTCTTTTCTAAGTGGTGTGGCTCAAAATTACATTAATAAGGCATTGGCATAGTAAAAATAATCTGAAATGACCTAAAATGAAATCCCAATCCCAAATAATAATAATAATAATAATAATAATAATAATAATAATAATAATAATAATAATAATAATAATAATTTTAAAACATTCATATATAATAATAATTTCAATAAGATTGTAAAATATAATCATTTAATAACAATTTCTAGTTATTCAAAATGGTGAAATTGTTCAATATAAAAAACAGAAATGCCTTTGTTATTTACTTAACTAGTAATTTAAATATTTTGAAAAATCAATTAATGTTTTTATTTATTTAATGTATTCCTTTAAATTCCATAAAGTGATCGAATATGTACATTTATTTAAATGACTTATTGAACTTTGGTCCTCAATAAATAAATGCCATCTCAATCAAGTTTTGGACAAGAAGCTCTTATTTTTCTAGTTGCACCAGAGTAAAAAGCAATCATCAAACATGTGTTGATATTAATGTAGTGAAAAAAAACAAAAAACAAAGACAAAACTGAAGCACAAATGTTCAATTCCACTCTTAGTGTTTTTTATGGATTTTGCATGAAAGCCTATAAAATACACTGAATTAAAGAGAATAGTCCAAAAACATTTTTTTATTACCTGGAGATTCACTTGCCAGTGCCCTGCTAATGGTTTTGATCTCAGACGCAAATGGCAAACCATCAGGAAGCATCTCAGCAGCATTTCTCAGAATATCCATTGATGGCCTGAGGAAAATAGTACCAAAAATGTTTATATAACCCAGACTACCATATAAGACAAAAACAAGGAAGAATAAATTAGACTTATCATTGTTTGGACTAGAGAAAATAGTAGCGTACACAACAATTTTCTTTCTTTGGCTAATCTTTAAAGGAACACTTACGTCTCAAAAACTTGAGGGTGAGTAAAGAAGGCAAACATCCCGAGGGTGGCGTCAATAGTGTCTTCTCGTGAAGCATTCAAGCTCCATGGCATGTCTCTTGTTGCTCCCTTCATCACAATGTTTAGATCAGGATTTGAAAACAACACATGGGCCGTCTCTGTCATGTCTGCCGTGGTCGGAGGGACAGAGACGGCTCTGAACATGGCTGGGTAGTCGATTTGAAACATATCAATGATGTCATTCAAGGGGTCTCTTGTCATCATCAGCGACAGGTCGCGTTTCCGCCTGTTCCTCACTTCATGGTTGCCGCTGGACATTGGGGGTAGAACACCACTAGTGCTAACAAACTGGTGAAAAGCTGCAAACATGTTTCCAACCAGCTCTTCGTACACTGCAGTATCCACGTCCACACTCACTCTGGTCAGAATAGATAGTGGAAGTCTGACGATTTCATACATCTTGGAAAGAGCCTGACTCAGCATTTCCAGTCCAAATGTTTCAGTTGAGGCCAGCCACACGGACATCTCATGCATGCGCTCCACCGTCAAGTAAGTGCCGTTCGTTGCCAGGAAGTGCTCCATGGCCTGGTACACCACAGGCGAATGTCCAAAAGCCCTTGTATCGACAATCAGTGTAATTATACTTTCTATTGTGTCAGCAAAAAAGGCCAAATTAACTCCAGAAGCATTTCCTGACACCATGGGGAAGATGTCATTCAAAGTGATGTTTGCAGAGGTTAAGAAGATCATGGCTGCCTCTTCAATGAGCTCCTGGGATGAGCTGCTGCTTTCAGTGAGATGGTAGTTGACCAGAACGTGGCTCAGTGCTTTGAACGCAGCTTCAATGTAGGGCTGAAGGAAAGGAGCCACATCAAGCAATTCATCTGAAAGCTGTCTGATGGAAACCAAACTGTGGAAAGAAGACATTAAATGAATGTCAAAACGTAAATATGTTTGCATAACATAATAACTTTTGTTTTATTCTAATTCTTTATTGCAGTGATTCCCAAAATCTTTCTTTTTTCCTTTTCAGATTTGGAAGAAAAAGACATTTCCAATCTCACCCTTCATCCTCAGGAACAGATTAAAGAGCTGTAACTCATGTAGTTAGACCTGTTTGATTTCCTGGGATACTCAAATTGTGATCCTTATCCCCATGCCCGGCTCATTAATGGTGCCGACATAAAATGAGAAATCAATTTTAAGAAGAGAAGAAGGCTGAATCATGGCTAAGCTACTATCTATTCAGACCTGCCTGTTTTCAGGCAGACCAGCGTTAAATTAATCAATTTGAATGCAAATGTGACCACTTCAGCTCCTCGTGTAATTATGTATGAATCAAATAGGTTTCAGTGGTGCTTTGTGGATAATGTGGTCACAGCAAATTAAGTATTAGGTTCACGATGAGTTCATGTAAGCTGCAGGTGAAATTGTCTCTAAAGGTCGGTGCTCTAAACAGAATTCGATGGAAATGTTTTCTTTTGTCGCTGCTGTATAGCACATCTTTTACTGATTGCGCTGTAGTCAGGAATGACCTGATCCGATCCCAGGTTTCAGCCCAGAGTCCTGATCACGGCACTTTTAATTAATCAGTATCAGGAGTGTTTAACAAAACTCTGGTTCCCAATATTTGTCATTGATCTATGTCTCTGATTATGTCAGCCACTTCCCCAGCAATAATAGTTTTACGCAGCCAATTTTTCACAATTACAGCCTGCTTTTACTAGCACAGTCTGAGAAACTGTATGAAAGTTTGTGTACATTATTTTGGTGATAAAATCACCAATTTTCAGCTTAGAAATGAAGCTTGTTTCATTCTTTACAATAGCTTTCAGAGTGGGAGAGAAGCTGCAGCAGTTCCCTCTGTCATGAGTCATGTGACCTGCTCTGTCTGATGTGCTTAGCCATCACACACAGGTCTTTAACACCATCCTTTAATTTCCCAATCATTCAAAGCAGCACTTGTTTTGTGGAGCAGAGAAAAGACAATAGTGTCATCCTTCTAAAAAAAGGTAAATCATGTCCAGAGAAAAGAAATAAAAATTGTAAATAAGTGGTAGAAGGTGGTTGATCACATGGGCTAACCAACTTCTATGCATAGGATGAATTTGGATTGGACCTATGGGTACAAAATAGCACAATTTCAGCATATGTTTCATGGCTAAATAAAGATTATTACTAAATAACCTTTAATATCCTACAAAGAATACCGTCATGACCATTCGTTATTTTGATTGTTTTCAAAAGGAGAGTATCTTTGTTAGAGCATGATTAACTGGAATTGCATCAAAATATGTAGCAAGGTGAATAAAGTCATGTCAAAACAGAGAGGAAACATGCTAACATTAGCAGAACACTAAAGCAAATATGATCAGGATATGAGTTCATTATTCACTGTGGGTATGCTGAGTGAATAAACATTTTTAGAAACAAATGCACATTATAGGAAACATGTTAAGTTACATTACAGGAGCTATTTTAATTGAACTAACCCATGTTGGAGCAGCATATTGAATCTGACCTACAGAAATCCCGGTTGGAACAAAAATATTTGACACTGTAAGCAGAAAAAGGAACATAGGAAAGAACCGGAGAGACTGCTTCATCTGGAAGCTAGTTAGTGAGTGAATTGTAAGACTGATGAAACGTGGTGTATAATTTACAGCATTTTAAAGTTGCTGCGTTGTAGTTAACGAATATGGCTTTATTAGCTTTAATGAAGTGTTGCGCTGCGATTCTGTACTGGCTGATGATTAAAATAACTCAGATTGGTGTTTGATGCAGTAGATCCCAATCAAACTGTCCTCAAACTTTTTGGCTAAATACCATAAAGGTTGTTTCTGTTTAAAAAATTGGCAACGTTATGCTCCTTTTTCATTCTATATTTTTCTCCTCTTTTCATTCTATATTCTTCTCAAGCAATTTTTCCATTTACCATGGGAAAATTGCTTGGGTTTCCTGGAGACCTAAATAGACCACTAAGTTAATTTGACATGATTTACTGTCAAAACAGCTCTTAGTGAGTTGAATTATTATCGCCAGATTCAACACTAACACATTGTTTAGTGATTTCCTTGAGAGCACCCAAATTATAACAAGAGTAAAGAGCACATCGTGTTAGGAACAACATAATCCAATTGTGGCTGACCTGCTTTGCAACTGCATGTCCTGGAGCAGCCTGTACCAGTATATGTGTCCCTCGTAGCTCAAATGCATGCCTGTCAGCTGCAGGAGCTGGCTGGAGAGAGTCTTGATGAACTGTTGTATCACATCTGTGCGGTTAATGCTGACGTGATAGAGAGACTGTAATGTTTTGACAATCCTGCCAGCTGCCAAGCTCACACTTATTGGTTCCATGTCCATGTGCTGTGTAGAAGCATGCAGGAGAAAAAGTGTAAGAAGTGAGACTGTTTATTTCCTGAGTGACAACACTGCCACCAAGTGTTGAAACTGTTTGTTTTTTTTTCGTTTTTCATTTCCAAGAAAGCACTTTTTTTTTTTTACAAACACATTTGTAGTTTGCATTTTAATTTGCCATGCTCCTACTCACACTCATGTTCAGGTGGGACAAGTCGGTGATTGCTGCTGCGTAGGCATCCAAAACAGGCTGCAGGCTGGTGTTGCACCACACAGCAAATCCGGAAAGGTTTGCCCCTGCTGCCTCTGCAAGAGGCTCCCAGGCTTTAAGGGCGTCACTGCAGTTCAGCGTGCCACTTGCCTAAAGAGACAAAAAAGGAGAAACCATTCTTATATCATGTTCCATACAATGTTCTAATAACCTGCTGAAAAAAACCCCATTGTGCCCAAAACACAAAAGACTGTAGGGAGGGGGTGGCAAGGGGAAGATCCAAATATCTCTTCTTTTGAGGTTTAGAAAGAACCTGTGGGAGAAAGATAATTCTCCCACAGGTGTCTGTTTTTCATTGTGTTAATGTTGTATGCCCACATAAGCACTGAATAAATAACATACACTGAAGTACCATGTAGTCTCTTCCGTGTGTAGACTCTGAGGGTATTCATGTCTTTTGCAAGATAAGACACAAACTTTTCTCCACTGCATGGTGGTTTTTATCATGATAGGGAAATTAATTAGGATGGCTCTTTTTTAATTTGATGAGGAAATGTGCAGGTTCAGACAAAAACACAAAGGAACATAGAAGCACTAACTTTCTGTTGCTGTTGAAAAATTTAAATTTTACACAGCAACTGAGGAAAATTCAAATCATGGCAGAGCAGAATTAGTATTCTGGCAAAGACACTCAGACATTAAAAGTTTAAAAGCACCCTCGGATCTGAGCAGCAGGTTGGTAAACCTTAAAGTGTATATGAGATTTGTTTATCCGCAATAAAAGACTCAGATGGGTGTTGGTTATTTCACTCCTCCACCATTTTGTATATTTGCAAATGTACCCAGCTTTTGCAGGTATGAATTTGGGAAAATGATAACCTGCAAAGTTCATACCAACCATGAATCAATTTGTACCAGTCAGGGAAACTATTTTTACTCACTCTGACAACCACATAGCAATTTAGAGTTATTTTCCATAACCCACTCAATGTGGAAAATGTGGTTGTAGAAAACAAACATCACCTTGAGGCCAAGGGTTACTTTAGTTTGACACGAATACTAACTAATTTGCTATTTTTAATGAGAGTAATACAAAGTTTTAGGCAATAATACAGAATGTGATTTGATTATATTACACATGGGATTTGAGCATTTTTATGACAATTTATCTCTAGAATTTCTAAAAAGATGAACCAGAGCACTGGCTTCATGCACAGCTTCACTAGATTCTCATCTCCCTTTAGTACTCCATCTGGTATTTCTCCCATTGAGTTAAATTCTTCTGGTTGAACTTCAACTGGGTCAATCAGTGAACAGAAGGTGTTGTGAAGCGGAGGAAGTGAACAAAGCCATTCAGTTTATGTTGGCAATTATTTCAAATACTGAGCAATTTAAGTCAGAGCAAGAGGAGGGTTTAGGACATTTTATTGCTGGTAAAGACATAGTGGCTAAGCAGGGGTGGGCAATCCTGGTCCTCAAGGGCCAGTGTCTTGCAACTCTTAGATGTCTCTCTGGTCCAATTCACCAAATCACCTCTAAGTGCAGTCAAGTTCCCCAGAGTCCTGCTCATTACTTGACTCAGGTGTGTTGAAGTAGAGATACATCTAAAAGTTGCAAGAGAACAGCCCTCAAGGCCTGGAGTTGCTCACCCCTGGGCTAAGGGGTTGGTTTTTACATATAAATATGTAGCTATGAGGAAAAACTGAATTCATATGCCAGTGCTTGACTATATGGGCACAAAATGCAGGCTGAAAAGAGCAAAATGGCAATGCGTACATATTAATCTTGGCTACAATATTTCAAGGGGCAAAATGACCCAAAGTCAACTCAAAGTCAGGCAAGCTATATTTTTTGTGAAGCTATACATGTAAAGTTAAAAGGTTTTTCTTTCACAGCCACAAGTAAAAGAGAAACTATTATGATACTATTATTTTTTACGTTCTTGTTTCTTAAAAAAATAGACAACAAAACCAGTGCACACAACAAAAACACTTTTGAAATCTAACTTTTTATCTAAAGAGTAGATTTTTCACAAATATATGTAGAGTGAATAATTTATAAATAAATTCCTGCTTGCATGCAACCATCAGCTATTCTATATCCCGAAAATTTGTAATTTGGACTGTTAACCACTGAAGTCATACCCCCATTATATTTCAGTATGACAATACTGTCTCAAACCTTGTTGAGTTAAATAAATGTACAGATGCCTATTCAAACTGTTGGAACAGACAGATTAAGTTACAAAAAAACAAGACAGTTTTGATACATTAATCAGATGGAAGCTATTGAAAAAAACGAGACATTAGACAAGGATGAGAAACGGCTCTTGTCAAATGCAACAATGCATGACAGCTGGTGTGATGGCTTTCTTGTCCACCTCAAACGCAGACATGTAGACAACTATAACAAAAGGAAACTGCAAATGATTGTGAAGATTCAGAATAATGAGTGGATAAAAGCTGACTGACCTGCTGGGCTGCTTGAAGAGTTTCTTGTATGGCAAACTGCATTCCTTCTGTGAGCTCAGACATGTTGAGATGACTAGTGTTCACAGCCAGCCCAATGTCTCTCATCAGGGCCACCAGGGGCATCTGAAGGCTTTGTAGCATTACTGAGAAGAAGAAAAAATGAAACTGACAAATGCAAATTACCTCTATAAGCTAAATGAAAAATGTACAGACATGGTTCCTTTATGCATTTTAGTTTGAGATTAATAAAGATCAGATAATGTGAAGGAACACTGATGCATAAATGAGATAGTGCTGCCGTTTTCTTCATTTTCTCTTAGATTAAATATGACTACCTCTATCAAAGTACCTACATCACATAATTTCTGTCTTTTTTTTTTGTTATTTTACTTGGGATAAACATAACTGGTGGCAGCCAAAATCAGATCAGGACAGGACTCACAGAAAACGGGACATTGTTACAGAACAAAACAGCATTATCTGAGTCTGTCTGATACTAACTTTTGCTGACATGCAGATCAAATAATAAAACAGTTTGAAAAGTTTCAAATCCCTCAGTGTAATTATTATATGAATATATTCTGGAATGAGGCAGTTTTGAAAGTCAAAACACCACTGGTGACCCCAAGGGAGAGCTCTACGAAGGAGATGGAAATGCACCTTCAGGTGCTTTTGAGTAGAAAAGCTAACTCACATGTCCTTACTTCCTAAAAGTTTACCAAAACCCTTAATTTATATACGCTTTCACAGAACATCAATGAAAATCCACAGATATGATGAGAGTTGTGTTCTTACAGTAGGAGTGGGCGTCTGGAGGTTAACTTATATCTAAATAATACAATACAAAAAAGATATAGAAATATATGGAGAATGCTGAAACAAAGTTCTCCTTTTTTATTTTTTACCAGTGTTGAAATAGTTTTTTAAACAAGGGAGAACAGAACAGTTAGAAAACAACCTCTGGAGTGGACTTAAATTTGGACCAGAAACATCTTTAGTGATGCTTGAGCTAAATTTCAACACATAATTTGGACTAAAAGTTGTACATTTACAAAAAAGACTATACAATCCAAGTTAGTTAAATAAAACTGGTGTACCAAGTGAGCATTCAATAAAGATTACAGTCAAAATTGTCTGTCAAAGCTCACACAATCACTGGAATCATTTTGTCTTGGCAGACATGATATGACCATGTGTTTGTTTGCCTGCCTAGCGGCAATAACCTTAATTTAACAAAATATAATTTAGGAAAATTGGCTGGAGCAGATAGAATTGCTGAAAGGGAAGTGCCTGTTTAGTTTTGTGAATAATGTAGATGTTTAAAATAGCAAAATAAGGCTTTGAGGCAAGATTACATACTCTTGGTACAATTGAAATTTTAGATGACTTGCACAATGTGTGCCTTATTCCTTTTAACTATTTAAACATGCTTCGTCTGGATGAGTCAGCAGTTTGCCTGTAAGACTTTTTTTTGTCTGTTGTGTCTCTTGGTTTTCTCACCATTCTCTGCGTGCATGTTCTTTACCACAGCTTCAGTCAGTTTTTCAAAAACAGGCATGACTGATGAGATGTTGCTCCATAGTTCTTCTCCTTCGAAAGTTGACAGCAGGCCTTCCAGCATCTGTTCAAGGCTGGTACAGAAGAAAATAAAATTTGGATTAAGGCAGCTTCATCTGTCTGTGAACTGAGGGAGATCAAAATGCATAATCTGGCACAGACAGCTTAAAGGTATGGTTTAAAATAATTTGAAAACACCATGAAATTATTTCTTATATCTGTTTTTATTGCTCTGAATAATTGTACTTACTTGTCCCATGTGTCTTGATCTGCATTCCCAGTCATCACCTGTTCCAAAGCAGGAACAATAAGGCTCAAATTGTCCAAAGATGTTGAAGGTGGGCTTTCAATTACAAGTTGCAAGAACATTCCCACAAGTTTGGCCAGCTGTTATTGAAACAAACACACACAATTAGGCATAACTTTATTATTACTTTTGTTGCAAAGGTTCTCACACTACATGTATCAGAGCACATAAACTGCACCTTGTCAATAAGATCTGGTAAGGTTTTCATTGACGCTCCCTCAAAACTCTCCCAGAGACTCATGTTGCCTGAAATTATATGGAAAATTTTGACAAAGCCAAATTAAATTTGTACTGCTCCATATGCAAACAAATATCAGAAATCACCAGGATTTAACATGACGTCTCCCCAATAATTCCACTAAGAAGCTGACTTACCTTGTCCAGGGTCCAAGATGAAGTCTGTTATCTTAATGAGGACAGAGATGTAGTATTGTGCTGAGGAGTTTTGAGGCAGGAAGCTCTCGATGGCCTTCATCTCATTCAAAATTCTTGAAAACAAAGCAAAAAACAACAGTACTTTTCATTTTAGTATTCCTCTTGAAAAGGTTAAAATATTCTTTTCAACTACTTTATCTGGTTTGCTTAACTACCAGAAAAAAAGTCTGACATATTGCTTCCTTTCTACAAATACATTTTATCTTTTTGCTTATCATTAGTGCAATAAATACCAGAGCATATCGACTCAATCCTTTAAGTACATATCTGCCATTGGAAATTTTGTGCAAACCATTTGTTAATGATCTGGGATGCTATGTACCTGCTGTGATAACTAACAATTATTTTCTTTATACTACACATAATTTCTTGAAAGGAAATGTATTTATGTTACTCCATCAAATTTCTCCCTGTTGGAGTCTGCATAGTTATCAATATTTTGGTAGGATCAGTGGTCATTATTTGTCAGATTCTATGAAAGGGCCAAAATGGATCAAACAGGGATCAGAACCAAAATAAAGTTTTCAGATATTATGCAAGTGAAACGATATCTAAACATTTTCATTTCACATTTATTATATTTAATAATTTATGAAAAATACTGATCTACAAAAACAAAAACTGATGGCTCATGGTTTAAATTAAATGGTGCAAATGGAATGAGAATGGAATAAGTTTGGGATGAAATGTCAGTGCAAAAGGACAGAATGAGAGTCTGAATAGGCAAAGTGGTAAACTGACCCTGCAGGGAATGTTTGCTCCTTACATGAAACAAAATAAGACATTGCTTCTGTTCACAGCTGACTTTACTGAACTAATTGCATGACAGGCCATATTTGGTTCAGACAGCAAGACACACCAATTGTAAAAGACAAAGATGTCAATAAAACAAAAACTGAATTTAAAGTCAAGATTTTTTTGCTCAACTATTATTTTCTAATCATAATATTATCATATTTTTTCAACTGTGAAAACAAGAACTGTGATCATTTTACTCCATGAGAATTAGCAAAAGCAGCCCCATTACTCACATTTGATTCCACTGATCTGGCCCGCTGGATGTAGATGCACTCTCAAAGTATGTAGTGAGCAGTTTGACCATTGGCAGCAGATATTCTGCAAAGTCTTTTAGTATTGTTTGTTGGATAACTTTCTCAGCTCTCTCCAGGATGAATAGGGAGATGTTACGTGACGAGGCAAAACTTGTGTCCTGGTTAATGACAAAAGTCAGAGAACCCTCCACAATTCCCAGGATATCCTGCTGCACAGCAGGTGAAGGGAGCCCCGTGACTGGACCATGGATCTGCAGGGCTTTGTGGACGCCAGTTAGGATTGCAGCTATAAAGACATCGCTCTGTAATTCATCTGGTTGCTCTGCCATTCTTATGGCATTGTTGAAAGCCTCTGTGATGTTGGTTATTGTCAGGAGGAATGCTGCCACATCTTCGTCTATCGAAGGAGCTGCTGTCTGTAGCAGAAGATTTAGGTCTCTAACAGAGGTGGAAAATGTTGTTGAAGAGTTTCCCCACTGGAGCATGCTAGAAATGGAGGAATGGACGTTTGGCTGTTTTATCCATCTCTCAGTGAGGTCAAGGTAGAGTCTGACTTGAAGCTGAACAGAGTGCAGCTGTTTCATGCCTGGAATGTTGTCCTGAAGCTCCATTATGGTGTTTGTGTAGTTCAACAGGTGGCGAATGATCTCAATCGTTGTTTGTCCAATGACACTCAGGTCTGCACCATCCAATGGGTACTGCAGATTGTCCATCAGGAACTCAATCTTCTCACTGACATACAGGGTGAACTCAATCTGAGACAACTGGGTTGCCACTTGAATCCTCGTGATGTGGAAAAAGTCACGTAGGAACCTTGAGACTGAACTGTTTCTGGTGATCGTTTCCAGCTTCGTCAAATACCAATCCACAAGCTCCAGGAAGACTTTCTGTGTACGAAGTGGGTCCTCCATTGAGGTAGTATTTAAGCGGTTAAATGGTTCCATGTCAGTGACCAGCTGTATCAGTTGCTCCACCACTGTGATTTCCATATTGATATCTGAACTGTTCTGTTGGTTCAGTTCAAGTATCATCTTGATATTGGTCAAGATGGTTTCCAAGGTTTGCACAACAGCAGTGTCAGGATCAGAGCTAAAGTCCACTTGGTTGAAATCTCTAAGAGTTTCTGTGACAACATCTGAGATGAAAAACAGGAGGGTTGTTTCGTTTCGGAGTGCTGGTGTGTTTGCCAGAAAGCTGCTAATGTCATTTATCAATCCAAGAAGACAGTCCGATGTCATTGTCAGGTTCCTCTCTTGTCCAGAACACGTTTTGTTAATGTCAGTGAAAATGTTCACCATCTTTACCACCAGATCATTCAGGTTGGAAGCTCCAGCAAGTGTTGCAATTTCATAAAGATCGAACCCAGTGAGGTTTGACTGTTCCAGAATGTTCTTGAGACTAGCTGTTGTGATGTTTTGCATCTCTGTGACTAATTTCAAGAAATAAAGGGTCTGTTTGAATGTTTCCACATGGGCTGTATCATTTGGTGACAGCATGAGCGAGAAGACTATTGTGCTAAATTCTTCCAGCTCCTGGCTCCAGGGGACATTGCTGGCCAATGGTATTGTGACAGTTGTATCTCCACCCACTGCAATTATGAATTCTATTAAGTTATCAAGTAAAGTAAAGATTTCTGAAATTCCTTCCATGCAGTTCTTGCCTTCTTCACATTTGGGGACCAAATTCTGCAGAGCTTTAAACTTCTGCAGAAAGTAAGTAGCATTTTCCTGAACATTGGGTGGCAGGAGAGCCATCAACCTCTGAATGATTAGGTCCTGGGCAACATCTGGTACAACATTCTGAGAGAGAGCCTGGAGGTTGTCAGGGTTGAATAACTTAAGAAGGTCCATGAAGGCTGCCTGAAGGTCAGTGACTTGAGCAGCAGTTAGTTGGTCATTGGTTGACAGAAGATGCTCTATGTTTTGCTGTCTGAAGAGAGAAGTTACAATATCTTGAATCTCTTGTAGGTACCCAAGAATTATGTTGGTTGGCTCACCATCTGGAGAATCAGCTAGATTTTGCAGAAGCTTCATGGCACCAAGGATGACTTCATCAAAGGACTGGTTGGTGAAACCGTAGAGTGCCTCTTTGAGAAAGGCAGCATCTTCAGGTTTAATGGAAGCTGAATATGTTAGCAAACTATGTCTCAAGATGTCAGAGAAAGAAAGTGTCAGGTTACTCTCCAAAGACAGGAACTCCATGATTAACTGCTCCAGTCCTTTCATTGCTAAATCGGTTTCTCTAGAGGTAAATATCTGGGGGTTGAGCCTGATTATCTGTAAGACTGCATCAAGCACTGTTGAGGCATTAACCGGAGCACTTTCGAAGAGCAGAGGCTGGAGTGGTTTAAGACCTGCGGATTCTAACAGATCACTGATGAGCGGACCTATGACGGCAGCGTCTGAGATATTTTGGTTAGGCAGAGCAATGATTGTTTGGACAAAGCCATCCAGATCCAGAACCAACTTAATGAGATAGGCAGAGAGTGCATCTCCCTCTTCAATCTCATGTTTTAAATACGTGGCTGTCAGATTTTTGTAGACTTCCCCATACACATGCTGCAGCAGACTCCCTGTTCCTCTTAAAGCACTATAAGAGTAGGATAGAAAATAAGAACAAAAATTACGATTAGGTATGTTCATGTAACAACAATGATAAAGCAAGAAAACAGTATAAAAATTAATGTGGAAAGCGAAAACGTCTGAAAAGAACAAGTTCAAACAGGTTTGTCAGCTGCCACAACAACGGCCTTCATCTGCTCACCACACTGTTGATGTGGGATGATTTTTATTATATGTTCTTATGTATTTTTACATCAGAAATGTGTACTATCCTTTATTCTATTTGTAAAACCATGGGAATTTCTAATTTCCCTATAATTAAAACTACAATCTTATCCTATTTAAATTTGTGAACTCACTGGTTCATACTTTATGTGTTAATTAACTATCTCACTAAATTCCAAAACTTAAGGAAATTTTGGAGCTCAGTGAAAGAGAAATTCAAAAATGAGCAAAAGAACAAAATAAATCTTTAATATCTTGGTTATTAACCTTGGCAGAGGTCCGTACCCTTAGAACTGTGCCTGTATGTGTTTATGTTTTGCTTTTGTTTTTTGCCCAACTGGAATAAGGAGTTTGTCCATGTATCTCATCCTGATACTGTCTAATATCTGTTATTTTATGTGACATCATATTTTCCAACCAATAAGAATGACGACAAACATAGACATAGCATTTGACAAAAGACCATTCCTCTAAATAGCAGTGTTTGATAAGACCATAGATAATCAATGCTTAAAAGCTTTTGAAGGTAAATCAAGTCCACATGGAGTCAAAGTACTCACATAATTACCTCATATAATGAAGACAAACAGTTTTTGACACTTACTTTAGAAGGACATCTTCATTTGGTGACATCACAGCATCTGCTGCTGCTTTGACAAACTTTGACCACTCCAGACCAGTGTCACAATGAAGGGCCATTGATTGGGCATTAACACAGCCTAAAAATAAAGTAAAAAAAGAGAGAAAAAAACACCTTTGTAGCAATATCTGGAAATACATATTTTTTTTATTGTCACTGGTAAACATCTATTGATTACTGTATTTAGAAAAATTATCCTGGTTCACAGCAAACATAGGTTAGTTCAAAAGTATGCATACGGTAGTTGTACATTAGGAGTTGTTTTCAATCAACCAACAACCTCTTTTCTGATAGCAAATGACACACGCATCTTAGCAAAAGATAAGACCATGCACAATGAGTATCAATTCTAATTTATTTTATATTTTTAAGGTTTTTTATGTTTTTAGTTGATAGAAAGGCCTTTATTGGCATTGCAATTCTTATAAATTCTTATAAGATTTTTGCAGCTCTTTATTGCCATTTTTGACAGTTTATTTTTTATGTGACGATCTTAAAGGCTTTAAAGTTAGAAGGCCTGATATTGTAGTCACCCTAATCTTTAGATGCGTTCACAGATACCCTATTGCCAACGTTTTTTAAAATGTGGTACAAGTGCCACTGGTGGTGCTTGGACTGCCTATTGATACTAAAAAAAAACAAACTAATTGCAATGGTAATAGTTTTTTTTAAATGTAGTTTAAAAAAATCTTATTAACTACAATGTAGAGCTGCTAAAAGTCAACATCCAAAAGAATGAGCTGATCGGTACATTGATATTTGTTCATTAAGAAAGGGAAGTGGAAAACGATTGAGAAACTTTCCAGATCTCCTAGTAAACAATGTTCAGTTAAATTAAAAGTGATTTTATGTTCTTCAACCAAATTATTCTTCTTCTGCAGAGAATATCTTACTGAGCTTTTTTTAGTGGCTCAATCTATAATTGTGCACAGGACATAGAGCCAAATGGTGTCTGTTTGTTTTTTCAAGTCCTTTACCTAGCTTCTTGATGACAGAAGAGAAGAAAAAAGACAAAAGAAAAGCAGCTGCACTCACAGTTTGGTGGGTCTTTTTCAACATCAGGTCTGTAGTTCAGAATCCAGTAAGTGATGTGGAAGTAATCCTTCATGCTGGGCCACAAATCACTCTCCTCAAGCTTTTCTCCCAAGTTTTCCAATGACATGAGGAGACTGCATGAAAAACAAAACCAAAGGCTCCTTCAGATTAACAGTGGAAGTGCATTTTATATTTGTAACATCTTCATGGAAAGTTGGGCCACAACTTTCCACAAGTCTTGTTTTTGGAGCTATGATAATATGACTTCTAAATTCATGAGTTGGAAACAATTCCAGCTCATGGTCATTGTAATTTTAAAGCCTAAATAATATTCTGAACTGATTTATTTTTAGAGCAACTACAAAAAGAAAGTGCACTGAAAAGACATTGTAAAACCTCTGTTGAAGTGTTTCCTTGTAGTCATGTGTGTGGTGGCCAGGGATCCAGTCCAACCAGTAGTCTTGATCCAGAAGGGTTATGAATCTCTGCAAAAATTCTCCAAATTGCATGCTGGCATTGACCAAGTTGTTCCACTCAGAGAGCATCATGGGAAGTGTCAGGTTAAAGTCTGCTTGGCCTGTAAGGATGTAGTACACTTCTCCTGCCTGAAGGTAAAATATGACATTTTCAAACAAGATTCAAAATAAGAGTAGGAATTACATAATAAGAAGAATATTTAACACACTTTCCTCAAATCTTTATAATTTAATTTAAAACAATTATACAAATCCTTTTAGAAGTTTCTAAAAATATTGAATGACTTATACCTTTTGCACTACAGGATTCCAGTCCATCAGCAAAGCATCCTTCAGTGCAGGGATGTTTTGAAAGTACATAGATTTCCACACTTCTGCCTTTACAGTCGTGGAGGACAGCAGCCACTCGAAAGGCTCAAAAAGTTCCTCACAATCCTCACGTTCCACCGCCTTAAACAAATACAAGAAAAGTCTGTTGCAAAGCATATATTCCCACTCTTGTGTGACTTGTAGCTATCATATCTACTGAACAAAAGAATATAAGCTGAAAGTGTTGTTAGACCAACTACAGGTCTGTCTTACTTTTGCCTGAGGAGCAAAAGTAAGACATAAGTATAGATGCAATTTATATTTATTAATTTACATTTATTTAGCATAAGAACAAACTATGTTGAATTAAAATAGAATTACCCTACCTCCTCAATGACTTCCATCACACTGTCTATTATCCGGCTAAACCAAGCTGCTGCCTCCGACTGGTTCGTCTGCAGCATGTGATAGGTCATTTGGAGATTTTGTGCGTCTTCCAGGACATTGCTCATCACTTCTGTAAGTATAAGCAACAAATATATAACGATGAAACACCGGATTGGCTGATAATGTATTCAATGGGAAAGTGTTATCTTATGCTTAAGAAACGGATAATAAAACATACATTTCCATATTCGTCTTTAATTTTAAGTCAGGATTATCTTTCTTTTATCAGTCCCCAAAGAAAGAGTGCATCCTTGTATTATTCAGCTCTCAGTTTCTCAACACAAAAAGTATACATACTATTCAGAGATGTACAAGTCAATCAGAAAGGTTATCATTATTATAATAGGCGTGTTAATCTTTTACTCATTGGACCGAGTCATTTTTCACTTCATCTGTGTTTAATGAAAGTCTAAAATGCTTTGTGTGTCATAGTTAGATTAAGAATTTGGCATAATCTTAAACTTGTTTCACTTTCCTTTGGATTTCAAAGTTCTATTTCTATAACAGAAACTGCTGTGCAGTTTTCTTTCTTATGTCTTCTGGTTTTTAGAAGAAAAAGCAATTGGACCTAAAGAAAACCCCACCAATAGTATCGGCCTGGTAAAATGGGATGCATCATCATACAACAGTAAATGTTGAAGTGTATGGTATTTACAAAAAACAAAACAAAAAAACAACGTGACAGTGCTGTTACTCCCATAGCACCTGACTTGCTATAAACATATTTTGTTTGTAGTCTTACTTTCTACAGTGACCAAAGTCACCTTTGCTGCCTTCATGGACTGGAAGCTGGTTTTGAGAGCTCTCTGAACAACCTCGTCCAACTCAGGATCAATTTTTGCGATCTCCAGCAGCACTTGAGTGACTCCCATAAACCTGCCAAAGCAAAAAGTAGGACTCATTACTGAGGGAAAATTAACAGTTTCTTTTGTACAGATATGCAACAGCAAAGTCTGATTTAATAAAGAAGTAATTCAAAACCTTCAAGGTTGAGAGGAGAGAGAATATTGAATCTACAATGTATTTGTAGTCGATAGTAGATACAAAGAATGTCAAACACCTTTATAAGATGAAAAATATCCATGTGAATAAAAAAAATCATTGAATAATTTATTGCTATTTCAGTGTCTTGCAATAGGAATAACTACTACCATTCAACATAATATAATTCTATCAACTCTGTACCTATGAACCTTTCATTTTTGAGATGTTAACTAAATGACCAAAATTTGAAAATAGTTTATGAATCTTGAAATAAATGGCTGCAGGTAAATAGGACATGTCCTTGTACTTACAGCTCTGCCTCATTGCTTTGTGGTTCTGTATCTATGCTGCGCTTTGACCTGGAGACTTCCTGTTCCCCTGACGATGAACCTCCCATGAGACTTTGCACCATTTGTCTCACAAAGGACACATCATCTGCCGCCACATGCTTAGTCCATGCCAGGAAAACCTAGGGTTTAAAATGTCACAAAATTTCATTGACTTGTCAAGTGACTGCAGAGGCAAAATGGCTTCCTCTACAATCTGGTACAGTGCACCAAATGGTGACATTTATGTTTGAGTTGGAAATTGTCCCTTTTTAAATAAAGTTCATTATCAAAAGAGGAAATCCTACATATACTTTTTTAAGTAAAACAATTCCACATTAAACTTCTGCTTTAATCTTCAGTATCTGCAAAAGACAAATTAGGAAAGCAAAACATGTGAGGTACAGAATGGGAAGATCAATAAATAAATAAATAAATAAATAAATAAACTAAAATCTGTGAGCACCTATTCCATTTTCTAGCACACTTAGTGCATGTGTTACATCAGAGAAGCACATCAAATGAGTTCATTTTCACTGTTTTAACATCAAATGGGCATAAAGTAAAAAGATATAAAGGTTAAGTGATTAGGAAATTTAAAAGATGGACACATGAGAAGTGTAAAGGTAAAGTGAATAGAAAGGTGAATAGAAAAGTAAAACACTGGACACACCCATGAATACATGTCAAATTTTCCAAGATCATAGGCATAAATTACGGGTTTTTTCCACCTACTCAAGGTAGGATACACAACTGACAGCATTCCTGTTTTCAGGTCAGACCAGTCAAGTTAAAAGGGCTTCCAAAGATGATAACTTCACTTGGAAGTTCAGTCTCTGCAGCTGTTGGCAACATAGTCTATAATTAAAACTAATTGTCACAAATTTGATCCATGTGAGAGATGCTACAAATCATTGTGTCAACTGTTCCTCATGGCAATAAAATAAGAGCAGGCCGGCTGATGTTATTACTAAACTGTGGGCTTTGCATTAGACAAAGAGAGATTTAAAAATAAAAACTGATGCTCAGTCTGACTACAACAAACCTGAAAATAAAGCAGACGTTTTTATTTTCTGCTCAAAAGCTGAGAAAAGTGGTGAAATAACCTAGTACCAGTGTAACTTAGTGGAAGCAATATATGCACATAATTACTTATAATAGCTTAAAATTAATAAAATACAAGACGTGTTTGCTAACATCTTGCAAACATGCATATTTCCATGACTGCTAATTAACTTCTAATTAAAGGCACTCAGGTTTCCTGGTCTGTTAGTGGTGGAACCGGAGTTGTCTGTTGTCAGCAGGGTTTTTTTGCATACCACTGGGTCTATTTAGCAACATGACACAGCAACAAAAGAAGGCGAAGCAGAAAAACATTCAGCAACTGGATCAATACTAATTTCCCAAACTACCTTTGGTTCTGATTATAACGCTTGAAATAACACCCTACCTCTTTTGCCACTTTGTCAGGACAAATCCAACTCAGGAGCATATCCAGGGTGCCTGTGCTGCATGCTGCTGTTATCCACATTGTGTTGTTGCTGTTGAAACACAAGTGAGAGCGCACCATGTCTTTGTCCCACATCAGTCCTACAGCCTAGAATAGGGAGGACAGTTTATTATTATTATTTGTTTATTCAGTGATGAGTGACATAATAAATCCCCCTCCCCTCCCAGACATTGAAGATTTGGCAAAACCTGCACTGCAAATTTAAAGTCTTCTAGCTTTTGAAAATGGTTGCTTAACTGACACTTGGGGGCAAAAGCTAGAGGTTTTTACCCCAGCTTAAGCCATATTGGTAACCATGTGCCTGTAGTCACTGGTACTTTGTTTACCTGGTGCAGTGGTATGTGAACCTCCTGTAGAATTAGCTTCACAATGTCACTGACTGAGTCACTCCTTAATGTGACAATGTCTCCAAGGCTTATCGAAACATCTAAAGAGATTTAAATCTCACATTAGCACGACATTTCCATAGCTTCTTTTTAAAGAATTATTAAAACAGCAAGAGATGGTATTCTCTTTATACATATTCAAATATAATATATGTTTTAAAGTTACCTTGTCCGGGCCAGTTCTGGACATACTGGATGACGTCAAAGCTTCCATCAAGCACTGGATCTACCTTGAAGATGAAGTCAGCAGAGTCAGGGAAGTTCTGCTGGGTGAAATTCAAAAAGCTAAAGAAAGAACAAGAAAATACAAATCTGTGAGTACAACAGGCAACCAATGAACCAATGCACATGGAGACAATTAATTGTCAAGGTCATTAAAAAATTATAGGCTTAAAAGAAGGCTAAATATAGTATTTGAAAGCATATACCAGAGCAGAGGTAGTTTGAATAAGGATTTAGACAACTACCATCTAATAGACCTGTCTTTTTTGACATAAACCTTCATATATTGTATTTGTAAAATCAAGTTTCTGTGCTTTTACATCAGTAAAATTATATTACCTCTTCATGTTTGTGAGTAGGGTTTGCGTGTTGTTCAGCATGTCTTCAAGAGAACTGGCAGAGAAGAGCTTGGGAAAGGCTAGAAGGTTTTCCCACATTGATGTCTCATTTTGCAGCTGATCAAAAAACATCACTGTCCCTCCTGCCAGCAATAATATCTCATCCGGATTGGTCATCATTAGCTCTGTTATTACCTGAGAGCAAGGAAAAACATCTGAGCTGCTATGCAAAACAGGTTAAAAGAGCCATTTCTCTATTAGTTTCAAAGTGGACTGAAAGAACAGATAATCATTTTTAGTTTTTGCACCACCATCACGAAATTAAAAGGTAACATGTGTACACTTAAGGCCAGATGGTTTAAATGACAAACTGGAACATACCTTGTTCAGTGTTTGAAGTGAGGCTTCTAACAGAGTGTTGTTGGAGTTGCAGAAAGTTACCATAGCATAGGTGACTGCATTGGGTGAGGTTTGGTTTATCCAAGGAAGTGTAACAGTGCAGATAGCTTTCTTAAAAATGTTCACTGACTCCATAATTGTGTTCATGGTTTCCTGCAAGACCCAGGTTGGAATTTACAACAGTAAGTCCAACATCCATAAGAAAATATGTATTCGATTCTCTTACACCAATGTTAAATTTTGGATTAATATATTATAATTAAATGGAACAAATGAAACTCTTAGAAACAGACAATTAGTTTTACATGTTTTCATACATTTCTACAGAGTTACAAAAAATGCTCTAGGACTTGTATGCACTGGTTTGACTGAAGACCCAGCCTTAGTCATTCTACACTCTTTCAAGCCAATGAGAGACGTTTTAGAGTCTCTGTTGTCATTAGCTTATCTATCCTAAAGAGTATGTACATTATATTGCTGCAGAAATACAAATGACTGAGAACGACTGTCATTACTCTAGCGGACACTCACCTGATCGGGCAGAGAGGTGTTGAGGGGACCCATGAGAGGAACATTTGTATAGTTGGCTCTGTTAGATGAACCTTTAAAATATAAATCCACAGTTCAAGGAGAATGTTGAAGTCAATACAATAATCTGAATACCAAATAATAAAGTCAAATTCCAAAGACTTCTACTTTCCTGTATAAGCAAATCTCAACCAATGGTGTGAGTAATTACCCTCATTATAACAAGAAAAAAAACCAGTACAACATAAATGTATGTAAAGTAATAACATACCAATAATGCTTTCCATGAACTTAACCAACTTAGCAGGGTCATTTTGAGTGTCACTGGGGAAAGCCTGGCTGAAAAACTCCTTTCCTTGCATCAAACCTGCCAATGGAGATGTATTTGGCAAAGGAGCAGACCTGTGAAACAAATAATGAAATGAAATGACATCAGAGTTATATATTGATTTTCAGAACAATAAAATTCCCATTCACGGGCACACGTGCGAAATGGTATTTCTTCAACATTAGTGAAATATCGACAAAGTCTTGCGCATATTTGTAATGGGAACACTGCTATTGTCATCAGCTCTACATTAGCTAGTTAAAACAGCCATTAAACAACCCCAAATCACAGAAAGTCCACCACAAATATTTTGAAGAAGTAGAAGGACAATTTTTTCATAAGTATTGTGCATTGACTATAAATGAAATGAAATGTGCCCCAAGCTGGGTAATCAGTGAGCCATAAAGCAAGAGCGAGTATACTAGTCTGTATTGTGCGTAATATTTGTTATTCGAATGTTAAACTGTACTCTTTTTCTAGTTTTTGCACGATTATATATACTTAAATCTCAAAAAAATATAATGACAATGATCATTGATTATTGCATATTTATTGTCCTGTTTGTTGTTGTTCTGCTTATTTTTGTTTATCATGGACCATGTTTGTGTCTGAATAAAAAGGATTGATTGACAATGATAAACAGCATTTTTTGTTTGCTTATAGAACAGTCTTTGAGGGAAAACTAAGGTCAGGCGTTTTATATAGCTAGACACAAATTGAATGCAGACAACCTGAACGACAACACAAACTGGTTTTTCTACCAGCTATTCTCATTCTATTAAAGGGCATTCAACTTGTTTTTTTCTGCTTTATCAATCAACTAAAAAGAAATCTTTATGTAAAAAAAAGCAACGTAAAAAAATTAAACAGAAAAAAGAACAGAAGCAATAAGTAAAGAACTGTAGCCAGAGAAAAAGGATCAGAGCCAGTTTCTTCTATAAAAGATGAGTTTGCAGTGAGCACACAAAGCGTATTCGTAAAGGCAAAATAAAGTAACAGACAAATTACCTTCGATCTCTTGATGACTTTGATGAAGTTGAGTGCAGGCGGGATGTGTTGTGACATCTGCTGTCTGTGTTGCAAAGAAGGGTCTGCAGAAAAGGGAAAAAGCCCGTGCTTGGTAGGTTCCTTGGCCCAACATAACCTAGAAGAGAGTTAGAAAAATTTTATAGTTGGATGTAGATGTTCATAAGCAAAACCTTTAATGAGTATATTAGTAGCAAACTCTAGCAGTTATTTATTTCTCATGTTTCATTTTGAAAGAACATTTCATGAGAAACAATGTCATGGATAAAAAGTTTTAGTCTATTGAGTCAGTGCTATATCACTTTTATTCCCCTCACTGCAAAACCAACACCACCTTTTGTCAAGAAAACAATCTCAGCTTTGGTACAATGGAAAACAAAAGAAAATGGCATGTGACGACCGTGAAGATCAAGTTACTGTCAACCAGCCATCACCGCTAAATTCATGGAACTATGCTTTCCTGGTATTCATTCTGGGGAGCTCATAGTGTTTTCTCAGTGACAGTCACAGTGATTGTGTGAGACATTGTCAAACCCAGAGAAAAATGACTTCTGAAAAACTTGCATTCCATGAAACGTCACAGCTTTTATCTGCTTTTATGTGCCCAGTTTTACTGAGTAAAGAAAGTGTTGACACAAGGAGAAGTTAACTGAAGAAAATGAAAAACTCATGAAAACCACATAAGAAGAACAAAAAACTCTGTATTCATAAATAGATATGAAATCAGTCTTTGTATTTGTTTTTTTACAATGTAGATAGAACTAAACAAAGTACAAATTACATAACCTTTAAAGACATTTAGTTAACAGGGTTACTTATACTTATATATATACTGTATATACAAATACAGTATATAGATATATATATGCATGTTCTCATGCAAATATAGCAGAAAATGTCCTAATAATATAGTGGATGTCTTTTTTTGTCTTTTTTTCTATACAAACCCACAGAGATGATCAAGTCCCAAGTGTGTGTTGTTATTAAATATAATCTTTTTATAACAGGTTGAACAAACAAAAGGAAGTTGGTCAGCTGTTTACATGAAAGTATGTACTCTTTCCCTGGTGCTATTTTGCAATACATTTACAATCCAGATCATGAACACTGATATATTGAAGTATGCAGTTTACTTCATTACCACCATTACTATCTATAATGTGTGCTTTTTTAAGCTGGAACCATTTCAATACCTGGTAACCAAAACACTAGATCATTTTTCTCCCTCAACATGAAAAAATATTTGACTATGAACACTCAAAGGAATGTGTGTGCCACTCCTATCTTACAGATACCCAAAGGATTTAAATAAATAAAAGCATACAAATGGCAAGTCAATAGTTGTATAGCAAGCTTTATTCTTAAGAGGAGTTGGTGTTTGACATATGTTTGCTCTGATTAAGAAACTTGAAAGTCCTGAAACATCAAACTACTGACCTTTAAGATGTCAATCCAGAGTCCTACACTGAATAGCAGCTCAGGAAGTCATGCACATTTTAAATCTGGTTTCTCAGCTTTAAGTAAGTCCTTCATAAAGACTTTCCAGGACTTAAGATAAATTTCCACTAATCCTGTGTTTTATTTTAAATATTTTCAATTAAACATGTTTAGCAACACTTGAAAAGCTATTAGAGATATAAGATACATAAGATACATTTTATATATTTATTCTTTTTGGGGGGTGAGGGGTGGAAATGTGTAATCTACCTTAAAGAATGGCTAGAAACAGAATAAAACATTGATTCATTAATCTGCCTTTAGAATTCTTATATGATCTCAATGTAATGACATTTGATTTCCAATACCTTCATTTGATTTGCTTGGGACTCTGAAATACTTTATTTGCTCCAGTTTTATACTTACATGTGTTTCTTACAATCGGAGGGAAATGGTTCCGAGTCACAGCGATGAGGATGAAGATGATCAAAGGCCAGGCAATCAGAGTCATGGACCACAACTAGGATGACATCGTAGGCGTCAGTAATGGTAATCAATTCTAACTACATTCATTTTAAGAAACACAAAGTTACATGAGACCTACTCTATGTTTTTTTCTTAATGTAAATATCTAAGCGAAAGCCTCCACTACATTGGAAAGTCACCCACCGGCTGTCTGATGATGCCCAGTCCATTCTTCCAGAGAAGAAGTTTCAGCTGTCTGAAGAACGCCATGGGACCAGAGAGGCTAAAAAAAATCAATAAAAGATAAATATACATTGATTCAGTGACATTCCCATTGTTACTTTTAGGCTAAAATAAATGGAAGTTTATAGAAAGCAGTAGCAATACTGTTTCTTGGTACAGTATGTTTTGTTTTCAGCTACAACATATTTATTCTGAAGAACCACGATGGATAAATTATTTCAGGACTGAAATTCAAAGCATGTATTCATAATTAGCCATTGAAATATTTTTCAAACTGTGGTACCAGTACCCTTGGTACTTCACTGTGTTTTAATGGTACCCAGATGAGATTTTGGTGCTAGTTAAAGGTAAATACAAATAAGTTATTATGGTAATTTATTTCCATTTGTTTTCTGAAGAGTAATATTGCTTGATTAACAAACTGAAGCAGGCCATATTGAAGGAACAAGTGCTGGAGGCGGATAATACTGTTTTTGTTTACATCTGAAGTTGGAACTTGGATCTGAGGAAAATCATTAAATCCAAGTTATTGTGTTTCAAGTTGAAGCTCAGAAACAATTTGCCAGTGTTCATTGACCACGATTTAATAACAATGTAAATGTCCAAAGAATTAGATTAGGTTTCATAGTATTGTGTGAATCAAAGATTTGATTAGATATAAATCATCAGAAAGGCGAATAAACAGCAGCAACTTTTATGAATTTTAAGCACTCCTATTTCAGTTTCTGAGTAAAAGTTTAACTCCCTAATCAAACAAACCATCTTATAAGTAAATGTTCAGAAAAAGTCATGTGAATTTGTTCTAAGAGTCAGACCTTGTAAGGCAGCATTCCCTATCATGATGTAATGTTTCCCCGGCATTTATTTTAGGAGAAAAAAAAACAATATTTTAACCTTTTTTTCTCCATTCAGTAATCATCCATGGAACATTTGCTAAAGGTTTTTTTTTTAACAATTTCCTTCAGACTTCCAGTTAATCTGAACCTAAACCTTTAGGGATTGCTCTAAAGGTATGTTGAACGTGTTTTGAAGGTTGTGTGGAGTGGAGCTCAAATTAAGGGTGACGTCAAGGTGGGCTTGACATCATCGTAATTATAGAATTGTATTAGATATATACCACTGTAAACAAGCAAGAAGCTAATCAACAATTCTGGAAATGGTTTTCCAAAATGCCAGGAGTATAAAACTTTTCTTCATTTCATTTAAATTGTATTTTATTGACAGGTTACTTTTATGTACAAAAGCAAATGCAATGCCATGTAATTAAAAAATGTTTTCAAATGATTAATCTTTTATGTAGTCATGGCTACTGGAAAAACTGTATCAGCTGTACCTAGTCTACTTTAAAAGTAATCAATTCTAGGAATGTAAAAACAGATAAATTGACATAAGCATTTTCAAGAAAAGCATTTTCAACCAAAGCACCAAAGTAATTTTAAAGTAGTTAAACATAATTAAGAAACAAATAAATGAAAGGAAACTGAATTCTTCTTGTTTTCTTCTTTTTATAAATCAGAATTTAGAATTGATCCATGTGCTACACATTCATAAGCTGTTGCTTAATAATCCAACTTATTGTAAAAATAGTTTTGACCTACCTGAGCACTGTTGTCCTTGTAAATTAGTTAAATTGTTTGCTATCTGTGTGAAGTCCACGGGGTCATTAATAAGGACATCTTGCCGCAGGAGATAACCCCCTAGCAAGATGTCCTTTCCATCAGTCGTTAACTAAAGTAAACTGAGAAAATTTCCCTCAAAACAGGTCAAATCTAAAACTCAGAACCCAAAACGTTTCCTCCGTGACTCCGCAGTGCTTGAAGCCGTAACAATCCTCACTTCATTAAACGTTCTTAGTTTTCCTGAGAATGATAAGCACCTCCTATGTGCCAGTAGATCTGTGAAAGGGTGTGTACTCTTGCTGTGTTCTAAACAATGGAAAAAAAAAAAAAAACCTCCATGACTTCCTCGAACAAATAGACATACTTAATACAGTACAGTATACAGAACAAGTAGAGGAGCTTTTAGGAACTTATTTAAATTAGAATCAAGGGGTTGTATGTTGCAGATTTATAGAACACTTTATAACATGTATATAAGCAATACTAAGTAAAAGAATATAATCTAAAATCATAAGGCTATGGGTAAAACATACTCATGGGAAAGGAGATGTGTAACGTGTAATTTAAATTACAGAAGACGAGTTATAAGGCAATCGTGCTATTATTCTACATTGTAAAAATGGCACAAAAGCATCAAGTTACGCCCAATCATTTTGTAGGCTGTTGTTGAGGCAGTAAATTCTCCAGAGGAATTAGTCACACATTATCACAGGACGAATCCACTGGGATAAATCATTTCCCCTTAATAGCTAAGAAACAAGATACACAAACACTAAATCACTGTAAAGTAACTATCAAAAGAAAGAAAGTATTTAGAAATGGAGTAGCCAACTATAAAAAGAAAAATGGCAGGATTTCAGAAAAAAGAAAAACAAAATGGAAAGCACGTAATTTAAGTTGAACCACGTTTCCTTAAACAGAAGTTGTATAACAACATGGCGCTGCTCTGAAGTTTTATCTAATCCTGGTAAAAGAGCAGCTGTCAGGCAAGCTGAGCAACAAAAACATTCTTTTCATTTCAGCTCTTCTGCAACAACGTGAGCAACTGGAAGCTTCAGGGTTGGGCCTTGTGGAGTTACAGAGGTCATATGACACCTTTGGTTCGCAAAACATCCAGAAGTCATCCGTCATTAAGGTAGATAGACCGGTTTTTTATGCTGATATTATTATGTGAGGGTTAAAGGGTGCCACAGATACAGTTAAGCTAGGTGTAACTACACTCAAAGTTATTATTTTGAACAAGAATTAACTTGTCTTAACAGCGAACAGATTTTGAAGAATTAAGATGGTATATCAAAGTAAATAAATAAATACAGTCATATTAAATAAATTAGAATATTATTAAGAGGCACTTTTTTAAAACTTAATTCACTAAGCCTTTATTTCTGTTCACTATGACGAGCCTCCACTTACACCTAATGCAAACGGGATATTTTAGATTAGAATATTACATCATACACATAACAAAATCTGTTTTATTACAGGAATGTGGACTTTATGAAAAGTATGTTTCATATCTGGACGTAGGTTATCATTTTCAAATGGTATCTTTAACCTGTTAATCAAGCCTCAGCAGAATGAATATTCAAATTGAATATGATTGTATACCAAAAGTAGTAAGCCAAACTTTTAGGTTTGGAAATCCATTTTAAAAACAACTTAAATTTTTTCTCAGAAAAAATAAAGATGGTTTCATGTAAAATAAATTGTACATAAAGTCATTAAATGTAAAAATATTTTTAATGCAGAAATGTAATCTTTGTAGCTACAGAATTAATTTACTTGTACAAAAATAAGTTTCCATTATTTTTGGAAACTTATTTCCAAAAATAATAAAAACATAAATTGTTTTTAGAAATAATTTATGAAGTCATGTTAATTGCTGGTGTTGGCTGTGATAAAAGTCAGTACTGGTTGCTTTATGGAGATGCTTATTTAATTTGCCAACACGACTTGGAACCTGCTCATAATGCCAACAGCATCACTTCTTGCTTAAATAATCTGGGAATTGATACCTCAGAGAATCTGTGGGATTTCATCAAGAGAAAGATATTTTTAACTATAACAATGTTAGCATGGCCACTGGCTTCCTATGCAATTCCACTCGAAAGAAATTCTCACTTGCAGCACATTCTGAGCTTTCTCCCCTTGACTTGGATTGTCTCCAGTAGATTTTCTCTACAAGGCTAATTAGCGAAAAAAAAGAGAAGTTGTGAACGATTACATTAATTTTCTGTGCTGCTTTTATAATTGTAGTCTGCCAGTAGTTTTGGCAATGGCAGCGGAGGACGTGAATAAAGTGGTTCAATCTGTGTTGGCCACGCTTCTCTCTTCGCGGTGGAGGACAGCTGTTTACACTGCAGACAATTTCCGTTAAATTTCTTACGATCAAACTGGCACATTACATTTGTCACGGGAGAAACGTTAGCAATTGGGTAAAATTTAAAACCTCAACACAGTCCACGCCTCCAGGAAGCAATTGTTTCTCAACAGCCAAGAGCCCAGACCCTCTGTATGAAGCAAATAGTGTAGGACAAGGGGCTGGATTTAACCAGGCTGCCACAACGTAGTCTTGGAGCTATAGTGTGGGGTGGCAGCATCAAATACACACTATCATTTTGTAAGCTGTTGTTGAGAAGGTATATTTCTCCACTGGGGTTAGTTACACTGTAAACTAGGAGAATCCACTGGGATAAGTCATGTGGGAAAAACAGACTTTTTTTCCTTCCCAACAATTCCCTTGTCTAGTAAATGATGAAAGCTGTTTTAGAATAAGAGTCCACAATAATACAAAGACTAAGGGTAAGAGTTCAGAATAAAAAGCTGAATGGAAAAAATTGTTTGTTTCACATTTCCTTACACAAAGACACATAACTATGAGTATGTTTGCACTAAGCTTTTATTTTATGTCAAAGGGAGTTCCAGAAAGAGAAGCAGTCCGGCTAGCCGAACGACAAACGCATTATTTCCATTTATCAGCAGAGGTTACAGCAGCTTAGCTACAACATGAGCAACAGAAAGCTTCACTGTTGGACCTTACAGGGTTATAGGTGACATAAGGCCATTGCTTTGTAAAAGGTTGAGACCGCGTCACCAAGGTAACTATAGTGTTTTCTTTCAGTTCTGCTAATACCATGTGGTTTTTATAGTCACAAACATAAAGGTAAAGGTGTAGTTAAAACACCTTATGCAAGAGGGTCATTTTCCAAGACTGCTGATGAGGATTCAGACTGACCTTTAAAATAGGGATATCGTGACAAATCAATGTCTTTGAGGTTTATATAATATTATTCCCTCATCAAAAACATACCTGCTTTTATTTGCTTTGATTCTTTCATGCATGTCTAGGAAATTCTTGAACTTTTCATGGCAGCCATTCAGCGGTGGCTAGGCGCTTGCTCTCACAAAGAACCATCTATTTCCACAAAGCTCCTCTGGAAGCAGCAGTCTCAAGCCAAGCTTCTGCCTCACAGAGAACTACTCCCCGGTCTCAGTTCCTTCAGACTAGCAGTAGCAGCAATTAGCAATCACCTGGCAGAAGTGCACATCTGTCAAGCTCATCTTATGAACTACTCCTCAGTATTTTTGTGATTACGTCATGTCATGTATATATCATGATGTCATGATTTATACATTTTTTCATAAAAAAAATTATAACTGAAAGTAACATGTCTAATTGATAGTGCTATAAAATTTAACTATGTGCCTAGAAAAAAGCATAATACCAAATCTTTAATCATTTTATTTACATTGCTTTTTTAGGAATAAAAAAATTAATTTCAGTTATGCATATACACTTTCTGTAAATAAATCTTTATTGAATGGTAGATCTTTAAGCCTAGTAAGCTTTGGTTCCTTCCTCTTGATGTGCTTTTGATTTTTTTTATACATTATTCTTAAAATACTTCAGAATTCTTAAACAGTAAAAAACATTTTTGATAATATCAAATCTAAATCAAATACAGTCATACACTAGTGTCAGTCTCCACTTAACATAATTCACTCCACTTGTGAGTTAGAAATGTAACACATTAAATACAATACCCTTTTATGAAAGATTCACAGACCATCGATCTAAATAAAACTATATACAAATTACATTTAGCCAACACTGTTGAGCAGCAGAGCTTGAACCTTTTAAGCACAAAGTTCAAACACAGTGGCCATCTAACACTGAAACCATGAAAAATCCCCTAACAGATCTTTTTTCATAAATCTGTCAGTTGTAATACTGCTTTTGGCACTTGTGCTTCAGAAGAGGTGGAGGTAAAGTTAATAAACAATTTTCCAGTGTGTGGGCTGTTCACATTGTTTCTCAGAGTCTCCACAGAATCGGTTGTACGTGGTTTTGGGATCAAACCCCAGGATTTCTCTTTCTTCGTGAATCCGAAAAGAGAAGGTGGAAACTGATGTCCCAATGAAGAACCTGGGAACAAACAATTAAAGATATAAATTAAGCAAAACTGTGAAGAAACAGCAAATAGAGGAACAAAAGACTATAAAGGTGTGTGAGAATGTCACTTGTGGTGAGGAACTGCATGAGTCACCCTGACCAGCTTATCAAGTTGGGTGATTTTTACTGACGATCTGAAGATGTGGCTGGAAGATCTCAGTACAGACTATGAGCTTACTATTTATACCCTGAAACACTGGTCTAGTGTAACACAATGATTCAACAACTTATCAGATGTCCTAAAACAATGCTCTCATGTAACAAAGCAATTCAGTATCTTACCAGTCGCAACTCACCAACTGTACATGTTTTAGTTTTACATGCAGTATTTATAACATGTGTTTTAGCTGAAAGCCTACCATTTGCAATTTGACCATAATGCTGATAATCAACAATTTAAATGTGCAATATACCTACAGCTGTTAGTATACTACCACCACCACTTTAGTCATTACATAAAAAAAACATAAAAAAACAAGTGAAAAGTAATGTGATCTCATTGACATAAAAAACATTCCAAACTATGATGACTGCATTTCACTTAGTTCTGTAATTAAGAGACTAATTCAACTCTCATTAAACACCTGATCTGGCAATAATGTTTTGCAAGTTTTAGAATTGGTCAAAACTAGCATTTTGAAGAATTGGTCAAAACTTTTTTTACTTGTATTATTGCTAATACAAGTAAAAAAAAAAAAAAGATTGTATAGTAATAATATGGGGTCTAACAGCATGTCAATCACATTAAAAAAGGCTTCAAATGAACATGTAATTTACTTATATCTTCTGGTAAAATGAAAGGTTGGCGGGTTTGTATATGTGTCTGCATATTTATAAAAAATGTTACACTGCCTCATTTCAAAATTGTTTGAATCACCTAGGTTAGTAGGCAGGAATTTCAAAGTGTCTGCATTTTTTTTTAAGCTCTAAAACAAAAAAAAGTAAAGTACAACCTGTCAAAGGAAATTACCTTGCATGAGCACATATCCACTGGTCAATAATAGCCACTCCTCCATCTCTGAGCAGCTCCAGATCCTCTTTGGATGGCTCAAACCGCACCATGTCTGGCAACAATCTTTTCAGCTCTCTCAGTTCTACATGAATAATAAGATCATTACCACTTGCTTGTTCTGTTGTCTTTATAATTTTTATGGGATTTATTTGCTTGTTGAATCAAACATGATCTAAAAAGTTAATGGATTAGATTTTGCATGTAATAAAAAAAAACAAATCACAGTTAGTAGAAATAATATTTAGGAACACAGGTCCGAAAGCAATTGGTAATGCACAAATGAATGAAACAAATACACATGTTATTTTGATAGATTTATTTCTTTCAATATAAGATGTTCTGCCATTACCTTCTCCGTCTGCATCAGTTGCAACAAACACTGTCTGAAGCTTGTGTTTCTTCATCACACTGCGTATCTTTTTGGCTGCCCCTTTCAGGCTGGGCACATCATCTCTGTGACCCCAGATGAAGTCCTTCCTGCGAAGATGAACCCCAATATATGGACCTCCTATAGCAGAGCCAGGCTTGGACTGATAGGAATTTAAAGGAACAAGTTTAAATTGTTGAATTATTGCTAGTTCTGCTCTACATAAGTGTGTTTATGTAGAGCACAGTTATGTAGAAGTCTACACAAAGCACAGTTAACAGTTAACACTGTTAACACTGTTTAACAGTTATGTAGAGTAACAATATAGACTTGTGTTACATTAAGCTGCTAATAAGGTCTGCTAATAAAAAGGCACACCTTTGACATGATGCTGCCAATATTTTTCAAGAGTGTTGCACTATTTCTCTGGGTATTTGTTTTTCCTTCTACTTCACAATTCCACATTATTTTGTGTGGCTTTATCATAATACAATACATACTGAGATTTGTTGTTGTGTACATGAAAAGATATGAAAAACCATAATTCCTTTTATAAGGCCCTATATAATCAGGATATTTTTCAGCACAAGGATTGTGCTGAAAAATATCAGCACAATCAGCAATATCCCAGTGCTGCGATGTGACACCCCCTCAAATTGCAGAATTTATTGGTTCAATAAGCAATGAGATAACTAAACTGGGATGGGCAATATCTTATTGTTCATCATCAACTAGGAAAAGTAGTATTGATGATCTAAAATGATCTCCAATTGAGATCTCCAAATGTTCTTAAATGCTAAAAGCTGCTAGCATGAATGGGACTTTACTGCTTCAAATATCATGAGCATCAGAAGGTGTTTTATTGACATTTCAAAATTTGATCAAATGGAATTATTGTAGATTGAAAGCTGTGAAAAAATATACTCTAACAAAGATTTGTCTCTTTTAGTTAGTTTTTTTTAACTGGCCGAGATAAAATATATTTAGCTGGTTTCTGTTTGTATTTCTAATTGTCCATCTCATGCAGTCGTTACTTCTGCTTTCTTGTCAAACAGGGTAGTGGTTATTATATAGTTCAATACATTATATAATCCATCTACTTGAAAGAGACAAATATATTCCCCTCAAGGTTGTGAATATGGTTATATGGCAAACATTTCATAACATGAAGTTTTCTAAGAAGTGGCTGTGCAATAATGGGGTACACAATGACTCACTTTCATGCGGGTCCAGTTTTCATTATATAGTGTACGGTCTGTGTCATCTGTGGAGTTCAGATATTTTGCTCTGAAATCATCCCCTATGAGTCGCAGGTGCTTGACGAAAACCATGCTGCGCCGGGTCTAAATGAAGTGAAAAAAATATAAATATCTCTGCATCATCTAACAAGAAACATCCTTTAAATGCAAATAAAGGACACGTTCTTTCTCAAAGAGAGGAGAGCAATGCCCCAGGATTGGTCAACATTAACCTAAATTGTTATTAAGGAAAAAAAAGAAACAAAAATCAACCTTTCGAAGACCAAAACGTCTAATACAGAGGTAGTGTCACTTACATTCCAGTAGTCTTTTCCAGCATAGTGATCATGTAGGAGAGTCTCTGCTCTGTCAAGCATGACTGAGCTAAAAAAAAACCCAACATCACAACAATGCCCAAACAAGTTGATTCAATCTGAGTTCCAGTAAGGTCAAAGAGAACAAACAGAGACACACCACACTAAAACAACAAAGAATTCAGATCATTCTTCCCTGGACACGAACAAAGGATGGGGATAGGTTACTTTTCAAGGAATTTTGCATTTAATCTTTCTCAGTATTTGATAAAGTACAACCGTTTTTAGTTAGTTTTCAATTTTGGCTGATTCCGTTTTTTCCCCCTAAGGACTGCAACACATAAAACGACAAATGTGGTCCAAATAATAATAGCAGTTTTGTATCCCACAGAAAATAAAGAAACTACAAAATAATTCTAATTTATGCATCACGGCATATGCCTCTAACTTTGATCAGACTTTTATTAATTATTGTCAAGATATGCATCTTGACAATAATTAATTGTTGTGCATCAATGTGCATCTAAGAATGCACATTGGTGAGCATTCTTAGATGTGATAAATAAAAAAAAACTGTTTTTTTTCAGTATTTAGCTGCTGATTACTGATATGTCAGTCAAGGAAAACTGGAGGATTCTGATTTCTGAAAAACTGACTGGAGCATCTTCAGTGCTAAAGTGAGAACATGACATAGTTTCAACAATTTAACAGTAAATTCAATGCAGAAGCATTTCAAATTAAACAAAACTGATTCACCCCATGCTTTATAAGTAATAATTGGCAATGTATTTGGGCATTATGATTTCTATCATTATATCCAATATACTTCAATATTTACTTTTCTTCGGGTTTTATCATGTTTTTGGATTAAGAATGTGCAACAGTATATGATATTTCAGAAAGTATTTATGTTCGTGGAATGTGAAATATATTTGCGGACTTACATTGCTGTGAAGTTTTTCTGAAGAACTGGGGCTATGATGGATGCATGGCCTTGAGCTGATAAACATGTCACATTTCGAGCCCTTGTTTCTTCATAGCCCCAAAACCAGCCCCTGCAGAAACACACAGAATAGTGCAGAAAAAGAGCTTGTTTCTACATGTCTGATTAAACATTTCATCAAGATAAATTTATTTACTTGACATTTATTCTTTATTACTTCTACTGTGCTCTCAAGCTGGTGTATATTACACATATAACGTCTTGGTCATGGACTATACAAACTTTATCTGTATTGTATACATTTTTTACCTGTAGTAGCCCTGTTTATCTTTGGTGTACAGTAGCTTCTCAATGCATGCACGCTCATCAACTTTTTCCTCCCATCTTCCATCAGTCCATCCTTCGGCATAGTTCTGTAGCACAAGCACCTGGTCTATGAAAGGCCCTCCGTTTTCTAAATTGAAAAAGGTAAAAAGGTCTGTTTGGCACACTGGAGTTGACATTTACATTAAAAGTAGTTTAAAATGTTTAAATGTGCAAATTGGTGTTCTCACCAGCAATAAATTCCTCATACTCAATAACAGGTACGTTGGCTTGCAGGCTGGTCAGGCTGAAGAACTCTCCCCATGGGATACGAACCTGGTGGATATCAGGACTTTGCCAGTGATAGAGTCGACCCCAAGGGGGGAGGACCAATACCCAGTCATCCCCTTCTTTCCTCAAAGTCTTGACCAGTGAGGCCATGCGGATGTAGACATCTCTTCGCAAATTAAACCCTTCAGGTGGGTTTACATCATATAAAAGGTACCTGATATGTAAAAAGATATATAGACAGATACATTTTAGTACTAACTTTACAATTATATCTATTGTAGATCAAGTCGCAGTTTTGCTTAGTGTTCTTACAAATCATAAGATTAGGTTTGATCGAATACTACACCTTTTGAATAATACACGATGGACAACCCCCCTCCAAAAAAAAACAACAAGATTTCAACTGTTGCAGGCAATTTTACCAGTTTAGGAACGAATTAAGGCCAGGTTTAGATTAAGGTCTATGAAATAATATTTAATCATTTATTCTCTATGTCGAATACATATACAGCACAATGATGTTTGGTTAACCTATGTAGGCATACACATAAAAAGGGTTTATAAGTCGTAAAGGTAGAAAGAGATCAAATTAACAACTTTTTCAATGGAATCGTGTATCTCTCGTCAGAGACAGAGGGCTCGAATACCCTCATGAATGCTTGATAAACACGAGATAAACACGCACTTAAAAGTCGAAGACTGTCGCCAAATAGTGACGTACAAATCAAAGTAAACACCAACTAGTAAAGAAAAAGCGACAATCTTCAATTTAGCATTTCTGACAAGCTAGGACAATAAACTCACCGAAGATCCCTTGCTGCAGAGATTGACACTGAAGCCGTGCGGCTCGCACTGAACACATCTTCGGATTGTATTGTTTGTAATGCTGCAAAAGCGACGAAAACAGACAAAAGGAAAGGGCTAAACGAATGCGTTGGTGCCACACATATAAGAGGTATATGCAGTGGGCTATACGCCATTTTTCTTCCCAGCCACGCATTTCCGGAAGCTGGGAAAGCGTCTGTAGTTGCCGAGCAACTACCAAGAACTTCTTCTTCTTCTTTTCTATTATGGGGGATCACAAGCAACTTTCAGATGAGTACGTCACCTACTGTACATTAGTGTGTAGCAACATTACCTTACATCCATTAAATTCTATTTTTTTTAAATTTTGCATTATGAAGATATATATTGCTCTCTTTAATCTAAAAGTATCCTCTACGTTTCCTTCAGTTACCAATATTCATTTAAGCCTCCATGCATGTCATGTCCTTGTTATTTTTCTTAATCTCTCCTTTTCAGGCTCTTTTATGCAATTCATTAATACTTGTTCTACATTTTCTTTCTCTCCACAACCTTCATATTTATAATTTTTCCTCCCAGTTAGACATAACATGTCATTTAAAAAGATATATTATAGCTTATTTTTAACTTGAGAATAATTAATAAATGAAGTTTAATAATGCTAGACGAAATGCCTAGCTAATGCTTAACGTAAGATATGAAGTAAAATTGCTTACAGATAGTTTATTTTTATTCCTCAAATTGTTATGCCACAAAACCTAAGCTCAACTTGAATGCTTATGGCTAAAGACTAAAAGAGGGAAATCCTTTTCAGAATATGGATTGTGACTGGGCTTTAAAGGGAAGCCATTAAAGACACAAGACTATGGGTATATAGTACAAACACAAACACATTATTTTCTTCAGCATGAGTATTTATTGAACAACAACAAAGTCAAAAATAAGATTAATATGTTTTAATGTTCTGATATAAATAAAAACCCAGCCAAACCCTAAAAAACAGAACTTCACTGGACAATAAAAAGAGGTCAAGATGATTAAAACAAAACAAATATTTGAAAATATGCAAGGAGTGGGTTCCATTCTTTAATAAATAACATTATTTTGCTTTTTATTTAATATTCATCGCCTTCCTCCTCTTCTTCAAATGAGTCAATGCCCACCTCTTCATAATCCTTCTCCAAAGCAGCCATATCTTCTCTGGCCTCTGAGAACTCTCCCTCCTCCATTCCCTCTCCAACATACCAGTGGACAAAGGCTCTCTTGGCATACATGAGATCAAACTTGTGGTTAAGCCTGGCCCAGGCCTCAGCGATAGCAGTGGTGTTGCTCAGCATGCACACAGCTCTTTGCACCTTAGCAAGGTCTCCTCCAGGAACCACAGTTGGAGGCTGGTAGTTGATCCCCACCTTGAAACCTGTGGGACACCAGTCCACAAACTGGATGCTGCTTTTGGTCTTAATATTAGAAATGGCTACATTTACATCTTTGGGTACAACATCACCACGATACAGCAGACAGCAGGCCATATATTTACCACGACGTGGGTCACACTTCACCATCTGATTATCTGGTTCAAAACAGGCATTTGTGATCTCAGCCACAGACAGCTGCTCATGGTAGGCTTTCTCAGAAGAGATCACTGGAGCATAAGTGGCCAGAGGGAAGTGGATACGGGGATAAGGCACCAAGTTGGTCTGGAACTCTGTCAGGTCAACATTCAGGGCTCCGTCAAAGCGGAGAGATGCTGTGATTGAAGACACAATTTGGCTGATAAGGCGGTTCAGATTGGTATAGGTGGGATGTTCGATATTAAGGTTCCTGCGGCAAATATCATAGATGGCCTCATTGTCCACCATGAAAGCACAGTCGGAGTGCTCCAGGGTGGTGTGGGTGGTTAGAATGGAGTTGTAAGGCTCCACTACTGCTGTAGAAACCTGGGGTGCCGGATAGATGGCAAACTCAAGCTTTGACTTTTTCCCATAATCAACAGACAGCCTCTCCATTAGCAGGGAGGTAAAACCAGAGCCGGTACCACCACCAAAGGAGTGGAAGATGAGGAAACCTTGCAGACCAGTGCACTGATCAGCCTGAAAATCACATATTCATATACGTTAAAATAACCAAATAGTAATATGCTTGCACATTACAAACTTGTGACTTTAGATCTCGTAGACTCACCAGTTTACGTGTTCTGTCCAAAACAAGATCTATGATCTCTTTGCCAATAGTGTAATGACCTCTGGCATAGTTGTTCGCAGCATCTTCCTTTCCAGAGATCAGCTTTTCAGGATGGAAGAGTTGACGGTATTTTCCTGTTCTCACTTCATCTGATAATTTAGAAAAATAAACGTGTGAGTGTTAGATCAATCTCATCAGTGAAAAATAGCTAAATTTTCAAACATTTCGTAGTTCAATTTGACATTTAGGTATCTCAAGAGAAGAAGTAAACAACTTCCAAAAATGTACTTTCTACATGAAAAAAAAAAACATACTGACCAATGACAGTGGGCTCCAGATCAACAAAAATTGCCCTTGGGACATATTTCCCAGCACCTGTCTCACTAAAGAAAGTGGTGAAGGAGTCCTCAGGACCTGTGGGGGAACTGCTTGCCATCTGGCCATCTGGCTGGATACCATGTTCCAGACAGTAGAGCTCCCAGCAGGTGTTCCCCATCTGCACACCCGCCTGGCCCACATGGACAGAGATGCATTCACGCTGCAACAGAATAAAGACATTATGAGCAACTTCAAAAGGCTTGAAATAGTGTTATTATGCATTTCAGCCACTGGGTGGAAGCAAAACCAAGATGATCATGTTGCAGATGTTCCTAGATTTCATGTAGATGCTACTAGTGGGTGTGAACTCGTGCCTGTTTTTTGGCTGATACAGAGGTTGAGCTTACACCACATATTAGCAGTTGCTATTCATGCATTCAAAATAATTTAAATGGACACTTGTCATGTGGCAGACCTGGAAACATTCAAATTATTTAAACCAGTTTGCCTCTCGTTACCTATTTAATGTCCATAATGAAAAACAAAAAGAATATATTTATGATGAGCCTTGTATGGGTATAGGAAGTCTGACCATATTCTCTGTTCTTGACTATTGTGGGTGGTGTTACTAACCAAAGAAGCACCTTTTAGCATTCTTATTTGGCTCTAGATTTCAATATTGTGCCATAAATTACAAACAATTTAATGTAAACTGCCCAGAACATGGATGAATTGGACTCTGTCACATTCAACAGAGTTCTACCTTTTTCAGGACTATACTGCTTTTTTTTTTACATGTTGCCCAACTTTCCCTTCTTACTGACCAGATAGTGGGTGACAGTTGACAGTCAGTGTGGGTAGTGGTGATCCTGAAAGCTTAGTATAGTTGCTTGGTGTTTCTTCAATATAATTTAGCAATTTTACAATGTAGACTCATATTTTCTAAATTTCAACAATTTCTGGTGGGCAGTGGGCAGAAATGGTGGGCAGTGGGAGATGGTTGATTCTTTCTTGAAAAGAAAATTACAATACAACATGAGGTATCTATAACTCACAATTTTTTTGCATAATTGTGAAGTTGCAAGTAAATAGATGCGTTGTTTTCAAATAGATATATTTTCACATAAAACAATTTTGTAAGTTTTGGAGCATCATGTAATAAATCATCATTGAATAAAAAGAACATTTGACCCTACATCAGTCCCTAGATGTACAAATGACTTTCAGGGGTAATTGTATGTTCATCGTTTCTATTTTTAAAACCACACATATTTTTTCCTTCTACTTCACAGTTCTGAACTACTGGTGGTGAACCATATAAAATCTGAACGAATCATGTTGCAGTTGTTGCAGTTTGTTTGTGGTTGTTATGTTAAACTAAACTAAAAGTTAAAGGTGAACAGGTACTTCATCTTTTCCTCCTGCATGACTTGGCAGAGGTTTCAGTTTAGCAAAGGTATTTTTGTTAACTCCTACTAACCTCACACTTAGCTGTAAACACAGACTGCCAGTCTTCTAAACATTGGTCGTTGTCAAATAAAATTTGAAATCCTATTCACACAAAATGTTTCTCAAAACTATGAGGGTTTAAAATAAGAAAAACACCTCACCCCACACGTATGAGTAAGTAATGCAGAGATAGATTTAAAAAACAAAACTGTCTACAACTGTAAACCTATTAATGACAAGTAGACCTTTTGGAGGTGTGGCTGCATAAGCCACAATCCAGTTCTTCAACGGCATGTGTAAGGTGCGGCCAAGCCGACTTTGAAATTCAGTTCTTCTTGAAACTACATACAGTTTAGTTTTCCAAACCGTGCAAAGCAACATTCAATATCTGGCAGAACCACATCCTTCATGTCACTGAACATGACAATAGGTTTCCGAACTGATAAGATGGGGTGTACTCTGGAGTGCATCTCTCCATCTCTCCTCCCTTGTGTCTCTGACTACTTATTTGTCAGAGACACATTCTGAGAAAATAAGTGTTGAGGCTGGAAGCATATTACTCTATACATAAGCTTTATGCCCAACATAAGACTTTTGAGACTAAAATGCATGTATGGCACGAAAAAATAATCAAAACACCTTAAGTCCTAAACTCTTACGGCGGAAATTAACACTGTTATGTCATTTTAATCATGTTAATAACCTGATTCTTGCTACATTTGAGACAAAATGTCTCTGTCAAAATATAATACAAATTTGAATAAAACTCAGTATAGCAACAAAGAGTTAAACCATATAGTTTAATTCTAATTGGTCCTCCACCTAACCTATGCTGCTGCAACTGGCTGCATCATCTGATTTAATCAGATGAAATGATGGAGTAGCAGGATATGTCAACTGATGAGTTTGGTAACCACGCCAGCTACTATTTACAATAGAAGCAGCAATGTATTTGTCTCCTTCTGTATCTCTTGCCTCTATCAATACGTTTTAAATTGATGGTAGCCATATTGGAAATAATTTATGTGGTTAAATGTGGTTGATATTTTTCTAATTTGGAATGCTGATTTCAGAGGACCTTCTCCCAATGTTTTCAGACTTTGAATTTTCAAATGAAATACATAAACTGTATTTTTCAACCAAATGCTTTTTAATGTCACAAAAACACAATAAACTTGAAGGCCCAATTGTAAAAAGACTCTAAATTGTCAGCATGTGGTATTTGGAGAACTTAGAGTTTATTGAGGTGATACTTGTAAGATGTAAAGAAACCTTTAAGTTGGATGCAAAAGTGTTATTGCTTAACAGTTTCTTAACCAATGTTGTACATTACAAATAAAAACTATAACCACTATTAATTACAATAGGCTACAAAGCAAGTGCTGATGGTAACAGCTGCTAACTACACACAATGTCCAAAGTAAAGTTCCCTGTTTTGAATTTATTACAAAATAAGGCTGAATGTGTAATTTTTGTTTTACTTGCCCATCATAATCAACAGTGATCAGATGGGAATTGGGTGGGAAACATCTTAAACACAACTTGTCAAAATGAGGATTGAACTTTTCCTGTCCAACTCTACAGTTTTAACATTTACATGATCAAAAATTACTACACCAACAACAAAGGAACTAAATGTTATGCATCTATTTTTTTTTTTTGGCAGGGCAAACATACAGCTCCAGTGTACTCAGTAAACACTTGTCATTTGTCTTTTACAGCAATTCTGTCTCTAACAAGCTGTGTTTACACTACACAGTGCAAACAGAACACAGAGGGAAAAAATATGGTGAAAAAATAATTTAAAACAATAAAATGACTGAAGTTTATCTGCTAGATAGGCCAACTTAAACAGACAGGAATGCATTCTTCTACAATTGCAAAATGGCATTCATTTTAATTCTTAAAGCTGCTGGAGAAACATATTCCAATTAATTCAGAAGAAGTATTTCCTGTTCTACAGGGTTATTTGCGTTGTCTTAGTTGCAACTGGTTGGTCACCTAACATGTTCTTATCACCTAACTATCTAACTACACTGCTTCTACAATGATACCCAGTTTTAAAAAAATTTTACTTCATAGAAACAAGCATATTTTATTTTGGTTCACATAAAACAAATGCATCTAAGTAGTGTTGGGAATGCAAATAGACATCTTTGTATATATTGGATGTCTTTTTAATGTTTTTCAATCACCTGGTAATCACAAAATTGACAAGTCATCAGGACCTGCTCTCACAGCCAGCTCACCTTTTACTGACAGACACTATTTCTGACAGAGGGGTCCTGCTTCAGCAGGCCGTACTAGGAAGCATATCAGGACTGTTGTATCATTTTAGCACAATCTATCCAAATTCTTAAGAGACACCATACCAACAAAACTTTGGAGTGAAAATTTCTCTGAACCAGGCATACAGGATTATACTTACCATGGTTTTAAAATAGTAGGAGGACTTTTTCAGACTGAGCTTTGCTTTCGTAGCGTCTCACAGCGGCCTTCAACGTGGTCCTGGTCAGTAAGTTCTGCCAGGTGGGTGAAGTCAAGAGCTGCCACGAACTGCTCAGATGCATGCCACACCCATCTGTCAAGTTGACGTGGAAGTGCATTTCGAGCACGCAGAGGTTGTGTAGAAGTCGGTTTTCTAGAAATTTTAGTCCTCACCCAAACTCATTCCGCTGGAAAAAAATAAATAAATAAGTAAATGAAAAACAAAATCAGATTTAACCTTCTAAAAAAGATAAAAAGCAACAACTGATATTTAATCGTATTTGCAGCGTGGCTTGTTAAACACTAGGGGTCGCAGTTGCAGTAACTAGCAGCGCAAGGAGCCAGATATGCATGCCCGGGGCATATTGGATAAGGCGCAGGGGCAGGACCTACTCAAATCTTTTCAGACTGGTATTGAAAACTATTTTTTAGTTTGAAATTGTGAGCACTAGAGGTCGTAGTTTGTGTAAACAGAAGTTTGATGCGTAATCCACAGTCAGTCAAACGTTTTGAGATGGAGAAAATAAACAGAATTTTCACAGATTTCAGTCTTGTTGGAAGAAACATTTTAGGATCAAAATATTCTCAATGCAGATCAAAATCTTGGGAGACTTGTATTTCACAGTTATGATGACTGTGACATGTTCTGTCATGTTGGAGAAAATATTGTTTATTATCAAAATGTTCTTGGATCACTGGGCATTTTAACCTCATTCTTTCTTTGGTCAATGCAGCATTTTCAGGCAGAGCTATGAGTGAGCTGACTCCCTTCAAAAAGAAGCAACCTCACACAAATAGTCTCAATATTTTTCAATGTTGGCATAACACAGTCCTTATTTTAAGAATTCACTATTTCTTTTCTACACATAATCCTAGACATCCCAAATAGTTGAAAATGGGGTTTGAAGGAAGAAAATTACTTTATCTCAAGTCCCTCCTGTCTAATCCAGGTACTTCTTGTTGAGCGCCAGACTTTCCTTTGATGCTACAAAAGGCCAGTGTCCAAAAGTTACTGACTTGTTGCTAAAGCAATTTATCCTTTGTCTTTTAAGTTCTTGATGATTTGATTAATAATTTATATGATTATTATTTTACTAGCAGGAGCATCCTTAATAGCTTAATATCTATTAGACAACAGCAAGGATATAAAATATAACATAAGCAGAAATGTGTTGCATGAGTCCTATGCATAATCTTAACAGCAGTTCAGCATGTTATCGGCTTAATCCCTTTGTGTTGGTTCTGCTTTTGTTCCAGTGCATAGCATTTAATTTATGTTAATTTTACAATTATGTTATGTAAGTCTGGTCATTGCCACTTCCTTTAGGGTTTTTTGACAACTGTCTACACATTTAACAACCAAAATATATTTCCCCAACAGGCTTAAAGAAACTTTTATAAAGAAAAATTAAACAGCAAGAGTGAAAGAGTCAATCAAATCTTCTTCCTACATGACAAGTTATGTAAAGATGAACACCTAAACACCTGCGGAAATTTCTGGAACTTTCCTTTATTCTTGTGTTCACTGTAAGGAACAGAAAGGAGGAACATTATCTAAGAGAACTTTGGCCATTGTAAGAAGGAAATGGCTGTTTACCTAAGTAGAATGTCTTGTACATGAAATTGTTAAGCAAACAGTGCATTCACTACTGCAACGAAAGCTTTACAGTCCATGAACTAAAGGCTGTAGGAGGCGTGATTAGACAACTTCAAAGCTTCTATTTCTGACAGACTTCACACAGTGGAAGTCGATTAGAGATTTATGACTGAACCAACACCTCTAGGAGGCTATTGGGGGGAATAAATATGGTAGACAGAAAAAGTAGGTTGTGTGTTTGTGTGTTTTGTTCTTTTTCTTTTTACTATTTTGTGGGGTTTTTATTAGAGTGTTCTGTTAAAATGTAGATTCAAATGACATAACTTTGCATACTGTTTGCACATACAGAACACATACAGATTCCTTTGTAATTTCATGCTTTAATACGACATGTGTCAGTAAACATCAGAAGAAGAAAAAGAGATGCCTGACAATGAAGCATCACTTTAACCGTTGCCCCCTTATCTTTATCACCAGAAGACTTCACAACATTCAGCTATTTTTCAGTGCTCATTCACAAGGGCTTGAGCTTTTTACTAACCGGAGACACTTTCAGTGATTTATCAGACACAAAAGCTCTTGCAGAGTCAACAGCCACATGTACTTTAAAGTACCAGTAATGAGGATGCATCCTGATCTTGAAAGTAGTTTGACTTGTTTTAAAAACCTGCCTTCAAGACCATGCCAGTTTACTAAGTTTAGGTTTTGGCTAAAGCCGAATAAGAAACACATGACATAAGGAATTTAAATTAATCAAAGTAAAACTTTAGGACCTCTTTATTTTATGTTGTTGAATTTAGTTTTTGACACAACATAAGAGGTCATTATTGTCTTTTCTACGTTATACAACCTAGGGTCCCATGAGGCATTTTGCATGTATTTTATTCCACTTTAGGAATCTTAAAAGTCAGAAAATGTTTGGATAGGTTTCACACTTGTAGTACCACTTCAAACTATAATAAAGATTTAGGATACTTATCTTAAATGTTAGTCATCTTGTTGATCAAATGCTTAGGTTCACATTATTCAAGTTGCTCTTATGGGAAAATTAAAACATTAAAAACAATAATGTTGAGGACCTATATTGCTGCTCTTTGACAAAGACCTTTTCTCCATTCTGTTTGATTCAATATAATACAATACAAAAACAAAACTTCAGAGCCAACAGACTTTTTGTTTTCAGGATTTAACTTCCTCTGAATCTGTGGTTTTCCCTCTGCCTTCTGAAATTTGAGGTGCACACACACAGGAACAAAACACCACACATAATGAGCAGGGTGGTGACCTCCTTTGGCATTGTGTGTGTGTTTGTAAAATGGGCGATCTTATCCTGGTTTCACAAGTAAAGCTCTCTGATTTCATCTCAGGTTGAATCGCTGTATATTATAGCTGTACATGCTGTATATAAAAGCAGCGTACTACAGGCGTTTCCAACACTATCCTCTTTCTGATACCTGAACGTCAGGCGAGAGACAAAAAATATGGTAAGATGTGAGTTTGTTAGTTGGACATACAAAGTTTATCTTTTATATTTAGGTTGATTTTTTGTAATTATGTCTAACCCTAGAAAGCAGTATGCTTCAGTAAAGTTACATTTATTGTTGTATTTGCAGCGCGAGTGCATCTCCATTCATGTGGGCCAGGCTGGGGCTCAGATTGGTAATGCATGCTGGGAGCTGTACTGTCTGGAACATGGGATCCAGCCAGATGGACAAATACCAAATGACAGGACCACTGGAGGGGATGATTCCTTCAATACCTTCTTTAGTGAGACAGGGGCAGGAAAACACGTTCCCAGGGCCATCTTTGTCGACCTTGAGCCCACTGTCATTGGTAAGTGAAAGATATTTTGTACATATTTGAAAGATATATATGGGCATTTGAGAATTTGAGAGTGTTTTGTATTTTCCTACAATTTATTAGCACAATTTAAATATGCACAAATGATTAATTACCTGCCTTAAATGTTGTAAGTTACCTTGTGCCATCATTTAGTGTGATGCTAGAGTACTTTAATGTTAAATTTTAATGCTAAGTATACGTGTCAGGATATATATAAAATTAAAAATTCCCTTCTCACCCACTGCGGGTGGTTCTTATCCTCTGAGCTCGGGTCCTCTACCAGAGGCCTGGGAGCTTGAGGGTTCTGCACAGTATCTTGGCTGTGCCAAGGACTGCACTATATATATATATATATATATATATATATATATATATATATATATATATATATATATATATATATATATATATATATATATATATATGTGTGTGTGTGTGTGTATTATTATAATTTTTTTTGTCTATTTGTTTTGTTATTTTATTGCTCATTTACAGATGAAGTGCGCACAGGAACTTACCGTCAGCTGTTCCACCCTGAGCAGATGATTACAGGAAAGGAAGATGCTGCCAACAACTACGCCCGTGGTCACTACACCATTGGCAAAGAGATCATAGATATTGTTTTGGACAGAACACGTAAACTGGTGAGTCTACGAGGTCTAAGGTCACAAGTTTGTAATGTGCAAGCATATTACTATTTGGTTATTTTAACGTATATGAATATGTGATTTTCAGGCTGATCAGTGCACTGGTCTGCAAGGTTTCCTCATCTTCCACTCCTTTGGTGGTGGTACCGGCTCTGGTTTTACCTCCCTGCTAATGGAGAGGCTGTCTGTTGATTATGGGAAAAAGTCAAAGCTTGAGTTTGCCATCTATCCGGCACCCCAGGTTTCTACAGCAGTAGTGGAGCCTTACAACTCCATTCTAACCACCCACACCACCCTGGAGCACTCCGACTGTGCTTTCATGGTGGACAATGAGGCCATCTATGATATCTGCCGCAGAAATCTTGACATTGAGAGACCAACCTATAGCAACCTGAACAGGCTCATTAGTCAGATTGTGTCTTCAATCACAGCATCTCTCCGCTTTGATGGAGCGCTGAATGTTGACCTGACAGAGTTCCAGACCAACTTGGTGCCTTATCCTCGTATCCATTTCCCTCTGGCCACCTACGCCCCAGTGATCTCTTCTGAGAAAGCCTACCATGAGCAACTATCTGTGGCTGACATCACTAACACCTGCTTTGAGCCAGCTAATCAGATGGTGAAATGTGACCCACGTCGTGGTAAATACATGGCATGCTGTCTGCTGTATCGTGGCGATGTTGTTCCCAAAGATGTCAACTCGGCCATTGCTGCCATCAAGACCAAACGTACCATCCAGTTTGTGGACTGGTGTCCCACAGGTTTCAAGGTGGGGATCAACTACCAGCCTCCAACTGTAGTTCCTGGAGGAGACCTTGCTAAGGTGCAAAGAGCTGTGTGCATGCTGAGCAACACCACTGCCATCGCTGAGGCCTGGGCCAGGCTTGACCACAAGTTTGATCTCATGTATGCCAAGAGAGCCTTTGTCCACTGGTATGTTGGAGAGGGAATGGAGGAGGGAGAGTTCTCAGAGGCCAGAGAAGATTTGGCTGCTTTGGAGAAGGATTACGAAGAGGTGGGTGCTGACAACGTAGATGGCGATAATGATGAAGAGGAATACTAATCAAACTTTGTCCAAAGCCTGCTTTTAGACAAAATTATTAGATGTCTTCCTGGTTTCAAGGGCATTTACACAGCTAAATTTTGTGCATCAAGTTGAAATATAAAAATCAGAGACCCTATCCAATATTCGTAAATGTGGTTACATATTAGACCAAAGTTAATTCCATTATGCAGATTCAAAATTGAACAATTGTGGATAATAAGTCAAACTACTTTTTTTTCCATCTAATTTTTTTTCTTTTTGAGATCCAGATTAGATCTATATCGGTTACCCAATGTTTTTGATGATATAGCTTTTATTCAGCTACCAATAAAGTAGGCAATCTTTGTCAAAAACCCTGCATAACACACAAACAGCCTCGACAAAATCAGCACAAAAGCTCACAAAACTATGAAATAGATGAAAAATGAACATATTTATTCAAATCAAATCCCAATAATCTTACATTTGAAAGGCATGAACTGCACATTGTGGCACTTGGTAATAAAATAAATGTAATTTCACTTGTCCAGGCATTGTCTATTTTGAAAATGTACTGATTGTATTGTAATCGTTTGGTGTGGTGCCATCAAAACGTTTCAGCCCTAAACAGAACACAGTTGCTTTTTTGTTTGAGCATTTCTTTCAGCTTTTTTATCAGGCTAGAAAACTTAGACCAAACCCTCCATTTTGTTCCCCTCCCCCCAAGTATCCTCTCCCATGAGGAATGCAAGTTATGAAAGGACTCCTATGTCAGTTTCTACGTACCATTCAGCTGTAACTCAGTTAGAGTGAGAACCATGGAGAATAACTGATGTCCTCACTGGCTGGTGTTGTTTGTACAGCTCATTCTCAGACAGCGGGCTGTAGCAACAATAGGATCCCAGTTCAGTTTTGCATGCATGTATGACTAACAGCTTTGTGATTCTATTGGGGAAGTTTTATTTTGTTTAGTCTTGAGTTATGCTGTACTTTACAGTTGCTTCAATGTTTTAACTCTGTTTTGAATTGATCACAAATTATATACATAAAAACCAGTGTACCATTTCTTTTAATACAATCTTTTAGCATTGTCATTATGTGTTCTCCACTTGTTCTATAATTAAAGCATATGTCTGCCATGTTCAATGCTAACAATAAAAAAATATTTTTATTCCATCCATTTCAACTTTGTGTGATTATTCAATGAATTATTCACTTTATAAATTTGGCCATGAAGGCAAGTGTGTAGAAACAACTGTAAAAGTTTACTATAGTCAAATTTGTGCTTGTAAATGATTCAAGGTAACAAACAAAAGTAATTCTAGCATTTAGGTATTGTCCACAAATATACATGACCATATGGAAACCATTTAAAATTGTATAAAAGGTCAAATAGGGAAATTAAACTGATATCTTCAGAACTTGTGTTTTTGCAATGCCCTAAACACTGTATAAATGTGTTTTAAGGTGGCTATAATGAAAAGCAACAGAAGGAACTTGCCTCTTTTTTCTCTTAACTGCTGTTCCCTCCCGCCAATAAACTATGCAGCTGCTTCTGTGGTTTACTGCCAGCCCCCTTCACATCCTTGTGTATATAAGGCCTGGCTCTCCCTTTTTTCTGCACTTCTGCCTTGTGTCTGAATCCTCATCGTCAGTCGAAGGACAAGCAGACAAAATGGTGAGTAGCTGCTTAGCTGATGACATGGCTTGGAAATTTCCACTGTCTATTTTCATTGTTTAGCTTCAACATGTGAGCCTCTTAAAGCTAAGTTGCCTCTGCTGCAATAAATGTTTTGATACAAAGGGAACTTTTTCCCTGTAAGCAGTAGCTAATGGGAATGCATTTTACATAATAAAGCCTTTCAGAGAGCCTTTATTGACTATTTGGGGGAGGGAAGTGAGAGTATTTGGAATTCAGGAAAAATTAACAATTCATGTAGACTTGACAAAACTTGATCAGATAATGGAGAATTCATATGTTACAAAACTTTTTTCTTACCAGATGTGTTTCATGTCAGTATGTCTTGTTAAGAAGCAGAACACATATCCAAATAAGGACAAAAAAAATCTAGATTTACTGTTCTCTTTTCTCAGTGGGACTGGTCATAGTAATCGTGGCAGTGGGAGGGATGAAATAAACAGGAAAGAGAAAAGAGGAGTGGTTTGCCTGCAGTGCAAGCTAGATGGCAGACATTTTGTAAGGAATCTTTGCTTTAGGAAATGTGGAGAAAGAGGGAGAGAGAGAGGGAGAGAGAAAAAGAGAGAGGGCGACATCCCTAAGTGTTACACAGCACTACAGTCTGCAGCTGTGGACAGGATGGGAGGAGGGATCCAAATGGGGGAGGGGATGAGGAAAGGGAAGGATACAGGAATGGGAGGTGTGGGTAAGAATTTTCCATCTTCTTGACGCATAGCCTTCCTGTCTGCCAAATATTCTATTTTTTGAAAACCAAGACACAATGGAGACTTCCTTATATGTTTCAGTGACACCCAGATATGCTTCTTAGTTACTCTAGTGCCTGCAATGTTTGGTGATATAATTCAAGCTCTGTGTGCAAACATTTTCACAAAGTATATGAACATGTGCTGATAATAAAGTAATCAACCTTCTCTCCTATTTCTTTAGCGTGAGTGTATTTCTATGCATGTTGGCCAAGCTGGAGCCCAAATGGGCAATGCATGTTGGGAGCTGTACTGCCTTGAACATGGAATCCAGCCAGATGGTCAGATGCCTTCTGACAAGACTATTGGAGGAGGGGATGACTCCTTCAATACCTTCTTCAGTGAAACAGGGGCAGGAAAGCATGTACCCAGAGCCATCTTTGTCGATCTGGAACCTACTGTCATTGGTCAGCAGTCTACAGATGAACAATCACTTAGAAATATTTGATATTGTGAACTAGTTGTCATTTTAATTTTTTTATTGCTCATTTACAGATGAGGTGCGTACAGGAACCTACCGTCAGCTGTTCCACCCTGAGCAGCTTATTACAGGAAAGGAAGATGCTGCCAACAACTACGCTCGTGGTCACTACACCATTGGCAAGGAGATTATAGATCTTGTTCTAGATAGGACACGTAAACTGGTGAGGATTTCAAGGATATTTGAATTAGCTTTGCAGGATTTTGATTTCTTGAGAGGTTGTGGTTAACTTATACGTCTGGCTGGAGTCAACTTCTAATTCCTCACAAACGTTTTTTTTTTTCAGGCTGATCAGTGCACTGGTCTGCAAGGTTTCCTCATCTTCCACTCCTTTGGTGGAGGAACTGGTTCTGGTTTTACCTCCCTGCTGATGGAAAGACTCTCTGTCGACTATGGGAAAAAGTCCAAACTTGAATTTGCTGTCTACCCAGCCCCCCAGGTTTCTACAGCAGTAGTGGAGCCTTACAACTCCATTCTAACCACCCACACCACCCTGGAGCACTCCGACTGTGCTTTCATGGTGGACAATGAGGCCATCTATGATATCTGCCGCAGAAATCTTGACATTGAGAGACCGACCTACACCAACCTGAACAGGCTTATTGGTCAGATTGTGTCTTCAATTACAGCATCTCTCCGCTTTGATGGAGCGCTGAATGTTGACCTGACAGAGTTCCAGACCAATTTGGTGCCATATCCTCGTATCCACTTCCCTCTGGCCACTTATGCTCCAGTGATCTCTGCTGAAAAAGCCTACCATGAACAACTATCTGTGGCTGACATCACCAATGCATGCTTTGAACCAGCTAATCAGATGGTGAAATGTGACCCACGTCATGGCAAATACATGGCATGCTGTCTGCTGTACCGCGGAGATGTTGTACCCAAAGATGTCAACTCAGCCATTGCTGCCATCAAGACCAAACGTACCATCCAGTTTGTGGACTGGTGTCCCACAGGTTTCAAGGTGGGGATCAACTACCAGCCTCCAACTGTAGTTCCTGGAGGAGACCTTGCTAAGGTGCAAAGAGCTGTGTGCATGCTAAGCAACACCACTGCCATTGCTGAGGCCTGGGCCAGGCTTGACCACAAGTTTGATCTCATGTATGCCAAGAGAGCCTTTGTCCACTGGTATGTTGGAGAGGGAATGGAGGAGGGAGAGTTCTCAGAGGCCAGAGAAGATATGGCTGCTTTGGAGAAAGATTATGAAGAGGTGGGCACTGACAGCATGGGAGATGAAGATGAAGAGGGAGAGGAGTATTAAGGGGGCCAAAACCAGCACACATTCCAAATATTGCTCTGAATAGAGCACATTCCCAGCAGCATCCATATATGCTGAGAAGGTGATCTGTCAATATTATCAATAAAGGCTCAAATGAATGAATTAGGTGAATTGTGATCTTTTTGAAAGTTAAAGGCATAGCAAATAAGGTTAAAAGACCTATTCATCATGGGGTTCAATTGTCCAAAGCAAATAAACAAGCAAAAGAAATCTGTGACACACCTCACATGACTGCCTGAGAGGAACTGCACAACTGTAGTAATAAATGTGACTCATAATCAAAGTTGGTAAGAGTGTTTAAATATTGTACTCAAGTAAGAGTAGCACTTCATCAACATATTTTTACTGAATTAAAAGTAAGAAAGTATTGTCCAAGAAATTACTCAAGTAGCTTGAGTCCAAATTACTCAAGTATTGAGTCCACAGTAAGAACAAAAAAAGTATTATGTAAAAAAGCTACTTGAGTACTGAATACTAATCGTAAAATGCCATTTATAATTTAGAAAGTGTCAGACATACAAAAATATTAACTTCTAAGGAATTTACAAATTCTTATGTTTTACAGATTAAAATGGAAAGGAATTCAAATAAATAGCATAACATACTACATCACAAAGTAGCAAATCCAGGAAGAAGAAACAGGAGAAATTTTACAGATCAAATTAGTTCAATATAAAACATATAATCTAACACACACAATAGGTAATGTAAATGAAACAGGTTAAGGTGCTTTTGGTGACAGTACGTAATCTTTTTTTCTAATTTTCTTCTAATGTCACAGAAGTTTCAGATGATAGAAAATAACATTAAAACAAAAAACCTGTGGACAAACAACAGGTCTCACTAAGCTGTAGATGTGTGTTTGTGTCTCAGAATTTTGGTTAAAACAAGTTTGTTCTTGAAGGTGACAGAGTATTCAGAAATTTTATTCAAGTAATAGCATAGCCTATGTAGAAGTAAAACTACTCCTAAAAGTTTTTATTTTCAAAGTTACTCAAGCACGTAACTGAATAAATGTAACTAGTTACTACACCTCAGCTCATAATCAACATTAACCTCATTATTCAATAAGTACATCAACAACAGTTATGAAAAGCCTTATTTTAATATATTAGTCGGCAATAAGTACAATGTTTGGAGGTGCGAGGATTAAATACTTTAATTTTGTACTGTGTGAATTATTATTTATATAAACGTTGAGCTTATTTCTGTGTACATTAGTCATGGATACAATTGCCTACGTTAACCGTTAGAGAGCAGTAAACACACCGTTTAGACTGAGCGACGTGGCGAGATTGTTCAGTCACTCACCACTTACAGCTTGAAAACTAAACAGCAACAACAACAAAATCTGTCCGTGTTTGATTTTATGTGAGTACATCTATGCAGTAAAATTACCCCGGCAGGACATAAACTCCGTCACAGCACTCTTTGACCAAGTCCGGTTGCTATTTGAAGAATTTCAAAAATATAAATGGGAAATGCAGTCTGTTTTATTTGCATCCGTCCGTTCACCCATCCATCCAGACAGAGAAAAAAAAATTACAAAAATGGATAAAACTAGAATAAAAAACAAGAGAAAAACAAAACGTCTCACTTTTTTTCTGCTGCATATTTTGATTAATGCATCATTGTTCCTTGCGGCAGGGTAGACAGAAATGTTACTCAGGGAAGCAATATATTGTTGATATTACTCAAGATATATATATATATATATATTGGGTGTGTGTGTATGTTTGTTGTTTCTCTAATTTTTTGTTCTTATACATGTACATCATAAAAAAAATATACATTTCGCTGTTTCTCTAAATTATTCTAAAAATATATTAGGGATAGATTATGAATAAAACATATAGTGATATTAACACGAGTTTTATTAGAGGTTTAGATTCGTACTGTTTCTTTGCAGTTGGGTAGGTTTTACAGGTTTAATTTTACCCTGTGTTTGGACTGGAAAATTTAAAATTTACCAACAGTAACGAATGGCGCCATTTTTGTTATTAATGAGCGTGACGCGCATGCGCCATGCTGGATAGAAATATGCTGCAGCTTCTACGTGAGCAAGATGAGGCTAGCACCTGGCTGCAGACAGACACGAAACTGTCGGTCTGATACTCATGAACTTTGGGACCAGGATTAAAAATGATGTTCTCTGATCTCCCAAGACGCAGAATCCGAGCGGACGCCCAGCCTTATGGCCGAAACTTTTGTGGATCCGATTGAAATCGCGTCAGTGTTCATCGAGGCCTAGTTTGGCGTCTTGTACTTGACCTACGAGTAGGCAGCAGTGATGGCAAGTAGGTCGCGGGAGCGTCGTGTTTGAAATCGCTGCGTTGGTTATTCGGTAAGTTATATTTTCGGAAGCCTAATTCTAAGTTGGTTGTCGTTTTTCCACCGATGACGTTAGTGAAGCACTTTTTTTGTTCCTAAACAGAGCAGCACACAAGGAGAGACCCGACCATGGCCTCTCAGCGGTGGTTTGTTTTGCTGGTGGCGTCCCTGAAACATCTGAGGAGATATAATGGCATCTGAAGCTACCAGTTGATCGATTATGGATATACTACAATCAAGCTGAGGACTGTTAGCAGTTGATAGATTATGGATATACTACAATCAAGTTGAGGATTCCCTTCAATGAAGTTGAGGATCGCTTCCGTCAAGCTGAGGAATCGCTACAAGGTGCCTGGCGGATCCGCCCAACTCGTCAAAGGTTGGTTAAGTCAAAGAACTGTTCCAATGGCGGGTCCAGAAGACATCTCAGGGTAGGAGCTGTTGCGGGTTTTGCTATGCTACGCTGCTGATGCTAACGCTGTTTGTTGAAGGCCAACGCTAGGCCTCTTGGTGTGCTGGTTTGGTTTGATTCTCTGCTGAGAGTCAATGAGCTGAGAAGGATTCTGCTGTTGTAAATCCTTCTGTCTTTGGAGTTTTAGTGCTGTTTGAAGCAGTTGCTGTGGTCTTGTGACCTGTGGAGGTTTAGGTGTAACTAGAATCTGATATCTACAATCTGAAGTTCCTGGCTTAAAGTCAGTTGTAATGTGAAAGAAAGAAGGCTGTCAAGGATTTGGCAAATACAGTTTAGAGGTTGTAGGAAGTCATTCAGCTTAGGCTTTGTAAATATCACAATAATAAACCTTGATAACATACCTACTTATTAGTTCTAATGTGGCTATATTCACATTAGTATAGCTGTATTAGGATAATTATCTTTCCAATCAATATCAAATGTTTTTGGGTGAAGATGAGGTTTTTATATTTCAACATACACTTTTTTTATTTTTTGTACTTAATATTTAGTTTGAAATTTAGGGTCCATACTTTAATAACTCAATAACTCAAATTAATTCAATTTACGTTCAATTTAAACGTGAAAACTGATTAATTTTTGCGCCGGAAAACGCGCGGCCTTGTGCAATTTCGTCATGCGACTTAATTTCTTCTGGACGACAACGGAGAGATCTTCTGGAGCTGCAGGTCAGAGGTAACAGAGGTAATGTTCACACTGTAATCCACCATCTCCTATTTTCAGGTTTTCAGCTGAACTCCATGTTTTCCTTCTGGAGAGGATTGACTGGGACCTGCCCTTCAGAGTTTAAGTTTGTTTTAACCCATTTTTTCTCCTAGACTAAGCAACTGGTCGAGCTTTTGTTGCAAATAACTTTTTTCTTTCTCATAGATAAAGCGCCAAAGGAGCTTCTACTACAACTAATGCTCTTTTCTCCTATAGAAACACTCCTGGAGCAGCTCCTTTTCTTTTTCTGTCTCTCTCTTTATTCTGTCCTTTCAAATCCCCCGGGGTAGTGACGGATGGCCTTTCATACAGAGCCAACTTCTGGTTCTGCTGGAGGTTTCTTCCTGTTAAAGGGAAGGTTATCCTCTCCACTGTCACTACATTCATCCTAAATATGAGGCATTGATTTAGCTTGCTTAACTATTAAAATAATTGGTGCAGTGTTGGCCTCATTTTGGAAAGTTTTCCTGTTATAGGGAAGGTTTTCCTCTCCACTGTCACAACATGTATCCTCAACATGAGGCATTGCTTAAGCTTTCATAGCTTTTAACCAATGTTTGATAACCCTTTTTTTGGGAAAGTCTTCGTGTTAAAGGGCAGTTTTCCCTTTCTGCTGTCACCACATGCATGTTCATTGTGAGGCATTGCCTAAGCTTACCTGTAACTTAACACATTTAAATTGGTGCAACTTTGACTTCTTTTGAAAAATCTTCCTGTTAAAGGGAAGTTTTTCCTCTCCACTGTCACCAGATGAGATCCTCAGTGCGACTCACTGCTTTAGCTTAACTATTAACCAATTTAAATAATTGGTGCAGTATTACCCTTATTTTGGAAAGTCTTATCACGTGAATCGTCGGTAGGAGGCATTGCTTAAGCTTACTTAGTGCATTCTTTTCTTTTTTTTTTTTTGGAAAGCCTTCCTGTTAAAGGGAGGTCTTTTTGGTAAAGCTTCCTGTTAAAGGGAAGTTTTTCCTATCCACTGTCACAGCATACTTCTTCAGTATGAGTCTGTGCTTCAGCTTACACAACTTTTAATCAGTGTTTCACTGCAGTTTTTTTCTGATACGTCTTCCTGTTAAAGAGAAGTTTTTTTTTTGTTATTTTCTCCACTGTCACCACATCCATTCTCAGTGTCTATAGTGGTGGATAATGGTTTTGAGCTCGTGGTTGGGAATTTAAGCCCTTGCCAACACATGGTGGACCGGGAAGCTATGGTATATGGACCGGTAAGTGATGGTATATGGAAGCCGATCAACAGTTTTTGTTGAGATGGAACGACGACACCAGATGGCCTCGGATTGTGAAAGGTAGGAGTGTGAATACAACACCAGGAAATGTGGTATGGTACTTCCGGTAGCTACTCCTCAAGGCTATGAAGTCATCGGATGAGTTCAAGGAATTTGGTAACAAATGAGTACAATGAAGGGATCAATCTACTCCATGCACAGTGCTCCACGCAAGAAAAACACTATTTGAAAGGTAGTTCTGATCTTTGTTACAAAAGGGTAAAGGGCTTGGGTTACCCTTCGGTTGAGTGTGTGTGAAAACTAACCATCTCAACTTGTAAGAGGTTAGTTGCCATTCAGTTGGGTTTGTGTGAAAAGGAACCCGACCGACGGGTGAGGGGTTAATTGCTCTTTGGTCAGGTATGTGTGAAAGCGAACCATATTGACGGGTAAGAGGTTAATTGCCCTTCGGTCGGGTTTGTATGAAAAGGAACCTGACCGATGGGTAAGGGGTTAGTAGCCCTTTGGTCGGGTTTGTGTGAAAAGGAACTCGACTGACGGGTAAGGGGTTAATTGCCCTTCGGTCGGGTTTGTGTGAAAAGGAACTCGACCGACGGGTAAGGGGTTAATTGCCCTTCGGTCGGGTTTGTGTGAAAAGGAACTCGACCGACTGGTAAGGGGTTAATTGCCCTTCGGTCGGTTTGTGTGAAAAGGAACTCGACCGACGGATAAGGGGTTAATTGCCCTTCGGTCGGGTTTGTGTGAATAGGAACCCGACCGACGGGTAAGAGGTTAATTGCCTTTCGGTCGGGTTTGCGTGAAAAGGGACCCGACTGAGGGGTAAGGGGTTAGTAGCCCTTCGGTCGGGTTTGTGTGAAAAGGAACCCGATTGACGGGTAAGGGGTTAGTAGCCCTTCGGTCGGGTTTGTGTGAAAAGGAACCCGACCGACGGGTAAGGGGTTAGTAGCCCTTCGGTTGGGTTTGTGTGAAAAGGAACCCGACCGACGGGTAAGAGATTAATTGCCCTTCGGTCGGGTTTGTGTGAAAAGGAACCCAACCGATGGGTAAGGGGTTAATAGAAGGTAACAATAAAAATAACATTGCAATGACCGACAGAAAAGGCCATTATCACCTCCACTGCCGATGGACGACCTCAGTGATCCTGCCATCAGGCTCAGAAGTCTTCCTCAAGAAATGCAGGTATTTTGCTATTTTTTAAGAGATCTTTTAATGGGTTTAACTCTGAAATGTGCTGATTTCAGAGTTGTTAAAAGATTTAACCTTAAACCTGTACCCGTCTTGTCTTTCTATCCTGTTGTCCTTCAGGAATCCTTCTGGTTCATCTGATTTTTTTTCATCTCGGAATTCGCCCTTCATCGGACCCCAATCGACCGATGGAAGAAGCCCTCATCGCTCCAACAACGACGGAAGAAGCCCTCATCGCTCCAACAACGACGGAAGAAGCCCTCATCGCTCCAACAACGACGGAAGAAGCCCTCATCGCCCTCCCTCCCTCCCCCCTGTTGATGGATGACCTTAATTACCCTACCATCGGTCTCAGTCTTCCTGAACAAATGCTGCAGGTATTTTGCTGTCTGATATTTACAAGTGGGAGTTTTTGAAACTATTCATTGAGTTCTTAAAGGGTTAAACCTGCACCCGTCCTATTGTCCTTCAGGAACGCTCCTCGATCATTGCCCCAACAACAGAAAAGAACCTCGTCGCCACCGTGCTGATGAATGACCTTAGTGACCCTAACATCAGGTTCAGCAGTCTTCCTCAAGAAATGCTGCAGGTATTTTGCTGTTATTTTAAGTGATGGTTGCATGTTTGTGAAAAGTGACAATTTCATTCTGAGTTAAGGGTTTGACCTTAAACCTTCACCTGTCCTGTTGTCCTTCAGGAATCCTCCCTGATCATGTTGTTTTTGTCTCGGATTTTGCCCTTCATTGCCCTGCCCCATTGACCGACAGAGGAAAATGATTGAACTTAAAACGATTATCAAAACGACTTCAGTTTCTTTTTCAGTTTCTGGATAAGTCTTCAGTCTGGTACTTTGGTCTTATCTAGCCATTGTTGTGTGGGTTTTTTGTTGTTGTTCTTTTTTTTATGAACAATTTTGCTTCGAGAATTCATAATTAATTTTGTTTTGCTTATTTATTTTAGATATTTAAAATGTCTTCCAATTTAATCTATATTGATTTTTGAGAATGTGTTCTTGCGTTACCATGGTTATGGCATTGATTATGAAAAGACTTAGACTGGTTTATTGTGATCTGTTTATTTATTCTGCTGTTTGTCATTTTCTGTTTCTACTAAATTATTTATTTAAACTGTTTTTGTTTTCTGTAATTTTTCTTTTCCATAGATTCTACACTTGGTCTGGTGTTCTGATTGGCTGTGGTTTCTTGCTGGAAAAGAGCATTGGCTGACATGATGCTGCCATCACCTAACCATTCTCCCTCTCCTTTTCATTTCCATGAACATGGAAAGTTCTCCTGATCAGCAGACCTGTTGCGTCTCTGCTCTGTCTTCTCTCACCTCCAGTCTGTCAGGCAGATGCCTGCTGGTCCTGATCCCATTTCTGGTTCTGCTGGAAGTTTCTTCCTGGTAGAGGGGATTTCTTCTTCTCCACTGTCGCTACATGCATGATCTGTATGAGGGACTGCTGTAAAGTCAACAACTCAACACAAGCGATTTGCTGTCGCCCCCTGCTGGTCAGTTGGAGTGAATGCTGTAAGTAATGACTCCATAGAATCTGTTGGGTTTCGTTTGGTACAAACTTTAAACTACTTTAATAATCAACTGAACTTGTTGTACTAGCAATTGGAATACATGTGATTGGACTAAAATTACTTCAAAGTCCATTGAGATAACATTTGTTGTGAATTGACAATATATAAAATTGCACTTTCAAACTAATGAGCCCCACCAATAAACGATATAAAACAAAAACCTCAAACGTAGATACCGAAACGTTCAAAACCCCCAAAGTAGATATCGAAACGTTCAAAACCCCAAAAGTAGATATCGAAATGTTCAAAACCCCAAAAGTAGTTATCGAAACGTTCAAAACCCCAAAAGTAGATATCAAAATGTTCAAAGCTTATAATTATAACGTTAATTCACAACAATGTTGTTAAGGCATTTTACGAAAAGTCATTTCAATTTAGTGAAATTCCTATTGATTAAAGTTATCAATTCATTAGGCTCAGTTAATTATAAAGTAGTTTGGAAGGTTTGTACCAAATAGAACCCAACAGATTGTATGGAGTCATTACTTATGGCATTCACTCCATCTGCCCAGCAGGGGGCGACAGCAAATCGCTTGTGTTGGGTTGTTGACTTTACAGCAGTCCCTCATTCAGAGCATGGAAGTAGTGACAGGGGAGAGGAAGAACTTCCCTCTACCAGGAAGAAACTTCCAGCAGAACCAGAACTGGGCTCAGGACTAGCAGGCAAATGCCTGACCGACTGGAGGTGGGAAAAGACAGGGCAGAGACACAACAGGTCTGCTGATCAGGAGAACTTTCCATGTTCATGGAAATGAAAAGGAGAGGGAGAACAGTAAGGTATAGCAGCATCATGTCAGCCAATGCTCTTTTCCAGGAAAAAACCACAGCTAATCAACGCAAGACCAGGCGTAGCTTCTATGGAGAGAAAAATAATAATAAAATAGTTAAAGGTTTTGTTTCTAACTAAACCCAGGTTATGGGTTATTTTAAGTCTAACTAAACTTCTTGTTTAGTTAGAAACACCAGAGCGCCACCTTCTGGCCTCTCTCCAGTTCAGTTTAGATTAAAGAACTGTTTCTGGCTTTGTTTTTTTCCCCTCCGTGGGCTGCCACCTTATCGTGGTGGAGGGGTTTGAGTGTCCCAGTGATCCTAGGGCTCATTTGGGTCGGATCTGCCGGGGCAAACGGGTCCTAGGTGAGGGATCGGACCAAGAGCAGCCCCAAGATCGCTTAGAAATATAAACACAGAATGTTCCTATTTAGAGATGGCGATATAGACAGGGTTTCCGCTTACAAAAAGAGCTATAGACAGAAGTCAGTTTCTCCCAGTGTTTTATCAGCCTTGCGGGCCACCAGGCTTTATTTCCCCCCACCATGCTTTGGGTTATTTTAAATGGGGATTTTTCTCCATAACTGACAGTAAAGACAGTTTAAGCTAAAGGTTTATAGTTGAGACGTTGAACTGACTGAGGAGTTGTGTACCAATTGTGCTATCCCATCAGTTGTCCGTTGGATTCACACACTGTTATTTCTGAGTTTTGATGCCTGATCATGGACCTTAGGCTTTCTGTAACTTAAAATTTTTTAACCCAAACATGCAGCAGACCACTGATGGATAACCCCTCAGCTCTTCCACTGGGCTCAGCAGGTTTTCTAGAAGAAACCCTGAAAGTTTTCCCAGGTGACGCTTCCTTATCTCCATTTTGACTTGAAACATTCTTAGCAATCTGCCTTAAGGAATGCTGCAGGTATTTTGCTGTTTATTTTAGTAATATTTAAAAGTGAGTTTTTGAAAAGGGATTTCATTCTCGAGTCGTTAAACCTGCGCCTGTCCTGTTGTTGCCTTCCCGTCCTCAATCTCCATTTATGTACATGATTTGTTTCTCGGTTTCTACCAAAAACTGGATGAAAAGTATTCAGTCTGGTGCTTTGTAAACAAAATTGGTTTAGTTGAGACCAGACACTTCATAATTCCTTTTATTTTGTAGTTTCTGTTTATTTTTTAGGGTATTTTTAAATGTCTTCCAGTTCCAGTGTTAAATGTTCAATATGAAGAGGACTTCTTCCCTTTGGTTGTCCACTCAGCTGCTTCTTTCTTCTCAGTTGGGTTTTTAAAGTTTATTGGTCTTTGAGAATGTGTTCTTGCATTATGCTATAGCCATTGTATTAATAGAAAATGGTCTCATTACCGTTTTACCGTTTATGGCAATAACTTCTCAGGCAATTTATCATCCAGCATAACGTATTGTGACAGTCATTGACAAATTTTGCTGGACAATAAATTGTCCCAGAAGTCATTGCCATAAATGACAATGTTGTTTTAAAACCAGTTTCAGCTTGATGAAATCAGACTCCGGTACCGTCAGTAGTGAGCCGAACGGGTCAGCTGTGTGTCGCTACGACTCGCTCATCTGAGGCGCCATTGCTGGGGGAGATTTGAGATCAAACAACCTCACCTATTGAGTTTGAGTCACTACGTCACACTGAGCCGATGGACACCGGAAGAGAGGAGACACAGTGAGCTTCTCTGCGGGGCAGATTCGAGAGAAGAAAATGAGGATTTAATTCTACCGTCCTGCTTCTCTTCATTCTTCCATTCTGGTTCCCTTCATTCATGCATCCAACCTGGTTCTCTCCCTCCCTCCATCCATCATGGCTCCATCCATCCATCCATCATGGTTCTCTACATCCTGGAACCCCCTCTCCCTCTGTCCTGGTTCCCTTCATCCATCCATCCAACCTGGTTTCCTGGGAATTACGTGACCATTTTGATTTCTTTACAGGGATGTTCTCACAATCTGTTAAAAGAAAAATTAATAAAACCAGAAAATCCTTGATGTTTGTCTTTGAAAGTGGAGATTCGACATGAAGTTTCCTTTGAGATGACAGAAAAAGAGACGATATTAAACATCGGGGACAATGTTATCTCCAATGTTTAAAATTGTAAAGGATGTTTAACGTCCCCAATTTTGTATTTTATCTCCAGTGCTTAACATTGTCCTTGATGTTTAAGTTTATAGCTGATGTTTACTGTATCTGAAATGTTTTACTTTATCTCCAATGTTTAACGCAAAAGCAAACTTTTCCAGAGATGAAGTTTGACATCTGATAATGTTAAACATCAAGGGTAACATTAAGCATTATCCTAGATTAAGTAAAAAATCAGGGACGTTAAATATCTTGCATGTTAAATGGTAAACATCAGATGGCATTAAACAGCTACTGAATACTGAATGTTAAACATCAGACATGACGATAACCATTGGTGGCTAAAGCTTAACATTGACAATATTAAAATATTGGGGGCAACTTTATTTTCACACGATTTATTAATTTGATTTCAATTCTACGAATCTTAGATCCTTAAAGTGTTTTAAATTAAAAGTCTGAAGTTCAATAACAAAGTTGTACCTTTTTCATTTACAACTCTGAAATTAGTAATTCAATTATAGTAACACATGTATTGTAGAAGTCCATAATACTTGGTTAATTAGGAAAAATTGACCGTTCATCCCAGAGTGCAATGGTTAAACACACAGAATTTCTAGGTGTACATTGGCAAGGAGTTGATAATTATTCTGCTGCTGTATGATTATTTAAATTGTCTATTACTATTATGTATCTGTAGATTTTCTTGTCTTATGAGTTATTTTTTAGCCATTTTGTTCATGTAATATAATTTGTTGACTCTTTAGCAGAGCATATTGAACAGGAACAGGAATATTATAACATGGTTTTAATTTAAAAAAAATTGATTATTAGGGCATTGTAAGTCATTAAATTGTATAGGATTAAATAAGTGTTCCATATTAATACGCAAAAAAAGAGTTTGCGGTGATCCGTATTTGTAGATGTCTGTGTTTAATTTAATTTCAATATGAACTTTCCCCTGACTATTTCATTCTTACAGACGCATGTATTTAAAATATCTTTAAAAAGGTAGGATATTCTAAAAAGAGTAGTGCATACAACAGCTATAGCTTTTAATTTTAAACGGATAGGGTATTCTGTCGAAGTGATATTTTTGTGTTTTTGTCGTGTATATAAATTGTTCCAATGCATAACTCCAAAGCTTCGGTCTCGCCACTCAAAGAATTTTAACCAATGATAATATCTAACATTAACACAACCCGCTATAGTTTTTGGTTTGTAAACATGACAGAAGTTTCAGACGGGTAGCACAGATAGTCAGAACACCGGATTTTTAATTAACGTAGTTGAATCAACCATAGACATGGGAATCAACAAGCACAACATGAGAGTGGGCGGGGCTTGTTACGTATAGTAAACGCTGGTATTTTCTAGACGCCTTCTGTCCGCTCGCAGTGACGTAGCGGGCACGGCTCAGACCAGCACTCAACGTAAACTGGGTTAACGGTCTTCCTGTCCTCCCTACTGAAAACACCGGGAGCACCGCACCAGGGCTTAACCAGAACTGTAGTGACACCGTATCGCTGCAAAACATATTCGTGACGAGACATCTTGGAAGTAAAACAGAAGAGGGAGGTGGCTACTTGGTTGTCACAAGAGAAAATTATTCCACAAGACACATCAACTGTCATCTGTAAGGAAGGCAAACGGCTCAACTGCCTGGATCGTAACACTTGAAAGGTAGGTCATGTTTGTCTGTAGCATGTAAGGTGTGGCTACCACCAGCTAACATTACACTCCATAGTACACACACATTTGGTTTGTTTACAATAAACCCAAATTCACCATAAAAGGAATATGTGGCTCTAATATTATGAAACAATGGTAACTCCCCCAACTCTACGCACTGAAACAGCACAGCACCTGTGCATGTAAGTATACATTTGCCGTGTTTAGGCTTCTTATGGCCTACTGTTATGACAGCAGCAGTTGTCAGATGCCACAGTCCTGCATATAACACAGAAATAACACTTGTGTGAGCGCATGGAGTTCCCCGAGGGGAGATAAAAAGTTAAGTTTAGTTTCGTTTCTCCTGAGCCCTGAAGCCCCCTCTGCTTGGAAACTGCTGTAGCAGGAGACTAACGAGATTGGCATGATGGTTAACGTGTTGTAGTTATTATAAATTTGCTACACTGAGGTCAAGGACACTAGAATTCTTACTTTAGAAATTGTTTTTAATGCTTTAAACAAACTACTATTTTTAACTGAAGTAAGCTGATATTTGGGATTTAAAGAGATTTTTTACTATTTTTAAAAAGTACTTAAAAGTAACTGTACTATACTTTAGCAATGAGCACAGCATAGTGTTATTTTAAGCATCAATTTGCAATGCATGTGTCACATTATTATTATTATTATTATTATGATTATTATTATTATCATATTATATTATTTAATTAACATAGCCACCTTTAATGGAAATTAACTCATTATGGATTTTTTATTAGCAAGCATATTTAAAAAAAAAAAAAAAAATGCCGCTTTTTAAAACATGCTTTAAAAAGCATCATGTTTTCTAAATCTGATGCATGATTAACTCCTCAGATAGCTTTACTTTCCAAAACATATAGCTGGTTTGGGAACCAGCTATATGGTTCCGTCTGTAAAGGAAGAAATAGTTTGAAATTTTGTTAATTAAATTTAAAGCTGGAGAAACTAAACAATCCACTATGCATTTTTCATGCACAGTATTGTTTTTATTTTATGGCGTCTTTGCTAAAATACATATCAAGAATATTTTATTTAATATTGTTTTGATAAGAATTTGGTGATTCTGCCACAGCTGTTTAACATGCATTTTTGTAATTGCCTTAATGGACAATAATATTCAGAAAGGCATTCACCCAGATAGTGAAATATGAGTAAATGATTGAATTTCAGAGTGGTGTTCTAAAGAGTGACGGGAGGCGATATGGTGAACTATTATAGTGTGCTGGGAGTGTCCAGGAATGCCTCACAGGATGACATCAAGAAGGCGTAAGTACAATAAGAGTAATTGATGGTTGTCTTTATTTTCAAAAGAAATAAAGTTCTTTTGAAAAAAAGAACTTTATTTCAAATGTAACTTATTGCTGATCTGGCCATTTAGGCTTGGCTAAATGAGAGGACATTTACTGTATAATTCTTAGTTTCAGTTCCATTAATACAACTATTTTTATAATAATGTTATGCTATAAAATGTGTTTATTCAGTTTGTGTGGTTGTATATTTGGTATTGGCATTTGTTTTTGAATATCTGGTGCAGGTACAGGAAATTGGCCCTAAAATGGCATCCGGATAAAAATCCAGACAACAAGGAAGAGGCAGAGAGAAAATTCAAAGAACTTGCTGAGGCCTATGAAGTTCTTTCTGACAGTAAGTCATAATTTAAAGATTTGTGTTGGTGTGTTTTAAACTCTTCACACTTTACTCAATTAAACCAAAGTTAGAATAAAAAAACTTTTTTTTTCCAGTCGATGAGATCCTCTTTCAAACAATCAAAAAAATTGAGGTGTCTTATTCACAATGTTCTAACGGTGCAGTATTTGATATTCAGTTTTAACATATTGGTATTCATTTTTCAACCTAACACTTGTGTGTTTATATGTGTTGAAAATTGTTGTAAAAAAAACAGTCATTTATGGGTGCTTTTTTTTTTTTTACAGAAAGCAGACGAGCTGCATTTGACAGATATGGAAATGACAATGTGAGACACTCAGGTACGTACACGTACCCTGATGTATGGAAGATCAATAGTTATTAGGCAACTTATTTTAATTGCTAACATTTGACGTTAGCAATCTTCAACTTGTTTTCCAGTTATTCATATAATGATACTTGCTTTTTCCTCATCCACTAACTCTGACATCATAATTTCCCAGGTTCTACCACTACAGACTTCTCAGACCTCCCAGAATTCACCTTCACATTTCGCAATCCAGATGAGGTGTTCAGAGAGTTTTTTGGTGGACAGGATCCTTTTGCTAGCTTTTTTGGTATGTCAAACTGTTGGGACAAGATTCAATTATTTTCTCTCCATGACTTTAAAACATTTTTGAATTTTCTTCTCAGTTAGGAAATAGATGTACATTAATGAAAAAGTCATTAAAGTAACTGATCTCACCTGTACTGGACAAAAATTACATTAGTGGAATCATCATCCCTTTCCTTGATGCCATTCCTTCTATATTTATGGGCTGATATATGCTGACATGACTGCATTTCTCATCCAGATGACTTTGCATCGTTTGGAGTCCCACATTCTCGGCTTGGTCCCAGTCGATTTTTCTCTTTTCCCTCATCTGGAGGTAAACACCTAAGGGCTCAATGCAGCAATAAGCAATTTCATATTATGTTTTCAGTTAAAATAGCTTGTTAACTCTTATTTTTTAACAAATGCTGGATATCTGCAAAAATTCCTGTTTTCTTTTTCTTTTCTTTTTTGCTTTTCTGAAGTTGAATTTAGCTCCTTTTCCTCCTCTTTCGGTGGTATCGGTGGGATGGAGAGCATGGGAGGATCTAACTTCAGATCTGTTTCTACCTCCACTCGCATTGTAAATGGAAAAACCACCACCACCAAGAAGTATGTGAAGCCTCCTCTTATAAAACCATTCAGCCAATTAAATACTTCCATTAAAGTAAATTTTTCTTTCAGATGAAGTGCATTTTTTTCTTCTTTCTTTTCACTAATCCTAGTTTGTTTTATTTGCAGGATAAAGGAAAATGGGAAGGAGAGGATAGAGATTGAAGAGGATGGGGTATTAAAGAGTGTTCTTATCAATGGTAAGAAACTGAACACTATAAGTGGTGAGATTACTGATATCTGAGACCTAAAAAATGAGACCATAGTAAATCACTTCCAGGCTTTTTCCATCTTTATTGTGACATTATTCTAAGCAATTCAACTGAAAAACAAACAAGTCTGTTAATAGGAAATGCATATTAAACTAAAAAAAGTTAACATATGGGTTCTCATTCTTAAAGCCACTGTATGCAATGTTGTTAAAACTGTCACTATGTTGTGACAGCATGGTGTAAGAGATAATCTGAAAAAATCTATTTCCTCCAAAAATTGAATAATAATAATGTACTAAAACTAGGAGGAGTAATAGTTGTGACTATTTTGGAAGTCATTGATCATGTCTACTAGTTATGGCAGCGGGGGTGGATGGCCGTCTGGCACACCAGGCAATGCCGGGTGGGCTGATGGACAAATTTGGGCTGGCCTGAGGCTGTTAAAATGTAACCAAAAGAGTATATTAAAAATAATTTTTATCGACTGCAACGTCCCAATGCTTAATTTTCTTAACGGATCTTCTTGGACTAATCCAAAGAAATCCCTCAGACCTTCTTGGCCTGCCCCTCTTGTCTCTTCCAAGGTTATACATTTTTCATTTCATCTGACCACTGTAGAGAGGCAAGTGGATATTTGGTGTGGCGGGCCCAGAAAAGCTGCAAGAAGAAAAGCAAAAAAGCCCCTGAATGGATGCAGAAAATCCAAACTAACTCATATGTTTACCACGCAAACTTCGACCGCTGGAATAGATTGAGGGCTGGAGAAGCAGGGAGAATTAGCGATACAGTGGATTCGTCATCGTCGGAGGAGGATGAGAGACGTGACCCAGAGATAGATTGAGGAAGAGGTCAGATTAGCTGCTGTCGCCCCGGTAAGAAGGAGTCGAAATGTTCATGAAGACGCACATTTTACATGGGGAGGAGGGCAGGTTGGGGTGTGTGTGAGTAAATATTTTAGAGGGGAAGACAACATCTAAGCTGGCAACACAAAAAGCACAAAAGTAAGGAAAAATAGAACAGTTAGAAAAAAAATGATTAGACACCTTTTTACTAAATAATATCTGGGGGAGTTGTAGCCAAAATGCGGAAATGCTCAGCATAAGAAATGATCACAAGACTTATTTTATTTAATCAAATAAATCAAAATCCCATGTGCCAAAACTTGGCTAATAATATTAGGTTGTAGTGTTATATGGGATTGGTGCACAAAACTGGAGTTTTCTGCACAAACTATAAAAGAGAGATAACTGCTTTTATAGCATTTGTTTTGTAATAATTCTATTCTAAATTAATATGGTATTTGCTGTGCAACTTAGTATGTTATTTTGATATAAAGTTAGGGTTTGCAGCAAGTGTTACGGCCTCAAGTAATTTTTTATCATAAAATCTTACTGAAATATTGCTTAGGTGAAATATTTGATTTATCATTGGTAACCAGAGAAAAACATTAGTCAAATTCTCTTTGTTTTTCATAGTTTATGGAGCCACTTGGATGAAGAGCTATTTATTTTGCATGGATACAAGGTCTCACTGTGACCATAATTATGTTTTTGTATAAACAGTATATTACAGAAAACAGTGAGAAGAACTCTAGAAGACTTTCCTTGACATCCATTTTTCCACTTCAGTATGGGAATTTTGACACTGTGACCTGAAGGGTGGTGAAAGAAAATGCAATTTTTTTTTACCACGTACACAGTAGCCTCCTCCATGTAAGCTGCTGTGCTTCATTTTAATTTTTGAAACAATACAGTCTGCGTATATATCGTCTGGTATGTTGCGTACCTTTGCATATCATATAAATAATTATAATGGGCAGCCATGGCCAAAAATGCAAGAGCCGTTTTTTTGATCCCAGTCCAGCTCTGTATTGTAGCCCTACTTTGTTTCATTCTGCAACAGCTCTGAATTAATTTTTATGCCTATTTACACTTCATGATCCAAAAAACATTGATATATGAAAGTGTTTATTTTAGCCAACATGGCAATTTTTTTCCCCCTAAAAATGCAAATGTTTTATCCAATTCTGAAGGTTATAATGGTGGGATTGTTTCACCCACCGCTCTAACACTACTACATATAACATGAAGACTAATCTTGACTATCTCTATAAGTAGTTAATTTGTTTTACTATATGATATATAAACATAACCATGTTTTGGTGTGTGTTTCTTGTAGGTGTGGAAGATGAAATGGCTCTCGCAGTGGAGCTCAGCAGAAGAGAAGGAGAGAAGTCCTCTAAGAAATCCTCCATCATGAACGGATCAGCCCGCCACTACGACCGCTCTGCAACTCCACATCGCTCATTTAGTGCAGCTTCCAGCTACAACCATGTGGCTACAGGGGACAGTGAAGATGAAGAAGATGATGAAGACCTTCAGATGGCTTTGGCATGCAGCCTGTCAGAAATGGAGGCGAAGCAGAAAGCCAATTCTACCAACTTCATATCAGGTGCTGGGGGTAGGGGCAGAACCAAATGCGGTAAAATTGGGGGCTGCACGGGAGAAGGGCTTGTAAATGGACAAAAAGTTAATTTGTCCAGTGGTTGCAAAATAGCTGCAGGAGAGCAAGATGATGGAGGTCAATTTAAACCTGGCACAAGATCTGGAAATATTATTGAAAAGAAGCAAAAAGAAACCAAAGAGCCAGCCACTGCTGCTACGGCACTTCCGAGTGAAGAAAAGGTCAAACCTGCAGCAAAAACATCTGAAGGCTATGTGAAAAAGAAAATGTGTGGGTGTGTTATGTCCTAGTGTGGTTTAAATGCATATTTTGGAAGGTTTCCCATGCTTTTACTTACCATGGTGTCAGCTAACCACACTACATTGTGAGTGCAAAAATCCTTCAAGACTAAAGATTTTGATGTCAAAAATAGCAGTTGAAAGAAACAAACTTTAAAGTCTTGCAGGTGTTTGCTTTCAGTGTGTAATCTTGACTTCTGCACATGAGGTCAAATGAACCTCAGAAGTAAACTTGTTTGGATTTGTAGCTGCAAAGGATATCAAATGATTGTTTCTGAATGACTGTGCATGTGCCAGTTTTAATATTTCCACAGATGGGAAAGGGAATGTCTGAGTAGGATAAGAGCTGACAGATCTAATGGGTCGGAAGTTAGATGAGAAACACTTCAAGTTTTGTATTCTTAATAGAAATTGTTAGAAATTGGAGATAGTGTGTTTTTGGATTTGAGCTACAAGAGATTTGGTTTCAGTGAGAAGATTTGAACTGGGATTGTTCTTTAACAGCTTGGTGCTAAGGAATAGGGTAAAAAAATATTTGATTCTTTTTAAGGAACAAGCAAAAAGCCTTATAACAATGAAATATGTAAGACTGGCTCTCTTTCTGTATGTTTGAGTTTGTGGGTTAACTGCAATTCTGCCACAGAATGTTCTTGTTCAGACTCTGTGCCAAAGACTGAGTAATTGAAATGTGCCAAACCAATGTCAGTCTGAAACAACAAACTGAAATCAAAACGCATAACACAGGACGCTCTGTGGCAGTTTTTGTCTATTTGATTAAATAAGTCTTCTGTAATTTACTGAGAATCATTGATTAAAAATTAAATTATTTGAAGCACAAAGTTTGAACTTAGACATGTTCAAAATGCACACAATTTTCTTAACAATCTACCTTAAAGAACAGTGTAATTAAATATGTACAGTGCCTTGGGAAAGTACCTCTTGGATAATTCCAGCTTAAACATTTTCTACAGCCAATGTAGGCAAAAGGCGTGCCAAATGAAACTTTTTGATCTAGATGTTAAGCACCTTAAATAATGCCCAACCTAACACAGAAAATCACCTTCAAGACACCATCCCCATTGTAAGACATGGTGGTGGCAGCATCATTATGTGGGTATGTTCTTCTCTAGGGAGAGTGAAGATGGTCGGAGTTGACTGGAAGGTGAATAGAAGTACAGAGAAACGTTGTGAAGAGTCTGCAGAAGAGTGGGAGATGTGGTGGAGGTTCACCTTTCAGTGGCACTGAACAGACAACAATAGCTAGAGTAGAATGGTTTACATCAAAGTGTCTTTATCTGTTAGAAAGGCCTACTCAAATACTATAAAATGGATGCTAACTGATCGAATCTATCCAATATAACTAAGCTTGATCTGTTTTATTTTTTAGTTAAAAATGCCTTTAGATATGTAAAGATGTGCAAAGACATACTCTAATGGATCAGGAGAGCTGATGTTATTAAGGTGCAGCTTCAGAATACTATCAGAGCTACACTTACCTTGTATTGGATTGTTGTGACTTCAGGGAGGTAGTTGGTCCTTCAACTGGAGGTCACTGGTTCAATTCCCAACTTTCTCAGTTTTCATTCAGTGACCTTGGACACGAGACTAAAATCCCACGTTGCTTCACAATGTGTTGGCTACTGGTAAGCTGCTTTAGATAAAAGCATCCTCTTAAATGATAAAGTGTAACTTTGTCATTGCTATTATTTCTTTTTAAGACATAACCAACAGATGAAGACAACAGCAAATCCATTACTTTACTAATTCACAAGAATGTGAGGTTCTGCTCACTCACTAATAGCTGCCCTTTATATTTGTATGCACTTTTTACTCTCACCATTGCACTGTAATGGCACATTACTTAAACCACAGTAATAATTCTTTATGTGCACATCAAAGTGTAAAATTTAATAGGGACACAGAGCTTATGTGCGTGTTAGTGTGGGCTATTGCTATGATTGGTGCTGTCTGATTTGAAAAAAACCTTGTTTTAGACGTTGAATGAGGTAAAAGTCATGTTTAATGGTACAGTAATAACTGTGAAAAGGATTGTTGTTTTTGTGAAGATTGCATCTTAAGTTAAGAACAGTCTTGTTGGTGCCAAATTCCAAAACATTAAAAGTAAGTTACCAGCAGTGTCTAGTGTTAAAGGTACATTTCAGGCAGCATCTGTCTGACTTGTTTTTCTGGCTCCTCATACACGTTAATGTTCTGGCACGCACATTTCATCAGTGCTTTAACTGTTTTATGTTGTGACTGTTTTGGATAAAATTATTACCATCACTGGCAGAGGGAAAAGAAATAAAGGATTTATTTTGAAAGAATAAAAGATCATTCCTCCTCTTAATAGTTAGTATGAAGAACAACACACTTAACAATAAAGAGGAGGAATGGTAGAATGTTGTATTAATTGCCTTGCAATATTGTTCTAGTTTGCACTACAATGTTTGTTTTTTTAAACATTGCTTAATGGATAATGACAAATAAAAATTGAGCCTAAAGACGAGTTTGGATTATTCTTTTCAGGTTTTTATATTGCCTCTTTCAATCATCTTACTGTGTCTGAAATGATAGTTATATTTTTATTTCCGACTGGTATGGATAATGGATATAAATCATGTCACATGATTTACATGATCAAATATTTCATTTTAATCTCGGTGCATGAGTGAAAGCCCTGTCTTATACTTTATGCTTCCTGTTTCAGACTCAGACTTCAAGGCCTTCACAAGCTAACCTGATTGGCTCTTGCTGCTCTGTGCCCTTAAGCCCAACTCAGAGGTAAAGGACCAGTGTGACTCTGAGACACCCTGAACATTAAACATTTTTCTCTCCTTCCTTTTGATCCCAATGTAGCTTCCTACTGATCATCTTTAGATAAACTGTAACGTCTCATTTTAACATCTGTTTTTGCAGGTCAAAGGTCATACTCGCTACAATGCACTTTCTCTGCCCAAGAGGTCGCCCATCTCGGAATTAAACTTTAAAAAACGTTGTATTTCTTACTTTGTGTGTCTGTATTTGCAGCTGTTGATAAAGAAAAAGAATGGGTTGAAAACCAAGAAAAGAGTTCTCTGTACTATAAAGTTTTTGATTGATTCTTACTGAAGTTCTGCTTTAGAAAGCTGGTACAAACTATGTAAATCTTGTTCAAAGATTAGGAAATGACATATTTGCTCAATGATGTTATTGGACAAATTAGGAACAATATCTTCAAGACATAAAGCAGAGGAAATAAAGATTTTCCCACTTTTTACTTGGATTAATTTTGTATTAATTTCCCTGTTGTTGGAAGAAGGATTAATTGTAAACATGGACGCACAGTGAAATCTGCTTTTGACCAGAATCAGCTGAATTGAACTTGATTGGGCCTGACAGGCTGGTCTAAAACTCAATTGGTCATTTTTTTCTGATCAGTGAATACATAAGATCTGTAGTAAGATCTGTGGAAAGTATGAGTCATGGGAGGCTGGCCTTGAAGCTTTCTGAGATGTTCAAAAATGAAGCCAGAGAAAGAAAATAAGAAACTTTTCACAATTATTCATGTCTGTTGGTTATCCAAACTGTAAGTAAGTGAGATTTGGAAAGACTTTCAGCAGATAACAGGAAGGCTACTTTCTGCACAATCAAGTTACTCGATTTTTATTCTTTTTGAGTTTTCAACCTCTGTCATGGAACTTTCTGGATCTGGAAGTGTTGGCAGCATTTTGGAAAAGTTGGGATCTACATTCTCTGGGGAATGCACAGAGCAAAGCCAACTAGACTAATCACTAAAATAAAATTCCAAAGACGTTTTTACAATAAATTTCCCTAATAATTTTTATTTATTTTATTAATGTTGGTAAAAAACCTTGTTGAAAAGCAACTGCTTTCACACACTGGATGGAATTTGATCTGTTTTACATATTTTTAGCTAGAAATTGTAATCAACTGAAGTTGCTATCAGAGGGTCAAAGCTTCTCTAATGGCAACTATTTAAGATAGAAATCAGTGAAAACAATTGAAACCTACTTTTTCTCTAGCCTATCTATCATTTGATAAATAAAGCACACTGTAAAGCAAAACGACTCAGAAATATATTTTTTTCTGCTGCATCACATCACAAATTTATTTAGGTCAAGTCAAAAATACATTTTTATAGATATTTTCCATTTGTCTGCTACATGAAATAAACACAATCATCAGCATGAATTATTTACATTAATCACAAGGGCACACATTGACTAAGATGGTAAAAGAATGCGAACAATGCATCGTCGTGTGCAGAAATAGAAAGATTTGGTGATAGCAATGGACAGCATCCAATGCTTAAAGAAGCACAGCTGGAAGAGAACATTTACATCAGCAAGGCAAAGACAAAGCCTCGAAAGGAAAATGTCTAGAAATTGACACCACTGACACTTCTTGTGACACAAAACACCACATCCAAAGATTTAAACTCAACAGTAGGCTAACCTTGCTTTGCCTTAGAAAGATTGATGGAATAGATGTTTTAATTTTGGTCTACTTATCAATGCAGCAAAAAAGTCAGTTTGTCAGCGGGCACTGAGATCAATTTTATGACATCATAGTCATATGGAGGTATATTGCAACTGTTTGGTCACATATACTTTCTTCACTCATGGGAGAAGTTGTGTAAAACTTGCATTTGTATTTAAACAGACACAATTGTTTTAATTTTACACCAGTTGGCTGAATCCTTTTGTAGTAAGGTGGACTTATCAGAGACCAATGATAGATATTACATTTGTATTGTAATTGTGAATAAATATGGTCCTATCTGTGTCCTGCCAGAAACCAGTCACCACAATTTTTTCATATCAGTAAGCTCCAAAAAGCTTAAAAAAACAACAAAGGAAACAGGGAAACAAGGCTGTAATGACAATATTTCAGTAAGACTTAGCAGACTCTTCTCAGCATAATGAACCTAGATGAATGGTGAATATCTCCTTTGGAGCATGTATTTTGGTGTGCCTGCATGTGTTGCGGTCATGTTCCTCAGCTGCCGCGTCTCACTGCGGCAGGGCTTTCAAAATGGCGTTCACCTCCTCAGCAACTGCTGTCAATGCAAACTCAAACTGGTCCTGATCAGGAGGCGCAAAGGAGAGGAAAACCTTTGGGTTATGATGAACTTCATCCAAAAAAAAAAGTCAGAAAAGTTAAGCTGAAATACTTCACACACAACCAGATAAAGGGAGCTGGTACCTTGGTGCGAACCAGTCCAGGCCTCTGGTCTCTGATGTGCTCCAGTGTGGCTGCAATGTCAATCTCTTTCACTCCTAACGAACACAAACAGGAAAAAAATATTATGATGGTATCCAGACTATAACTCCCTCTGGTGTCAACTTATGTTAATTAAACTTTGACATGTGCTAACAGTGTGTCACATGTCAAAGACTGGATCTTTGAAAATGTTCTTAAAATTTTCCAAATTGTGTGTGCGTGTGTGAGTGACTCACCCTTAGCCATGCGATTCAGTACCATGTCGATGAGGACGTACGTGCCAGCTCTACTAGTCCCATCGCTGCAGAAAACCCCCAGAATATATATATATATTTTTAGTAAAGTTTACCTAAACTGAGAACATTCATGCCACATACTGCATATATATATATATATATATATATATATATATATATATATATATATATATATATATATATATATATATATATATATATATAAAATACATATCTTTTTTACCTGCAGTGAACAATTATGGGGCAGGATCGACCTCGGTAGCATTTATTCACCTTTCTGAAAAGAACAACAAATGGACAGTGAAGAAAGAAAGAAAAAAGAACAAAAATTCTTGATTACAAATCACAAACTTCATAATATGATTCTTTTTCAAATTGAGAAATGCATTTATATTGCACAATTTTCAATATGCTAGAAATATTAAAGGCATATAATGTGTGCCTTGCAAAAATATTCATACCCACATTTTGTCACATTTCAAACACAGACATCAATTTTACTCAAACTTTTTGTGATACAACAACACAAAGTAGTGGATAATTGTAAAGAGGAAATAGGTAATACATGGATTTAAATTATTTTTTAAAGCAAAACTGCAAAAATTGTGGCAGGCATAATTCCTTGTCAACACTTTGTAAAACCACAATTCACTGTGATGACAGACAGGGAATATTTTTTTTTATATTTCTTTCACCTTTGCAACTTTGGAGACTCAAGGTTCAGTAAGACTGGACAGAGAACATCTGTGAATATTCAGTTTTCAATTCTTGGCACAGTTTATCAATTGGATTTACCTTTGGAGTTTTACTGTGCCATTCTAACAAATAAAAGTAGTTTGACCTAAACCATTTCTGTATCTCTGGTTACATGTTTCAGAGTTTTGTCCTGTTGGAAGATTAACTTTCTCCCCAGTTTCAAATCTGTTGCAGTCAGAAACAGATTTTCTTCTGGCCCTGTTTTTAACGCCACTAAGAATTCTGAAAATGATACATCTTAGTCTTATTTGATATGCTTACTTTATCCAATACATGGCTTGTTCCAAATGTTAAACTGTATTTCTAATGGTTTTTTGGACACTCTTCTATAAAAGCTAGCCATATGGAGTGTATGACAAATAGTTGTCATGCCAACCTATGTTGTGGATCTCAGCAGCTCCTCCACAGTAACATTATACCTTTTGACTACTCCCAGTCTTGATGGACTCACACAAGATTGAAATTAAACACAATGTGTTTGTGGTTGAAATGTGTCACAATGCCAAAAAACTAATAGGTAGAAGAACTTTTGCAAGGTATTGTAAACATTGAGGCTTAAGCAGTTACAGGTGGTTACTGCTAAAATGAATGACAATAAACGTTGTGGAAGCAGAAGAAATATGAAAATATTTGTTATAAGACCAGATGTGTGGCGAAAGACACACTGACAGGGCATATAAAGGTTGCAAGTTTGACGTGAGGATGTGGGGATAGGACAGGAGGAGAAGGAGAAGCCTGCAGCAGCCAGTCACACCTGCCAATGCTCATTTTTGTGACTATGCAACTGGAGCCAGAGTACTAGCTGCAAACCACAAAAATGACACTGGGAGATGTTAAAATACAAACCTATCAACCTGCACACTGGGAAAGAAGGACAGGGAACTGGGGTGATTGATGGAGGGATGTATGAATGGATGGATGGGTGAATGGATGGATGGATGTGGTATGAAATAAAAAGCAAGAATGCCTTATTATTTTTACATCGGTCAATGGTTGGAAAGGTACAAGAAGAAAGAAAAACATGGACTCGATGAAAGTATTTAAAAGTACTTAAACACGTCATTCAACAAACTGCATCCTTTTTTATTTATAGAAAAGACTGAATTATGTGTAATGTTCATATAACATACTAGCTGTTCCTGCGGACTGTGCAGTTTCTGTACCTCCGAAAGTCGAGCAGCGGTCTTGTAGAGGTGGGAATGCCGTCACCCGGCCAGCTCAGCAAGTGAAACTGCGTCAATGTTCTTGTCTCCTGCGTCTGAACATTCTTCAAGTAAAAGCTGCGCACCAGGAAGTCCTTACACCAGATATGCTCTGAAACCAGATTCACCTGGGTGAGAAAAAGACAAAAGCAGGATAAAAATACAGGGGAAGGGTTTAAAATGTCTTGCTTACAAAAACTTGCAATTTTGCAAACACCAACCTAGATATTCATGTTATAAAAATAGGGTAATACTTTTTCTTACATTTATTTGTGATTCCCCATCATGTACTTAAAGGTTACAGCTGAAAACAAACCTCATAGATGTGGTAGAGAGAAGAACCTTCATCAGGCCAATATCGTTCGCACTGCTTCTCCCCATCTTCCACCAGAGCAGTCATCATCACAATCACTGTGCAGCCGTTCTCCCAAACCATCTGCATTTCAAAGAGACCACTTTGATTATCACAGAGAAGTAAGAATGAGAAATATCCTGTTTTCTGTTGAGCTACATATTTATAATGTTAAGATCATATCTTGAGATCTGTTTTTCGAGTCAGATTGGTCCAGTTAATGATAAATGATGATGCACTCTGGCACCTGAGCCATTTGTCTCTACAATTTCTCTAGTTACCATGAAACCTGATTGTTTCTCTCATTAATGTTCTTCTTCAGGAGCTGTAAATACTTTTGAAGTGCACCAAAGTTTTATTACATTTTCTAGTATAATGTACTGTCTTCTGTAACTTGTCCCATACACTATTCCACAGTTTCTTTGAAGAACAAATGCATCGCAATGCAAGGATGGGAGCACAAATACCAATAAAAAGCCTAACTGACCTGCCAGAAATCAGCAACAGTGTGGGGCAAAGGTCCCTGTGTGGCAATATAGGCTGGTTGGCGAGGGTCATGATCAAACTGAAAGTCACAAAGAGAAACAAGAGTCATGCAGATCTTCTGTTGGCAGGAAAGAAAATTAGGTGAGGGGGTGAAAACTATGAAACACAAACAGGTATCACATTTCAATTTGTATATGTTAAGTGTTTGTATTTTCTTTATTATTTATTCTCCTAATTCAGATAATGGATCTTATAAAATCTTCACATTTAATAAGTGGAAGATAAAATTAGACTTTTTGGTTAGATCATATAGGCATCTTGGTCATTGTATCAGTGATTTCTTACAATAAAACTGGCGTTGATGTAATCCTGTTTATTGATGTTAACTTCTTGCTTCAACTTCACACGAGAGTGATCATCTGAAAAATAAACATTGCTTGTAAAGAGTCTCCAGCCAACCAGTGTTTAATATATTTGTGAAAAAAAGCAGTACTATATTTATTGTTCGTGCTGCTTTTTACTTTTTATATCAGCACTCACTCCACAGAGCAAACACAGTGACAGAAATGATCAGAAAGAAGGATTGATTGAGGACTAACAGGGGAGGGCTTCAGCGTGACGATTTCGGTCCATGTTGGAAGTCTCCTGGGCCACAGACACAGAGCAGGGCTCAGCCTGATAGGAGCACAGAGCCTCCCACTCCTTCTGCAGCCTGTCCTTGTTACGCAGGTGATCCTCCATGTATGCCTGGCCGACACAAGAGAAATCAATATTCACACCGCATGCACCTGGACATATTTTTCCATTACACTTTCTGTGCTCTGTTGTCCCCTCACCAGTATCATGTGACCCGTGGAGATGTCCATATTAGACTGAGCTGGCTCTTCGCTCCAGGACGGGGTAGAGCTGTGAGTGGAGGACGGGCTGTGCTGCGGCCCGTCGCTGAACTGGGATGACACGCTGCTGACACGCGACGTGTCTGTGCCCCTCCGTCCGCCGGCTCCGGGTCCTGTTGCAGGCCCCGCCATGCCACTGCTCACCCCTCCAACACAATCTTGACGGCAGAGGGAAGATTTGGAGGCCATGTGCTGTCGACAGAGCTCCTAAACAAAGTGATAAAATGCATGTGTTAAATGCATTGAGCTAATGATACTGTACAAGCTTTACACAATAAAACGCATGTTAGAATTATGCGTCGAACTCTAGCGTTATCCCCAATTATATCCCCATTTTAAAAATCTCCTCAATTTTTCTGAAGGTTTCATGGTAATTTGTACTCCTTCTGAGTCTGGTGAATTTGATAGAATGCTGCATAATTTGTGCTTTAGAAAACATAGCATGGAACAAATTTATTTTCTGTACACCCTTGTCCCTAGTGGGGTCGGGAGGTGCCTATCTCCAGCGAACGTTTCGGGCGAGGTAGAGTGCACTCTGGACAGGTCGCCAGTCTGTCGCAGGGCAACACAGAGACAGATGGGACAAACAACCATGCACACACACTCACACCTAGGCAGAATTTAGAGAAACCAATTAACCTGACAGTCATGTTTTTGGACTGTGGGAGAAAACCGGAGTACCCGGAGAGAACCCATGCATGCACAGGGAGAACATGCAAACTCCATGCAGAAAGACCCTGGGCCGGGAATTGAACCCAGGACCTTCTTGCTGCAAGGCAACACTGCTACTAACATGTTCCATTTTAAATTTGTAAAATACCCCTGCTAGGTTTACACTTTCTGTAACCTGGTCTCACCTGGTAGTCAAAGTGTGTTTCTGCTCCTCCTTCTGGCCCCAAGCCAAGTTTACCATTGGCTACTTGATGACCATAGTGCCTGAAACAAGCTATGCCCATTGCCAGTACGAGCACACCTCCGACCACTGCCATGGAAACGAGGGTGATGACTGTACCACTGGATCCTGGAGGGACCCTAATTACCTGAGGGAGACCTCGTGCATTTGTTCTCTGGAAAAAAAAAGTAGCAAACGTTTCAGTGTACAACTTTAAAGAAAACTTGGTATTATCAAATAAGTATCACTGCATTGCTTGTCTTAAACCTCAGTTGTCAAGGTGCTTCAGAATGTGTGCTATGTCATGACTCTGACTTAAAGGTCGCCTAATGTTATTTTCACAATTGATTTGATTCTCTGTAACAGCACAAGACAGCTGTGTGTGCTCATCGAGCAACGAGGTTGAGTTTCACAGACAGATGTCTGAAAGGTCAGAGTGCTGTGCTCTATAAATCTAGTAAAAAGACAGCTGAGGTCCCCATAAAGACCAACCAACCATCCCATGGGTCGCTCCGCACATCAATGCTATCCAAGCAATGCCATCCCACGTGTTTGTAAAACAGTTTGTAATATGCAACCCACATAGACCGAAGGAACAGTTGCAGTCTTAAGATCTTGTGTTTTTACATTTATGTACAAATTATTAATCTCAACAAAAAGCCACTGTGAAGCATGTGCAATGAGTAACACTCATTGCACATAAATTATGGAATGATTTAAAAGATAAAATTCATAATATTGCAAGAAAAGTAGCTTATCTTTTTTTTGCGAATCATCTATACTTAATTTGTCATTAATCTTTTTTGCGCAAAGTAGGAGATGTGGGGGATGCTCATTGTGTGAATGGCAGATACTGAGGTCACCGATGCTTGTATGACAGTTGCCATAGCACCTGGGATCTGGGAGTAAAGGATGGGAGGTGGAGCAGTTTAAATGCCATGGCAACAAGTGAAGTACTGGCTTTCTGAAAGTGTCGCTTGACTTACTAGCTCTGGCTACAGATTTATGCACACACACACACACAGGAGAAAAAAAAATGACTCACAGCATTACAGCTTTAATGGTAGTGGGGGATGGAAAACAGTCCTTGAAGGTAAGATACATGCACTGCTGGTGTTTGTTGTGTAGCAAGGCTTAACAGTTGAGAACTAAATAATACCTCTTTAAGCACTCAAAATCGATACTAGATTCCTGAATCAAAAATATATTTTATTATAATCTTAGTGCTAAGATTCAACTGTCATGAAAGACACCCAACAAAAAGAGTTAAAACAGAAGGTCAAATCTTATGCAAGGCACACTGTCTCACTTTCAAACTAAGAGTAGTGTATGAATTAGAAGTATTTTTGTTTTGATTTTCTCCAAACATTTGTTTCACTCTTTTCTCTCTTCGTAGTGGTTAACTATTGCTTGATACACATGTTATTCTTCATTAGATTGGTTATCTTCTATCCCTAATTCTTTACATTTACAACCTGCATCACATTTTGTGTTGATTTTTAATGAATTTTGAATCCAGGGAATAAATAATCTTGGACTTTTTTTTTATCTCAATGTGTAAAACTTTCTAGAAAGGAAGATAAAGCCATGCTTTCAGATTGGTTGAGAACATTTTTGAGATTGAATGTTTTATATATTTTAATATAACCTAATGTATATTAAGGTGTACGATGCACATGGAATACTTTTCAAGGTAGGAGCTGATGCTTTCCAAAATCAATCCCCACAATCAAAGTTATTTTTGTTAATAACAGAGAGATGTTGCTTTTGCCTTTCACAGACTTTTACTTCCGACAAACAACTGCAGTGTATGAGTCATTGTGGCACGGTTGTTATGGCTATTAATTTGTAAGGTTAAAGTCACTTCCTCGGCAGCAACAACACTGAAACGTTCTAAACCTGCTCATTAAAATAAACACTTTTTTTTACTTCTGTAGATGGCAACTGTGATGCAGTCCTAAAATGTTGTACAACAATAGGCAAATCAGGTAGACAATTGGTTTAAATTGTATTATTATATTTTACCTTCCACTTTAATGAAACTTGGGTCTCCACTTATAAAAACAAGTTAGAAGATGCAGCTTGTGTACAAACTCTAAGTGGATACACAAGGGCGAAGCCAGGCCTTACTTTTTTGTTTTTTGCATTAATAGCTAGAAGTAATTAAAGTGATTACAAAAACAAAAACAAATGAAAAGATAAATCAAAAATAACAGCCAAAAGTAGTTTGACTTTCTGTCAGTCTCTTTAACCATCTGTTTGAATTACCTCTCCTACACCAGTCTGGACGATTTTCAGGCCAGTCTCAGACTCCAGAAAGTTCTTCTCAGATTCTGTTGAGGTGGAAAAAGCATCTCAAAAAACAAGACTGGAGAAAAGCACAAAACTGCAAGTGTGACTGAATAAAGTGCCCACGCACAATGCCCATGTGTATGTGTTGCTATGCATCATAAGTGTTAGAGAGAATGTGTGCATCTCACCGGCTTTGGCAGCCACCTCTGCAGCCGTCATGTTGTGTTCATTCTGGCGGATGCGGAAAGTCAGCGCCTGACCCACCACACTGGTGACGCACAACAAAAAACAGCATGCATGTTGAAGTCTCATGAAAAAGTAAAATAGTTGCCCTCTGGCATGGTGACACTATTTCACCCTTACCTAATGTTGATGAAGCTGCTGGTTGTCAGGTGTATTTTTTCAGCCAGAAGTTGCAAAAGCTTCACTCCATCATACAGACTCAGGGGACTGCAGGAAAAAAAAGTTCCCAGTTATATTAATCTTGTTTAACGCATTAGCTGTTCTCCATTTTTTTCTACAAATGATCATAAATAATAACTGCATATTGCTATAAGCACAAATGCTGACCTTTGGTTGGTGACGATGTACCCATACTCCTCTTTACCTTCCATACCTTCTACTAAAGGCTCTTTAAAGCTTTTCTCAACTTCAACAGGAGCAGCCTGTGGAGGCTTGGAGGCAGATGTAGGGATGCTGGCACTCTTAGGTAGAGCTTTATCAGGGACTGTAGCAGAGGGAGCAGCAGGAGCATCAAGTGGACCAGGAACAGGAGCAGCCTTATCTGGTTTGGACATACTTTCTTTTTGTAACAACTGCATCTATAAAGGTGATAGACCAGTCTATCAGTCAAGATAGTATATCTAGCTGAACAGTGTAAAAGGTTTATGGTTACATGTTTCAATTACTGCTAAATATGAGGGTTGACATACCTCTTTAAGAGTGATGAGATCTTTCTCATTTGGTTCTATTTTGAGAGAGACAAAGTTCAGTTTCAGACTTGTACATTAAAACATGATACAGCTTGCCTCCTAAAAACAAACCTTTTACTTAATTTTTTTAAAAAGTAGCAGAACTTGAGAGAGGTACTGTAAATATTTCATGCTGTACCTGTCTTGTCCTGCCCTTGCAGCAGCTGCAGTATGAGAGCCAGCTTGTAGAGTTGCTCCTGACTGAGTTCCCTGGGATCAATGTTGTACTTCTGCAAGACACCTGACATCCTCTGGAGCAAGCCATCTAACATGGAAGAGCAGTGTATTTACACAGCTAGAAAGCAGATTGTGCTAGATTTTACTTAGAGGTCTTACACTACTAAATTAAAACTGTAATCTTAAGCCCTTTTGTTCACCATTATTTGCAACCAGGGGAGCAGACTCCTGTGGAGCTTTTTTATTCTGAATGTTTGGTTGTCTTCCTGCAGTACCAAGCCTCTCCTCTAGAGTGTAGTCTTCCACATAGTCCACTGGTAGCTCTAAATCTTCATAATAAGGCAAACCTGTACATAAAAACAGAAAGTTGTTATGAATGAATTGTGTGTGTTTGTAATTTATCTGATATTTTAGCATGAATTGGCAAACTTAAAATACTGACACCAACAACAGTATTATCTACAGTAATTATCTGTTAGATTTTAATTGCTTATTAAAATATTTAAGACTGGCTTTTCCCCTCATTACAGATCAGTTTTTTTACCTGACCATTTTAATACAAACATATTTCTGCTGTTCCGTCTAGAAAGCAAATAACTGTTATTCTTTAAATATAACTTAAAAAATGCGTCATAAAAATCCCATTCAAAGTTTTTAGTTTGACACTGTCACTTGCAATGTACTGCCAGTAACCAAATTCTTCTATGTTTTTTGTATTCACAGAAATGCCAATCAAAACACAGTTTGACTGACATTAAATTGCATATTTGGTCTTACAAAAACTGGAAGAGGGCTTTTAACCAGGAACTTGTAGCACAAAAGAAAAAAGTGTCATATCTACAGTAATTATACAGCGGAGTGAGAGTAGTTTCTAAAAGTCAAATATCTAATAAACAGGGAAAAATGAGAATTGTAAAAGATCTGCATATACTAAATTCATTAATCAATTTATAGTACTGTGAATTATTGGTGCTAATTTACTCCTCTCTTGTCTGACTTTAAAATTGTTTAGATTCAAATAAAGAAAAGAGAAAATATTGTTTCTGATTGGCTATTGTAAACAGAAAGACATAATCTAAAACTTGGTTTTTTTTTCCAGCGTTTTTTTTATCCTTTGCCTTCACAGCAGATTCATCATTTTGAGTTAAAATGTCCCTTTAGGTCTAAATAATTCATGCCAGATGAAAGTGGCCTAAGAAGTAATAATAAAAAACAAGTACTGCTCTCCTAAAATGTTGCAAGGGCTGGACTAACAGTAGTACATTTCAGTAAACAAATAACTATTACTGAAGATTTAAAAGATCACATAATAAATGTTGAAGTAAAATGTACTGCAATTTTCAATAAATTAGTGAGATTATTCATTCTGATGAGGCTCCTTGCTTTGTAAAATTAACAATCTTCAAACATATTTTTCATACATTTCTTACATACCTACATTTCTTAATCAAAAAGGTTTTCTTTATATTGTTCTGATGTGATATTCCAATTTAATATGTCATATTTCCATTAACCGTAAGCATAAAATTATCATAATTACTAGAATTAAAGACTTCAGTAATGTGTTTCACATTTTAAATTGAGTTACTAAAACAAATTAACATCTAATATACAAAACATATAAATATTTTTGACGTTGACTGTTCCCTAATAATAGATTCGATTTTAGTGGATGTTAAGCATTTGCACAGTTACTAAGCCTACACTAAGTCTCAAAGAAGTTATTCTCTCCCATATGCACATAACACACCTGCTCAGTTCGAAATGGCTCACCTATAGACTCCACTTACAAGTTCCCAGAAACTTATAGCACATATACACAGTACCTTCTCAAATAAAACAAATATTAAATATAGAATGGACAACAATCATATGGATATAATATGGATATTTTGATCTTTTTAGTTAGTAAAATATCTAACAAGACTAGAGCTATGTGAAAATGTTTTTTTGTTGTTGTTGCCAAAATCAATGATTTATAATACAATGAACATAATTTTAAAGCTCGTCTTAAAACCCTTCTATTTTATTTGGCTTTCAACTCTAGCGGGATCTAGTTTTAAATTGTATGTTTTGGTTTTTAAACTGTAAGTTTTTATTTTATGCTTTTTTATTGTTATGTTGTGTTTTGATGTACAGCACTTTGTATCAGCTGTGGTTGTTTTAAAGTGCTTTATAGATAAAGTTGGTATGGTATGGTAATTTCCAAGTCAAGAATGCAAGATCTCTCGGAGCTAACCAAGAGATAATAATGTAAAACAATAAATAATATGAATATGGATTTACCTGCAGGAGCTATGGGAGCAGACCCTCTATGCCGATAAGACGGCTGCGCAGACGCCAGGTATAGAGACAGAACTTCCTGCAGTAGCTGCCGGTCCCGCTCTTGTTCCCTCTGGCTGCCCTGAGACCTTGAAGAGGGGCGAGCATATCCGCCTCTTGCATTCAGAAGAGATCTTTCCACTTCATCTTGGTATCTGTGCTGTGATTGATCAAGATTAAAAACTATTACTTATAATTGAATCAACTACATTGAGGATTGATCTTGGCTTGAGTTTAGATTTAAACGTTTGACTGCTGTGAAACTATGACTTTAAATTAAACCAGTCAACTTCGGCTGGTTTATATCAAGCATGCTTATATACCTGGTGATAGGCGTATGGGTCCAAGGGTGCTGTTTGCATACGCAGTGGGGTCTGAGGAGGCTCAACATACATGTAGTCCACATATTTACCACCAGAAGATGTGGACCCTGATTTAGAGTTGGGGTGGTGGGAGACATGCTGTTTTGAGCTGTGAAACATTCCAGAAACACAGGCAAGAGTTACATGGGTATTACTCTGCATGATTGTAGCTTGTTCATCAAGCATATGAGTACAAGTGCTCACTGAGATGAATGAGAAGACGGTGAAGAGGAGATTGGCTTTGAGAGAGCAGTGGTATGGGGAACTCTCTTCAGTTCTTTTGATAAAATGTACTGGGTTATGTCATCTTGCCATGACAGACCTGCACAAAACACACCAAAATTAAGCAAGACCATAAAAGATCAGCTTTAAGAGGGCGTGTGAAAAATGGATGCATGTCAGCAGAAAATTTCTACATTTATTTATATAATTTTTTATATCATGAAAGATTTCATGTCTAACATCATTCAAAAACATTGGGGAATGCCTTTATGAAGCACTACTCTCCTAACTCAACATAAAATTGACTTTCACCAGTTGTACTTTTCTAAATATTTCCCAACTATTGATGCTTTTTATGATCTGTCTTACCTTGCAGCATGAGCTGTTTGAGGACTTCCTGCATCCTCTTCAGAACAGGAACTGTCACCTGGTACTGGATCTGGTCCTGCTTGGAGCTCTGACACTGACCAAACAACCCATCTGGAATACGCACACATATTATGCATTCAAAAAAAGGCACAGTTGCCTTGCTCTCCTTATGCTCTCTCAGGGTACTTCAGCTTCTTCCCATAATCCAAAAACACTTTTTTTATTATTTAAATACTTCAGTTTGCTCTTAGTGCATAGTTGTGTGTCTCTATGTTATCCTGCCTCTTGCCCAATGCCTATTGGAGATAGGCACCAACTCCCCACCCTGTGACCCTGCAAGGATACACGTTCAGAATGATTGGATGGATGGACATCTATTACTCAAGTCAGTTATTGTTTGAAAAATTAGAAATCTACATTGATTCTCACTGTCGGTTTGACAAGTTTCCTTTTCTGCCAGTGTCTGTTTTTAAACCCGGTTTAGCCGTCCTGAAACAGCTGTTTTAAACTGTTTTAAATAAGGGACATTCTTGTTGGATTTTTTTTTTTCACAAAACTTAGTTTTCTCAGATTTTGCTGTGAGAAAAGATCGCTATATAGATCATAAGTGTAGAGAGAAGAAAGATAATGCAGGGAGAATATTTTTTTTTTCCATTTGGTGCACTGATGAGTCACTGCAGACACCACACCGGCTAAACTGCACACAACCAAATCTGCTACAGAGAGATAAGGGGGTGGGGGGAAATTTATACTGAGCTGATAAGACAGTTTTATAACCAGAAACAGAATGGCAAAAAGTCAGGAGTTGCACATGGGGGAAGGTGTGAGTCATGTTAGGTCAGACTGATTTCCAAGTAAAACAAAATCCTGAATGTGAATTTAAGTGTAAGGATCGATACACACCTACGCGGTTTAGCTTTTGTTTGTACTTTTGTAAGAGACCTTGTCTATTTAAATAATCATGATGAAATTTACAATGATTTTTGTCTATCATGGTAAGGTAAGACAAAATATGGAGAAGGGAGTTAATGATGACGGAAGCAACAGTGAAAGTTGAATGAAAACATGACAGCATAATTAGATATTAGCCAATCTATAAATATGATTGTACATGTCAGTATGATGCTATGAAGGAAATTCTAAAAATCTAATTATAGTCTTTCAGTAAAAAAAAATCAATACAACAAAACATGTTGGGTAGAGATACACTTTATATTTTAGCACTGAAAATTTGTTTGACCTTCAGTTATGAGATTATTTTTGTTTGTGGTAAATGACAGTGTTTATGATATTTTTATGTGTTTTCTGAAGTACATTATTTTTATTTCAGATATTAAAATTCCAAAAACTTACCATCAGTTGTATATTGCATAATATTTCTCAGGCCTAATTGGTTTATGTCAGTTGATACTGAATAAGTAGCACAGTTGAAATTCATTTCAAAATATAAATAGGGGCAGAAATGATGACAAGAGGCATAATAATAATTTTAATGATGGCTAAATTGTTTATATTGTGATAAAAGAGGCAGAAAACAAATACATGCCACACTTTTCAGATTTTTTTGTCAAAGACTTCATGACCTAGTGTGCTTTTCCTTCAATTTCAAAGTCAGAGGCTACTACATGTTTATGTATCATAAGGGTGGCCACCTCTTGGTTGCAACATCTATGTTTTAGATGTGGCCCTGCTTCAATGTATTATTAATCAAATTACCACCTTTGTATGTGCTAACACCCAATAGACTCATTTTTATAGCAGAACAAATAGCTTCTTCATGTATAGAGTAGGTTCTTAATGGACTTTCCTTAATGTACACTTTAAAAGAACATTAAAATGTTCAAGGTAAGTAGCTTAAACATCACAAAAAGTTACGAATGCTTTATCTTTCCAGCAGCAGAGATGACACAAGGAAAAGAAGCAGAATGTGATTTTATTCCTCCCAGGACATAAAGGTAAACAATAGCATTGGTGTGTGTTGATTCCAAAAGCAGAGGTTGCTGGTATAAGAAGATTATCTTTTACTTTGTTGAGATTTACCTCCAGTACATGGAGAGCTGTGTTTCAGCAAATGCTTTTAAACATTTTATAGCAATTATGGCTGAAAGGCTACTTTTTGATGAACCACAGAATTGAAAAAGCCTAAGAGAACTCTACTTAGGAGACTCTAATAGCTCTTATCAGTGCCAGCATGAAAAGGAAATCATTGTTGTGCAAGTTCAAATTGCTTTGTTTAGTTTAGTTTAAAGGGTCACTGTAAGTCTTTAATGTCTGGTGCTTAAATTATGAGCCCATTCTCTCCTTTTTGTGTTACAGAGATCCCAAACAAGTAGACTGAGCTTCTATAACCAGTTTTTTAGGCATATACCAAGTGATTTTGTTTGAATCACAGGAGTACACCCTACAATGCAGTTCAGTAGTCAGCTTGAGGTTGAGTACCTTGCCTTGAATATCAACCTGTGGCAGGGTAGAATGCTGGAATTGGACTCTAATCGTTCCAGCTAGATAATGATTACTTACAGAGCCATAGCTGCCTCTCCCTTTTTGGTTCCACATTGTTAGTAGATTGTTGTGTTTATATGTTGTGATTGTCTTTCTGTCGTCTGTGTTTCATGTTCTTCTTTAATTTGTCTTTCTTGCTGCACTGGTCGAAGCCTTTTTGTGTTGCATTCTTTTCAAAATGCACATAATGTTAATTTGTCTCTCTGGTTTGTGAGTATGCTTACAAATGGCTATTTTTTTTTACCCCTCCAGGGTTTTTTTTGTGGGCTCTAGTGTCCCTTATGTGATAGTAGGCTGACAGGAAACAGGGAAGGAGAGGAGGGAAGACATGCGGCAAATGTCGTTGGGTCCGGGAGTCGAACCCGTGACTCAAGGCCTCCAAATACGGGTCGCGCTAACCCCTACGCCACCACGGCACGCCCCACAAATGGCTATTTGTTGTGAATGTCTCTGTGGCAGACTGGTGACCTATCCATGGTAGAATGTTTTTTGCTCATTGTCCTTTATAGATAGGCACCAGTTGTTATGTGATCTTTCTAACATTATACCGGTATAGGAATGGGAGGGTGAACAATTTGTTTTAATCCAAAAATTGTTTTAGTGATTTAGATCATAGATAATTTTTTTCTGCCCCCTTCTTGGTAAATTTTATCCACCTTTTTTGCATATTAGTAACTTCGGCCCATTTCTTTGATGAAATAGCTAATCCTGTTAATAGATTAACCCCTAACCAGGGTTGCCAACCTTACACTAAAATGCAATATTGCTCTGTTTATGACACTTAAAATACCCTAAAGCAATCAGGTTGTATAATTTTCAACATTTTATGGAATCACTGCAAACCTATTTATAAATGAAGATGATACATTAAATGTGCAGATCAAACCTCTCCTCAACCCAAAGAGGAAATTAATCAATTATTGGTAATTGTTGGGTCACAGAGTTGTGTCTCAGCATTGGGAGGATATGCTTCATAACTTCATTAGGTTTTGTTAAAACGACAAGCATGGTACAGTAGAATTTTACCAAGTAGGTACAATTTATATTGTCTGTAGTGGGAGGAATGTATAGAAGGCACACAGCAGGGAATTTTTATTCACTTTAGGATTTAGTGACGTCAAATGAAATGCAGAAAAAAAGAAAAAAAAAATCCTCACAAAAGCAAGAAGCAGAGGAGGCAGCGAGCTGAATAGAAGCTTATTGCCTGCTTTAAATCTGATACAACATGTCTAATCAACATTGAAGAAATTTTTGCTTTTTTAAACTGTTTAGACAAATGGAGCTTCATTTATTTTAATTTGTGTTTTCATTTAAAGCAATTTGAAACAATATATTGAGAACATAACAAAAATCAGGTAACAGAATGCAAACCAAGCACATCTTGTCTCTTATTAAACTGTAACAATGCATTTGAGTTACTATGTCTATATCTCTTGTAGTCATCACAGGACAATGTGTATCATGTGTTTCCTTAACTAAAATGCATATTTTGGGCCAAAGTTACTAACTAAATGCAGGGCAATGTGTATCATGTGTTTCCTTAACTAAAATGCATATTGCTATACTTAAACTTACCAAAGATCAAAGTAAAACAGCTGAATAAGTCATTGATAAAAACCTCATTTAAGGGAGTACCAAAAACAGCCAGTTTTAATGAATCTAAATATTTTTGTAAACATGTCTTTATCCTTTATCACATCTTTAAGATCCAAAATTAAAAAGTCCAACTAAAAAAAACTAGATGGACTCTGGATGCTTTTTTATGAGCAGAATTGAAACAAGACAGAAAAAAGAAACATCGGTATTTTAAGTACCCTAAAGTCACAACTTGTAATCATAGCTTGACACCAACGATTTCCAGAATACTAATCTGTCAAAAATAATTTCTGCAAGACACGGCTTTACTCTTAAAATAATTCGCAGTGTTTGTCAACTCAATCCAATTCCATCCAATTGTGGTAAATGTGACAAATGGACTTGATGGGTATATGACCCAAGAATGACATAGCAAAAGAATAAAAATTGGTCATTTTTCACCAAGCAGGTTCTAAAGTATAAGATCAAGCTGATGTCGCTACTTATCTTAAGTACTTTGTGAAGGTTTAGTAAGTACATGTCAGTCCAGAATTCCTAATCATTATCAGGTAAAATTATGGGCATCAGTGGTAAAAAGTGGTCACCTAGCAACAACATTTTTTAAATCACAAAGTATGACTTTTGTCCATTAACTAAATTCTGCTGCTGTTTCTGTACTCGTGTCTCTCAAAAACGTTATTTTTAACGTTTTTTTCATAATGTTGCAGTGTTAGTCATTGCAGGATTTTTTTTTATAGAATGTAATGGCTGCCATTTTATTTTCTTCCTGGTGTTAAGGGTCTCTCACACTGTTAAAAAAAACTTAATCAGCCTTTGTTGGGGCCGAATAATGTTGCTTATGGCTTATTTTGCGAACTAGGCTGTTGAAGAAGCAAAGTGGTTTAAAAATAACTAAGTGTTTTGGGTGGATCTCCGAATGTTTTTCTCCTATTCTTCCTTTCTTTGGAGTGTAAGTAAGCTCACTTATCCATTTGGTATTCTGCTCAACCATCAAGTGTGTGCGTAAGTGCCGTTTCCACAGAGAGGGACGTAAGTGCGTGTTAGTGACTCATCGCTGTATCAACACAACAACTGTGGGGGAGTTGGCCTCACCGTGATGTCAGTGTTGCTATGGAAACTGGGGGTCAGTGGGGAGGGGTTTAGATAGAGATGACGAAAAATAGAGGGACAGGTGACGGAGAGATGAAGACGAATGAAGTAAAAGGGGAGGAATCCTTGATTTTTTGTCTATTTTTGTACACAAACATTTAACCCTGTGCTTATTTTGACACTTAACACATGTTTTAATATCTATCTGTTTGTGTGTGCACTTAAAGATCCTACAGACATAGTCACATTTTTGGGTCAAAAAATAAAACATGAAGTTTTAACAAAAAGGACATAGTCAATTTTTTCTGCATGACTGTAGGCTGTACTCACCATCAGAGCAGAATTGATCCCTTGTGCACAGTTTTCTCTCAAACAGGCAACCTGAGACAGAGCGACACAGAGAAAGCTGACAAATTACCATCTTTTGCAGATATTTCCATGCCAACAGTTGATTTAAAGCACACTTAGAGGGCGAAACGAGTTCAGTCCAGATTCACTTACTAAAATTGGTCTCGCATATCAATGAATGAAAGGTTTCTTTGAACCAAGTAGGAGAAATAGTTTTGCAAAAACTGCAATTCTGATTTCAGAATAATTCAAATCAGAATTTTAGCTTGAGCATAACTAATAAAATTAGCTGTACGAGTAGTTTTTTAAACTGGTTCAAAGAAACACTTTTTCATTATACGCTGCAATGTACAAATCACTATTTTTATCTATCGAACTACTATTTTTCATTATTTATGATTATTTATCATTAATTTAGTGATGCAACAACCTAAAGACATCTGCAGTACTTGCATAGTTTAGTTTAAAGCTTTGGATCTGAAAATAACATTGGTACAAAAATGTCCTTTTCTAAACATGCTTCTAAACACCTAATGGTGATACCTCTGTCTTTATTTTTTAACTGTTAAAATTTTCTATTTTAGCTTGGTGAGTAAGACCTTGATGTATTAGTAGTGTGGGAAGGAACAGGTGGTCAGAGAAAGATATGGATGCATGGATAAGACCGTCTGGCTTTCTGTCTTTTCTCTGTCTCACATCACACCTTGGATCTCTTTAAATTTGGAAATCCATGCTTGAAGGGACCAGTTTAACTAAATTAAACATAATCAGTAATATGAACTTGCAAACAAAATTAAATACAGCACATGAATTTTAGTGTTGAGAATGATTTTATCTGATTAAATAAAAAAAAAAGTGCAATAGTTATGCGTATCCATAGAACAAAACACACATAAAATGTTTTGCGGTTTCATAATTTCTCCTGAAACTTGACTAAGAAACATTTCTTTTAGTTTCAGGAAAGAAACATTTCCTGAGTGTCAATCTTGCGTGCAAAGGTGCTTTCCTTTACAAATAACAGAGTCTTGTGCCATTGTGGACTATCCTGTCAGCAATGATTAACCTTTATTAGAGTGGTTGGAAAAAGAAGAAAGAGTCTAACGTTGCTATTTTCATTGAACAATTGGGTTAAATTTCTGTGCCAGTCATCAAACTCTGACTGATGTGAGGGACAGAGCATCTGTTGAACCAAAAGGGCAAGACAAAAAAACAAGGAATCAGATTTCAAGTAAAAAAAAAATCCCAGTATTAAACATTTTCATAAGCAAAAGAGCAGCCCATATGGCAATCTGTTTGAGTAAATATTCGATATCCTTGATGTAAGCCATCATTTTCATGCTCCTTTCTGGTTTGCCCCTTCACTCCACAATTTAGACATTTGCTACTGCTTATTCCATATTTCACCGTACTTCTTCAAAATAGTAAATTAATATGTATTGTATGTTCTACCAGTGACAATTTTTGACATGATTACTATGACTTTCTTCACTGAGCAGCTTATCAAAGGGGGCTTGCCATGACACAAAAAAAGCTATGTCAGTTGAACACTGAACAGCTTTCTATGTCTTAGTTTTTCTCTCCAGTCAATAGAAATGAGTGAACCTTGTGGTGTGCACCATGTCATCTCTGCCTATCTGTCTGCCTGCCTGTCTGTCTGTCTGTCTTTCCATTAATACAAGAAACACCACAGGGCTGTACTAGATAACCAGTTGAGTAGAATGTAGACTGCAACAATAATAATAGTTCAGTATGGGGTTTAATGTCAATTAGTTCTCTTGTATACTACAATTTCAGACATAAATGGAGTCTTATTATTAGATAGTGAATCTAAAAGTTCACTGATCAAGACTTTTGTGCTATTGTAGAGGCACTTTGGCTTAGTAGTAGAACTTTTGTACCTGTTGGTCTGAGTATGTTTTACTGGAGAAGGAAAACATTGAACTAGACCAACAAACGGCCAACTAGATTTTTATTGTTTCAAATTAGTAATCGAAATTGCAATCAAAAAACCATTAAGGACATTGAAAATGTACGTATATAATGAGCACCTTACCCTACATGCCAAAAGGTAAAGTAGTCTTTATTGTCATTGTGCATTTCTGTACAGTGTATGTATGCACAATGACATTGGGGCACATTTGTTTCTTCAGTACAGTTATATCAAATAATCAATCAACAAATCAAATCAGTAATACATAATTTAGGCTATTCAATGTCAGGGTTTTTATTGCAGAATTTTGGAGCAATAAAAATGTGATTGTCAAAAACAGTCACATTAGTTTAATATGATGATCATTGACTAACACAGCAAAATCTTACTAGTTAGGACTTAAGTGTCACTATTATCACAGTTTTGGTTTAATAGTAGGACATTTGATCCTACTTGATAGACAGTGTCACTAATCAAGCAATTTTTTTACATAAGCAGTTTAGGATAACAACAAATAATTAATCATTCAATCAATCAAGTTTATTTGCATAGCGCAACTCAGCAGCAAGGGAGTTCAAAGTGCTTTACATCAAAAAAGACAAAAATGAAGTCAAAGAAACACTGCACAGTCATCCATTGAGAAACAACATTTTGTAAATTGCCATAATCAAAATCATTAATACATAATAAAATATATTGGTCAATGTTGGAATTAGGTTCAAAAGCAACTCCAAACAGGTGGGTTTTCAATCTAACTTAAATAACTACTTGTCAAAGAAACATAGCTTTAGACAACCAAAGAGCTGGCAAAAATTCCATCTTTTCACCATAATATCTACCAATTAATATCCATCCATCCATCCATTCATTGCAGGGAAACACAGAAACACACAGAACAAACAACCATGCACACTTACACTTCACGACAATTTGAAAGACCACTTAATTTAACAGTCCTGTTTTGGGGCAGTGGGAGGAATCTGGAGTACCCGGAGAGAAACCACACATGCACAAGGAGAAAATGCAAACTCTATACAGAAAGACCCAGGCATTAAACCCAGGGCATAGCAAATGTGTCACTGTGCATCTCCAATTATTATTCTTTCTTACAAAACAGATATCGTGTAACAAATCCTTGCAAAGTAGACCAAACATTGCAATCATCCAAAAGCAGTGTTTCTCATAGCAACAGGACATCTGACCCTAAGGGGAAAAAACTGACTGCTAAGATGTAAAAGGAGACATGAGCATCATACCGTTGCACATATGGATAGACGGCAAACAGTTGGATAAATCTGAAGTGTAAAAACAACAACAGTGGAGGCAAAGAGATGCCAGTGATTGAAAGAACCAGTACTAATTTCCCTCTATGGTACTGACACGACCTCCTTGTTGATCACAGCTGCTTATCAGGTTGTCTCTTATTTTTATGCATTATTCTATGTAAATACAAGTAGATTTATTTGTGTTCTCTAAAATTGCTCTAATCAATTTCCGATAACAGTTACATGCTATTTAATAAATTTTGGCAATAAAAACATTCAAACAAACTCATAAACCACGCCAAATAAACATTAATCAATCTGAATGAATACAAATTAAACACAGAAAAGGGGAGGGTAAGCAATGGTGATGCTCTTTTTATTTTCAGGGGCTGAGCGTATGAGCAAAAGGAAAATACTTTAATTAAAGTCAACAGTGGCTAAATTTCTTCAGTGGAATGCTAAATTCAAATCTTGTAAAGACAAGATTTGTTTCTGCACTGCTACGGAAACAAAAATAAAAAGACTAATGGGTATGAAGCTCACTTGTTGCACAATTGTCTCATTAAAAAAGGTCAAATCAATGCAGCTACCAACAAAAACAAGTACGGTAATATCTATACAAGTCAAAATCAGTTCTAAATATTCACAGCAAGACTGTTATTGTTAATGATATTAAACTGCCAGAAAACACTGCAGCTGTCACTGTATTTTCATGGCACACAAACGTATTAGAAATTATAATTGCACTTCTACTCCTCTAAATGTCTTTTACTGAGTAAAGAGCATGTTTAATGTGATTTCCATTTTATTCCCTGAGCACAGAAAACATAGATGAAGTTTTGGATTTCAAACACAACAAATAAGTGCTTTTTTAATTTTATGTATGCAATGTAATTTTAGTGTTTTCATTCTAATGTTCCATTTAGAGCGTGTGGCTCTGTGTCACTGTCTTTATGGCAAAAACATAACTGTAAGCACAATAAAAAAGCAGAGTGAAAGTGGTGAGATGTCATGAGCGATATGATCTAACCTGTTCTTTTATGATGCTATAAGATAAAACAGCCTTTGAAACAGACTAAGTGTTTCTCTTCCCCATCCTCTCTTATCTTCCATCTCTTCTCCTCCCCTGTTTAATATGATTATAGCCCCCTGTATTTACCCACAGATGCAATCACTGAGTTAATTTGGTAAAGACATGTACAGTTCCCTCTTGAAATGCACAAACGCACTTGATGCACCATGCAAAGTAAGGATGTTTTACAGTAGAATATGTAGCTGTTCACTGTTCACTCTCTTAACTAAATTGTAATATGCAGCATCATCATCTTACCGTATTTCTCAGAGACAGCTGGTTGGTAGAGCACCGCCAGAAGGAGCAGAGCTCGCCATGGTTTCAGATGTTGCATGATCCCCTGAAGCTTTAGTGCGACGGACGGATGGAGAGAGAAAGACTCTGAGAGTTTTCCACCTGTTTTAAATCCCCATTATGTTTAACTGAGCCGTCAAGATCGTGTACAGTGAGGAACAAGGGGGAAAAAAATTGAGAAGGGAATAAAAATGATGGATGGATATGGAAGAAGAAACCCTCCCGATGAAAAGGCGGGGCGAGGGGATAGAGGAGGAGGGCACAGACCGCGGACACGCAGCCTATTACCGACTCACGACGGCACTGCTGCGGAAACAGCGAGCAGTCTGTGGAAACGGAGAGCTCTCAGCAACAGAAGAAAGCAACCTGCAGCTGCGTCATCAAGGTGGAAAAAAAACAGAGAGAGAATGGGGGGAGTCAACAAAACCGTTCACTTATATATTCCATATTCCTCCCATTCAGAAATGACAGAAGTACAGTTGTACCCTGTGCGTGCACTGGGCACACGCACAGAAAAACGTGGAGGGTTTATTTATGTATTTTTATTTTTTATTTATTTTTTGTTTTTTGCATGATTCAAGCTCTTCATTATTTTTTTTTACATATTTAACATAAGTAGTGAAACTTACACTTGTAATATGAAAATTTAACACAATATTAGATGAAACGTCTTAGAATCTAACAATGTGCATTTGTAATGCAAGCTGAGGGGAGGTGCACACTACTTAACATCATCCATCCCATATAGCAGCCATATTTTGCATTAAAAATCAATTCAACTGCAATGTTGGGCCTAAAACAATCCACAAATAAGGTGGAAAAGACGACCTATAGGGTAATAACATGCCTAAATTTAAAGCTTTAAAGTTAGAGGAACCGATGCTTTGAAGTTCATGTTGCTGTGCTCTGACGCCCTCTAGTGTTTGCTTAAACGTAGTATTTGCTTTCCCAAATTTTGTTTGTTCATTAAATCTTTAATTAACCAGATAAATAACATTTGTGATTAAGTCCTTTTCACATTGATGACCTGGCCAACAAAGCACACATCATAGCTGGCAAGACAAACATCAATAACAAAATAAATATTAGAAATATTTAATTTGACAATAAAGTGTACTAGGTATTATTACAGTAACGACTTAAGATTTTAAAAACAGTGACGATTTAATATTTTAAACACAAGCACTGTGAAAAGTATTTCTACTGTTGGGATCTTATAATGTAAGTTTTGTTAGCCACTGTGGGTCATAAAACCTCAATTAATTAAACATATACAGTACAGACCAAAAGTTTGGACACACCTTTTAATTCAATGAGTTTCCTTTATTTTCATGACTATTTACATTGTAGATTCACACTGAAGGCATCAAAACTATGAATAACACATGTGGAAATATGCACTAAACAAAAAAGTGTAAAACAACTGAAAATACCCCTTATATTCTAGTTTCTTCAAAGTAGCAACCTTTTGCTGTGATTACTGCTTTGCACACACTCTGCATTTTCTTGATGAGCTTCAAGAGGTAGTCACCTGAAATGGTTTTCACTTCACAGGTGTGCCCTGTCAGGTTAATAAGTGGGATTTCTTACCTTATAAATAGTCATGAAAATAAAGAAAACCCATTGAATTAGAAGGTGTGTCCAAACTTTTGGTCTGTACTGTATATTTTCATAAAATTCTTTGATATGAATTATCATCATTCACTTGTTTAATTGCCTCCATAAACCGTTTTTATATCTCTGAGTAAAAGTCAATACCATTTAGCAAATACTGCCCAACACTGAATATTGAAAAGAAGTAGGTAAAGAATTTTTCACGCATCTTCCAAATATGAAACAACATATAAATTCCTAGGAATATCTTCTGCTCTGTGTCAAAGCAGTTTCATCAACTAACAACAAACTGTAGAAATCCACAACACAAGCATATGTAATACAAATTTTTACTGACTTTGTTCAAGGTTTAAAACAATAATTTCTATCATAAATGCTTACTTTATTAGATTTTAGAAATCACATTATCTTTTATCCTGTAGAAATTGAAAAAAAACACAACATAATAAAATACTTCAAGCTTTCCTACTCTTAATGTGACATATCTCATATTGACCTGCTCGAATAAATTTTGCTCTGAAAAAATTCTTTAGATCAATTTATTCTGTTTTTGACTTGAGTGTACAGCTGGACTTATGTTGGTGATAAAAAAAAGTCCTTCTTGATTTTCAAATTATTAGCAAACACATTTAGGATCAGGAAAGAGGTAGGCCAATACTAAAACCTCGAGTATTGGCCTTTGTCGGTTTCAATCACCTTGATAAAAAGTGTACGGTAGTTACATCTGAACTACTGTAACCCTAGATCTACCTCCTCTGTGTATCAGTGTGTGGTGGTCTTTTGGTGACGTGCAGTGTTTTTAGATTTCTTTTTTGCGCCAAACTTACCTTCTGGAGTTCTGATCAAATGATTAATTTAGTTTCACTTGAGCATTTTTCAGTGTTACTTTCAGACTGTTGGTAACTTTGCTCACCAGTTTCTTACTCATCTTATTAACTTGTATGGAGAAACGTTCAGTTTTCATAATGTCACTGTTGGTCCATATTTTCTACAATTATTTATGATCCCTTTCTCTGTACTATTGAGGTGCACGGTCAGCCAGCTGTCTGAAAAAAAAACTCCTTCACTTTTCCCTTGGTTACAAGGAAGATAAATTCAAATGCTTGGAAGTGTTTCCAGTTACTAAATACACAGGTGGCTATTTGTGTAGCTTTCCTACTATGTTAAACATGTCTGACTGCATACTCCTTTCCCGAGAAAAACGCCTTACAAATTAAAAAGCTTACATCCATTAGACATTTTTGTGTATATGAGAACAGAATAAAATTGGCTATTATATTTTCCAATATTTAGTGAAATTAAATATTGGAAATTTAGTGTTCTTCTGTTTTTAGACTTATGTCCATATATCAAAATATATATTATAGCAGTCATTCTAACATTGAGAAAGAATAACTAGATCATAATGCACATTTTGTGTAAAAGCTCAGAAACTGTGGTACTTTCAGCTCTTAATTCAGTGGTCTCTCTTATTTGCTGAAATAAGTTGTATTACCAGTTGACACAGCAACGTGCAGTTTGAGTGCAGGGATTTCAGGAATTTCACCAGGGAGCAATAAATTAGGCTAAGGAAATTTGGATATTTCTCTAAATGTGACTTATGTAGGTTTCTTTTAGCACCCAGTAACCATAACAGAAGAACCAACAGATTTACCAGTATGTTTGTACTTTTAATGTCAGACCTTACTTGTACTATTATTATTATTATTTATTTTTAGTCAGATATACTTGCTCAATAAATTGTAAAATGGGACTAGGTGCCACTGAAATTGAATCTCTGCAACATATCAAAGCCTAATGATTTTACTTTAGGAACTCCGTAATGTTGCACCACTTTGATATCAAATCTCTCCCAAAATAGACCTGCATAAAACATGGAACAACTGGTTTCTTCTTAAAAATATAATATTTTTAGAAGGCTGTTAGAGTCTTTTATGTTTCACACTTGCATGCAATCACAAGCATGCAAAACCTGTGACAGAGTCAGACAAATACAGCACTTCTCTGTCTTCCTTTTTCTCCTTGTTTCATCATAAAGTCAATTTTGGGCCGCAGCTCATCTGTTTGGCATGTTGTGTATGCCTGTTGGGTTTGTTGCTGGGCAACAAGTATTCTGCCTGTATAAATGTTTAAACCACCTGCTCTTTCCTCACCATTGAGTATTATTTACATCGTACTTGTGCACAGTTTTTTCAACATTCTTTACCTTTTTAAGTTAGAAACTCATAGCTTGGGGCATCCATTTGTGATTGTATCTACTATCATCTTCTTATATTTTAATCGGAAGGATTTAAAATAGAGTCCCCACAATGCTTATTGTTCAAAAGCATTTTGATTCTCCATGCAATTTGTCAAGCTCAGTGTCAAGGAAAATTATTAGTAGATCAAATTACCATCATCTCCCTCACATCCTTTGGCTTCCAACACTTTTGCCTTTCTGCCATACTAACAACTAGACAAAATACTTCTAAAAGATGGCACATTAACTTTACTCTCCCAATGTGTCCCAGACTGACTTTGGGTGCTGTCAGGACATCAAGTCTAGACATTTAAAGAACTCTATGTCTGGGTTTGTAATATTAGCTGCATCACAGAATGGGTCTGATCTAACATCTAACAATTTGAATATAAGATTTTTCTCATCTTGTGACAAATTGGCATGTGATATAATTTACTTTGTTGAGAATTGCTGTTGTTATTTTCTTTTATTCAGATTCAGGCCAGGACATGGATTGTAAAATTAGTACCTGACTGTCATGTGCTGTTAGTTTTCCGGGACTTGTTTCCTGTCTGGATAACTGTTTCCATAGTCGTTTTTTTTATTAGGGTGCTAACTTAAGAGTGTCTTTTCTGGGATACAGTTCAGGGTTGTTTGGCTCTGAGTTTGTGGCTGTTAGGCAACCACTTGCTGGCTCACTGTCTGTCCTAAGCTCACGATGTAGTATTCAAACCACTTGGATGCCTCTTCATCTCGTATCAGCAGTTTGTTTCACATCCAGCCCATAAAAGATTTGCTCTCATCTCTATTGGTAAAAATCCCCACCTCTTAAGTCCTGCTCACTGCAGCATTTGTCACTGTTCTAACTACATTTACTTCAACTTTCTCACCAATATTTGTTGGACACCACACAAGAAAACAGTTCTGTCCAGAACATTTGTCAAGAGCAAAAAACTACAAGACTTTATGAACCAGAACTTCAAGAACAAAATGATAGAACTGCTCTTGAAGATCTAGGAGATGCAAACTTTGTTTTTGCATAATAGGCACTGGACAGTATGTGCAAATTTCACATACTGTCACAGCACAGTATTTGGAAACAGTAAATTGTTTCAAATGGTGACCTAACAGCAAGACTTGAAGTTTCTTTTAGTTTTTTTTTACCTGCTCAAAATGAGGGATGGCATAGACTTAGATCCCTGGCCAACTTTCTTTGTCACAGGCCCAGATATTTTAAAGATTTAAATTATTGTCATATTATTACTCCAATCTGCCTCTAATCTGCTAGTTTTTCAGCCTACAGTAGGAATAAGTTGGAAGGAGACCATTACCACTTCTAGTAATGAGCAGTCAATAACCTAAAACAGATGAATACAGAAAAAACTATTTGTCCTTAAGTTTTACATGTTAATTGAAATAATTTAGCTGTATATTAAAAAAATTAAGATGTATAGAGTTGTACCCCCCATTTGCACTAGAGGACACGAATCAGTTTTATTGGTAATCATATAACATTTTATGGGCCTTCCATAAAAACACCACTTTAAAACAGGTTCACCTGAGCATGTTCGGGCTAGAGCATTAGGGATATGTGAAATATTTTCTTTCTCTTGACATTTAAGACAATATTTAATGTCATTTGATCTATGAGCTTAATTTTTTTTTCTTATGCTTTTAATTAAAATTAAATTTGAGTCACAACAATAATCCTTCATAAAATATGCAAACAAAAAATCAAATATTATGCAATTTTTCATTATTAATTGGAGTAAAATGAATCAGTCTGTCTTGAAAGTACTAATGTCTGTACTTTCTATATGTTACTTTTTAAGGCTAAAATGAGAATTTATGACACAAAACTGAAGCTCATTTCTAAAGGTCCATACTTGAAATAGAACAGATATATTTAGTGTTTTGATATTAACAAGCACACTTTGCATGAAGTTGATGGCGCAGCTTCTCTCATTGTGACTATTTTAATAGCTCAGTTTTATAGCTCCATTGTTAAAAGCTGGGTGACCTTCGATGGTAAAGGAAGGTGTTTGAGATGAACTATCTAGAAATCAAATTTCTTCTCTAAGACACATTAAGTATTTATGTAATTTTACTGTTTTAAACTATCAAATGGTTTTGAACAACTAAGTCACTTTGGTTTTACTCTCCGTAAATAATGCGTTATAGGTTTGTGAAGTAAACACAAAGTTCTTTCAAATCTTGTCAGACATTATCATTACCTTTTCATCAGTTATATTTACAACAGAAAAAGAAACACAAAAAGGCACATACTTGAATTTCTTTAATTAGTGCTACTATCCATTATCTTTACTCCTCTGGGGTCTTTTGGGGCAGACAGCCAAACAGGCTGAGCTCTGAGTAGGAAATCTAAAAATAGGGCTGCTACCACCCACTGCAGCTGACAGGCACGCTGCTTTGTGAAACACAAATATGTGCATGACCACACACAATGACCCCTCCAGCATATACGTATAAATACAGTACATATGCACACTCATTGACACAGAGTGTCTTTTTAAATCCAGAATTAAATCTTATAGGTTTGGAGATTAAACACAGAAGTTGTGTCACTTTATTCTGTGTCAATTAAAGCAGAGAGTTTTGTAAGTACTTGGTAGTCGGCTCTCAAAAGTTACTGTTGGTGTACTTTTTAGAGTAGTCATTACTGACAATACATAAACCCACAAAAGTAGCTATGACAGAAGACTGAGAGCAGGACTTAGAAGCCTCTTAAATCTACTATCAGCTGGGACCCAGCTGTGTGTAAGGTGCTTTCTATTTTTTTTATAGATGATGTTCTTAATTTTCATATGTGTATTATTAAGATCCTTGCATTGACTACCTGAAGTCCTAATATGTACTGCTGACTCATCAGGTGCATTTGGAGGGATTTCCTCCCACTGTTCCTCATTCAGAGACTCTTGCCAACTTCTGATCACTTCAGTTTCCTGATTTCAAAACTTTGGCTGAAGTGGCCCTTGTAGTTCCATTCTACAATATGGGAGCAGAATGGGGATTCAGTCTCCGAATCAGCCATCAAAACGCTGAGACATTTGAGTACACACAGGTGAGTATGCAATTCAGGTGTGAAGTTTTAAATTCAGGTGTGCTCAATTGTCCGGAGATTACGGTAGACTCATTTTTAATGCTATTTTAAGACCACTGTTTTATGTGACTATTTCAGTTCAGTGAGTACAAAGACCTTAGTAAAGGCAAAGCTGGCAATGCCCTGGGCCAGGTTTGATTGTAAGATGACATTTTGAAGAATTGAAATGTTGTCTCCATGTCAGTTATACACTGCATCAATTTGATTACAAATTGTGAACACACCCTGAGTCACTCAGATGCTTAACTTACATCTACTGTTGCAAAAATTCAACCAATGCATCTGACCACTCACACATGGTGTGAGTGGTCTAAGTGTAGTGTGTGACAAATTCGAAGTGTGGAGTGTGACCTTCCTGGCAATCCTATCAGTCAAACTCTGATGCTACTTATATAACCAAGGACAAATATACACCTCTAAAACAACAGAGTTTGGTGTAACTGGATTTAATTTAAGGATATCAGATTAAAGGGAGGTGAATACAAAAGCAGTTGGCTTTTTATTTTTATTGACACACATTGTAGAAACCATTGTAGAAACCATGTACCATTGTGTTAGCTTACTTGATAAAATCCAAATAACATGCATTAGAGTTTGACATTATAATAAAATATGGGTTTGTCTCGGGCCTATGAATATTTTTGTAAGTACACTTTATGCTAGGCATGCATTCTGAAACCAGTTAAAATCTTTATAACTCTTGCTTGAACAAGAGGTTATGAATTAATCTGAACAGACATTTTCACAAATATAATATAATTACACTGAAATATTGAGCTTCAATAGCTTTTATTTTACCTGTGTTGCTTCATTATCCACAAAATTGTGAAGGGTTAAACATTCAACCAAACACTTTAGGTGAAGTTCTACAGACCATTACATTAGTATGGAAAATTTTTATTTGAGAAAATACCACTGATCTAATATTTTACCTCATATTTCTACTAACATTTTTATTTCTACTCATATTTCTACTAACTAACATTTTTTAATGACTTTTACAACTTGTTACTAGCACAATCACTGAATGAATCAGACTCTTAATTGCTCATGCAGTCATGTTTCAGAAGAGACAGCTACGAATGCACAGCTGATCAACTTTACCAGCAGCTGAAATTGGATCCCTTGACAGCTGAATGTAGGGCTGGCAACAGACAAGACAAGGTGGGGGATTGAGGATGGGAGATACTCTGGAGCCATGATTGTTGTCAAAGAGGTTAAAATATGTAACTCTGCTTATATTAAAAGACTGTAATAAACTGGTATAAAAATAAATCTATGATCGTGATTGTTGAAAATGGCATCCAGAAGCTTGTCTATATTTTGAGTTTATGATCAACAAAAAGAGACTCGTTTACAGTTTTATTGTGATCTGATGCAACTCTCCATTGAAAAAGAAATCTCAGTAAACATGAAAGACCTGGATTAATGTTCTCTAAACATCCTGTCTAATATATCAAAGGGATAGGATTGCTTTGGTTTGAGGGTGGTTGAGTGGTGGGCGTAGGACAGCATAGGTTGAGTGGTGGGTGTAGGAGAAAGAGGGAGGCCGTAGAGGAGGGGTTAGGGGCTAGAGTGGGTGTGGATGGTCTACAAATAGTTGCTCTGAGCGCCTCGCCTGCCATTTCTTCACCAAGTTTTTCTTACACTTGCCTGGTGGGACTGTTGGGCCTTAACACCCGAAGCAGCTTCTTTGAACCCACAAACCAACCAAGCAGTCAAGTAACCATGAGCAAATCCTACTCCTCGTCAACCCAGAGTGCCTCCTCCTACCGCCGGACCTTTGGGTCTGGTGTTGGTTCATCACCAATGTCATCCCTCTTCTCCTCCTTAGGAGGAGGTCGAGGCTCTGCTTCCAGCCATATGTCTTCCAGAGTGTACGAGGTCAAGAGTTCCGCTGTTCCCTCCTTCTCCAGCTTCAGAGTTTCTTCTGGAGCTGGGGGAGCAGGATTTGGCTCCTCAACAGCTGTGCGTACCTATGGAGGCGAGAAGCTCGACTTTAACCTTGCAGACGCCATGAACCAAGACTTTCTCAACACAAGGACCAATGAGAAGGCCGAGCTTCAGCACCTCAACGACCGCTTCGCCAGCTACATTGAGAAGGTACGCTTCCTGGAGCAGCAGAATGCTGCCCTGACCGTGGAGATCGAGAAGCTGAGGGTTCGCGAGGGTCCTGGCCGTGTGGCTGAGCTGTATGAGGAGGAAATGAGGGAGCTGAGGAGGCAGATCGAGACCCTCACCAACCAACGTGCCAGGGTGGAAGTGGAGAGGGACAACCTGGCTGACGATCTGCAGAAACTAAAGCTAAGGTAGGTTCTGATGGTGTGTCAATATAGAATGAATACATGATGAGTAGGCTCCAGAAAGTTTTGTAAAAGAGGCCAGAGGGTTTGCTAATTAACATCTTGAGGTGGCCCAGAATATTCTGAGCGTTATATAAACGTGGCAGTACTAGAAATTTGGGTAACCTTAAAAAAAGAAAAAGAAGAAAAAAACATTGATCCCATGTTCTGTAAAACAATACCAAACAGGATATTGTTAAGCTATGTGGAAAAAAGATTATTTGAAGACAAAAAACAGAGGAGTAGAAATACTTTGTTAATTTCTCTCTGTTACAGAAAAGAGAAGCCATAGATAAACCTTGAAGAATTTCAAAGTAGGCCTTCTTGAGTGAATGCTACCGTTTTCAAGCTTCCTATGATTGTGGAAATGTATTCCAAAGTGACATCACTGAGGAAAATAGAGATAGAGACAGATTTACAGACTCATAGGAATGAACCTTAGACAGACAGATAAAGTTTCAGCCAGACGTAAAACATTCAGACAGGAAGAGAGGTGGACAGACAGAAAAAAAAATCTATTATTTTTAGACACTAAAAGGAAATAACATTCTAAATTTCACTTCAATCCCTTGTAAAATTTGTTTGTTGGCCTATATTTGTCTGTTTAAAGCTTTTAGGTCAGTTTGTGTTTCTGGCATAACTCCATCATGACACTGGATGCATCATCGCTCACATTAAAGTGTGTAATAAAAACCCACCCCAACACGCACAGCATGCAGTCAGCTTCCAATTCTTACACACATGCACACACACAGTCTACAGCACGTACACCCCCTCCTGCTCTTCACATTCTGTTTATCAGCCCTCTTCGAGCAGCTGCCTGAAGCTGTGAGTAAGTCCAGCAAAAGCACTTGCTTCACCCACTGAGATCAAAATACACACCCTAACCTCCTGCTTGCTCACAGCTACAGCACGTGAAAATAACAAGCAGGTATTCAAATTTTCATGTCATCCTCCAAAGATCAGTCACTTTCCCAACCTTTGATGCCTGTAATTATGCATAGATTAAAAAAAAAATCCTGTTTTTAAGAAATGTTTGGTGAAATGCTAAATGTGGAAAGAGCAGGAATGGTTCTTGTTATCACCCCACGGCCGCTGACAGTGGGGAAGCAGATGCATTAAAGCTTTAAGGCTGAAAGAGCAAGCAGGCGAAGAGGTGTGGGTGTGTGGATAAAAGCAGAGTTTAAATAGAATACAGTTTGTGTCTCTCGGGTTTTATTTTTAAGTACAAATGCAGCAGCACTCAAGGCAAGAAGAATTTGTCCTTTAACTTTCCTCTGTTATTGTTTTTTCCCCCTGTGGGATAACTCTTCCACCTTTTAGACTGCAAGAAGAAATCCACCAGAAGGAAGAAGCTGAGAATAACCTATCTGCCTTCAGAGCTGTATGTCTTAATTTTTATTTGTTTGAACTTTAGTTTAACTTTTTGAATAAAACTCTGTTTCCGCCTCATCTTTTTGTACAACAGATTCTTAGTCATTTGCCTTTGCCTGAATACATTCTCTTGCTGTGTGCTTGTTTGTAGGATGTTGACAGTGCCACTCTGGCCAGGCTGGACCTGGAGCGGCGCATTGAGAGCCTGCAAGAAGAGATTGCCTTCCTCAAGAAAATCCATGAAGAGGTTTGATACTCTTCTAAATGTTTCCCGTACAGAGGCATTGTTTTGTCTCTGTGATGGTTTGTAACATCTGATCAGAGTCTCTCCCACTGATGTTAAATCACATGCACTAACACACTAATATAAATATGCACAACCAAGAAAACCCTTGCCGAGATCAAAGGACTGGATGAGCCACAAGTTCAGCTCAGTTTCAGTGCACAGCTGAGGATCCATCTTGTCATTTTGTCTTTTTTGTCTCAACTTTGACCTCCCAGAAATGCTTAAGTGCTGACTGGTCTAAAGGAGCATGTCAGCTGTTGCGGAAATAGCTCAAGTGTGTGTGAGTGTATACGTGGCAACAAATGGATAGCTATTTTAAACTATTTGATTAAACCAAACGACAGCTGAATGCAGCTTAAGCTTGTAAAATTATATATTTTTATTGAGAATAAAAGAATTGCATTTGCTGCTACTAGAATTTACGCTTTTAATACTTTCTCCCAGTGCACATAAAAAGAAGGCTTTATTAGTGTCTAGATATTTTATTTTTAATGTCAGTTCAGATAGGAAGTGCATCATTACACATACAAGTTTAATTTCACAGAAACAAGTGTTTGGTATTGGAAAGTGTACCAACACAAGTGTTATAAGAGGTGGGGTTTTAGAAATACACAACCCATCTTTACCAGTTTTCAACTTAACAATTATAAGTTATTACACTGAACTTATAATTTTTTATACAACTGTTTCTGAGGCCTTTAATTCTTTAAGGAGGTATAAATATTTGTAAGATAATTACAGTTAAAAATGTAACTTGTTTATTGGATTCTTTTAACAAAACAATTTTACAACAATCTGTTATCTTTCTAATTGGTTTTTGTGGTTATAACCAATCAGATATTTTTTTTTTTGCATTTTGCTCCTTGTAGAAACATTTTATGAAGATTTTTCTTTTTTTTAATGATTACACAGAAATAAAACAGAGGATGCAAAAAAAGTCAAAAAAGACTGTAGTGAAAGTGTGTTTATCAGTTGAACTTTTATTATATGGTTTATTGTGTGTGTGGCTTTCTACCATATTTTTTGTAGCATGTAACTTATGCCCTTTCAGTTGGGAAAATAAAAATAGATGACGATAATCTCCTAATGTATCAAATAAGATGCAGAGCTAGAGAAAAATCTAGATGTGTACTTTCAAACTATAGAATATTCTGACTATTATTTATTTTGTAAGGCTTTGAAGGGCTAAGCTGCAGTCTATTTCTCTCTTAAACATCCATAAATCTCTTTCTTTTTGTTAAATCATTTCATTAAGTTTACTTTTGCTAAAAATGAATCTCTTCTTTCCATTAACACCTTGCAGGAGATCCGAGAGCTGCAGAGCCAGATGCAGGACACTCAGGTCCAGATCCAGATGGACATGTCCAAGCCTGATCTGACTGCTGCTCTCAGGGACATCCGCATGCAATATGAAGCCATCGCTGCAAAGAACATTGCAGAGGCTGAAGACTGGTACAAGTCTAAGGTAGATTAGAAGCACTTCATGAGTAAAGTTTATTATCTTCTGTTTCTAAAATGCTTAAACACTCACCTGGTGTCTCCTTAAGGTGTCTGATCTGAACCAAGCTGTGAATAAGAACAACGACGCTCTGCGCCAGGCCAAACAGGACACCATGGAGTACAGGCACCAGATCCAGTCCTACACCTGTGAAATCGACTCTCTCAAGGGCACTGTCAGTATTTATTTAACTCACTGTATTCCTGTTATTTGTAAACTATACAGCTTCATTTTTTTTAATTTTGCTGCCAGTCCAGTTTAAACATGACTTCACCTCCTTTCTAACCTTTCAGAATGAGTCTCTGCTGCGCCAGATGAGAGAAATGGAGGACAGAATGGGCCGGGAAGCCTCTGGCTACCAGGATACCATTGCACGGCTGCAGGAAGACATTGCCAAGATGAAGGTAATAAACCTTCATCTTTAGCATTTCACATGAGGCATGCATTGTGACAGCAGATAATAAAAGCAACAGCTGTCAGATATAAGAGGTGGGGTTTTAGAAATACACAACCCATCTTTACAAGTTAATTTCAGTATTTCTAGTAACAGTGTGATTTTTGTTGGTGGGGAAACTTTAATTTTAGGAGTCAGTAAGACTTTTAATTATATTTTTTTAATGTCTTGATGTAAAGGATGATATGGCTCGCCACCTGAGGGAGTACCAGGACCTCCTCAATGTGAAGATGGCTCTTGATATCGAAATTGCCACCTATCGCAAGCTGCTGGAGGGAGAGGAGAGCAGGTCTGTTTGCTATACACACCGATTAGAAGGATGATAACAAACTCAAATTACCTAATATTACTGTGATTTTCTCTCTTTCTTTCCATTGCAGGATCACCACCACTATGCCTGTCCAGTCTGCCTATTCTTCCATTGGATTCAGAGGTAACAGGAATAGTAACATGTTCTTTTTTCAACACATAAATACTTGTTAAATCCATTTTACATTCCAAATGAGTCAATAAGCAGGATGATAACGTTTAATTATAGCCTGTGACTGAATATGGTAGATGCTATTTTCAGTTTATTACATATCATGTACCTGCAGTAACACTTTCTGACCACTGGGTGGAGATGTTACAGAAGACAAAATACCTCACAGGACATTGATTTCACAGATAAGCAACCCAGACTTAGATGATTATGTAACGCTGTCTCCTCCTTTAGTCTTCAAATGTGTTTAATTTCACATGTTGAATTATTATTTTGAATAAATATATGTAATTTTCACATTTAAAATAGAAATGTAACACTGGAAAACAATAAGCAGCTTCAAAATCTCTTTTCTGATTCTCTCCCTAATGTAAAAAGCTTAGAAGAGTACGGTACCTTTCTCAATCAATAGTAAACAACACCAGTGCCTTTAAACTGAATTGATTTTGTGTTACTGTAAATAAAGTTAATTTCCAAGCTAATTAGGTGAATGCATTCTTACAGAGACCAGTCCTGAATCCCAGCGTGGATCAGAGGTTCACTCCAAGAAAACTGTTCTTATCAAGACTATTGAGACCCGCGATGGAGAGGTTTGAGCTCACATGCATCCACGTGTCGACAACACAGGCAAACAAATTATAGACAAACACAAGCTGAATTACTCACATGGGTGAAAATACCCATTGTAATTATTGTTTTTAAGGATTTTAAATTTGGAAATATGACATCTTTACTATTTTTATGCTTTGTAGCAAGATTTGGAAGTAATACAAGATGCAATATACCAGAACACCTCAATCTAGGCATCCCAGTGGGAATTATGCCATTTAAAATTTATAAACTAAGAAAATGGTTCCTTTTGTGAGTGGATTTGACAGTTCTGCTTCCACTTCTATATGTCTAAGGGTGAACCACTGAAAATGGGATATTTTTAAGGGCCACAACATCATTCATTTTTGCAAATTCCTACTGAACAAACAACATGGGATGTGCTAACCCTTAGAAACACATGGTAAAATTTTAAGAATGAAGAAGCAATAGGTATAAAAGGATTCAGCAGTAATTACCATAACACAAACCATGTTAGAAAAGACTGTAAATTGACACACTTATGTGGTAACAGATCATGTTTAATATATGACATTCCTAGATGAAATATTCCATGAGCCAGGGTGCTAGTGCCCAGTGTGTAAGTTTAGTTCCATTGTTCCACCTAAACTTTTAGCATCTGCTCACTTGCTTCTATAGCTTTGCTATAAGCATGACAGCAACACTGAAATGACGTGGAAAGTCTTTGTTTCTCCTCTATAAGATAATGTAGATTGTAGGCACTTCTTTGAAACTGTGAAACTCTGTAACACTTTCTTCTTTGAACTGTTAGCTTCACTGGCCTGCACAGCACTTCACTCCAACCAATATCTGCACAATTTGTATTAACCTACTTAGCGATTTGTCTACATTAATTACTGGTTCTTTTACATGAATGATCCTTGACATTAATTGCTTTTATTTCTTCTGTCCCTTAAGGTTGTCAGCGAGTCAACACAGCATCAACAGGACATCATGTAAAGAGACAACATGAAATGAAAAATAATAAAATATGAACAAATATAGAAACTGTTTCTTACCATTACTATAAGAAAAGATAAGCTGAGCCGATGTTTGTAGGCAGAATTAATAATGTAAGCTTCAAGTTATGAACATAATTTTAATCGATTGTATTCATCATAAAATAGATGCAGGCAGGTTGCCTTTAGCCTGGTTTTAAATGAATAGCATTCCAGGATTTTAAACTTTTTTAGCATTACTTTATATTTCAGAAAAGCATTCGACTTTGCTATTTCTCATCTCTGCATTTCCATTTTAACAAGTTGTTTTGGTTCAGCATAATAAGGGAGGTTTCTGAGCTTCAAGAAGGATCAGCGAGCCCGAAACACTGTGGTCAAACATAATACTGAAAGGAGATATTTTCACTGTGCATATTCCATTATTTGTTTTAGCACAAATATGAACATATGATCAGTTAGGGACAAATGTTGTTGCAAATTTAATGAATGTGTCAGGTTGGATTTAAAGAACATATATATTTTAAAAAAAATTGAACTAAGAGGGAACTCAGTCATGTTTAAAGGTCGAGCTTAGCTGCATGTGTTTAGTGCTTGTGAATGAGAAGGTAAAAATGGTTTGATGTTTCACTCCAAATAAACCTCAGTGGAGATGTCCAAAACTGTGTGGTTTTAAATTGTTCTAATTTTAAAACCTAATAAGAAAAAATGTTGGTATTGGTCCTTTTTTCTTTTTATTGTCTGAGACTGCATACACACTCTTGCAAAGGTAGCCCTTAAACATTCTCACAACAGGACAGTGGGGTCATCGTGCTGTGGGAAAGTTTTTCACCTCTAGGGGAAGAAAAACTATTCAGAGTTTGTGGGAAAGGTGGTTTATTTAAATATATGAGAACCAAACTACTTAAAGCTGAAATAACTTGAGACTAGGTTTGGTCTTAAAATAAATAAAATATGTCAAAGTGTGTTGTAGCAATGTGAGATTTGAAAAAGTTCAGAAGGATACCTTTTCAAGGTACCATATCGCTGATCATTAGTGCTTCTTAAATAACATGCACATCTTTGTATTGATACCTTTATGAAATGTAATTATGCAAGCTTTGTCAGCCAAACATAGCCCTCTATTTCAACATTTAATTCACGAGGAAGAGAGGAACTGAAAAGAGATTGAAACAATCAGTGTAGGAGATGTAGGAGTGAGGGAAATGTGAACAATGGCTGGGTAATGAGTTGTCCCTGGTCACACTTTGTTTCCAGCTGAAAGCAGATTAGAAAGCAACAAGACTTGCAGTCTGTGTCGTTTGTCTCTGAAACCACTGGAGTGAAAATGTCAACAGAGATGAAAAAAGGCCACGGCTGTGAGTGTTGAAGACAGAAAAGAAACAGATAATAAATGAGCATTCGATGAAGAACAGGAGAGAGAGATGGTTATGCAGGCTGAAAAGAAGAGAAATGAAGACGGCGAACTGAATGAAAAGGTTATCTGGACAGAAAAAGACGCAAGAAGAAAAATTAGAAAGAGGAAATTGCGCAGAATGTTGTAACGGAGTTCAAAAAGAAAAAATTTGATGGATATTACAGTAATTAGTGTGAGTTGCGTTAGCCAGAATATTCTGCAGTCATTTTTTGCAGCTTATGTCTAAAACACCCCACTCATTATGTAGCAGGTCAACAGCAAAGGGCAGCATATTTCTACTGTACCTTCTGCTTTCTTTATAGTCAGCCTCCTTTATGATTTCTTCCTACTTATTGCTTCCAGTTTTCTAATACCAGAGGAGAACATTGATTTCCAACCTCTATGCTAATTCATGATTTGCATACTGTACATGTCTTAACATTTTTCTTCCGAACATAAGCCATCTTTAATTTTGTACCCAGGAATATGTTTTTGGAAAGACCCCAAACATGCCACAGTAATTGCTGATCGGTGCTTTAAACAAGCATGCAGCTGGAATAGGTTTGAAGAAAAAAGATTCAAAGCCAAATTTAAATTCCAAGTTTAAAATTTGTCGGCTGAATTCCATCATCACAGGTTCAACCAGCAGAATGAGAAACATATTTACACAAGGTCAAATCAAAAAAACATTCAGCAGGATCACAGCATGACAGGTCTACTCCATTAAAAGTATTCAGCTGCAGAAATGAAACACAACATAATATTAAAAACATTAAAACCGAGTAAAATATTTGCACATTAAGATTATTTACAAGTCAGTATCTACAGTCAAAATATTCTCACAATATATAGTACAATATTCAGTGTATCTGAATATTGTACTATATGAAAATAATAAAAGACAAAGCAAAGCAATATACATAAAAGAATTATTAGCCCACACTACCAATTACAAGCAAGAGAGGAGCCAGTGATTAGCATTTACATATGATAACATACATCACCACTACAGTAAAAACACAACCAGGACATAAAAAAGAGGACTGAGGTACAAGCAAAAATAAAGTTACACTATTACAGACATTACGGTGAAAGACCATAAGAATAATACCATAAAGTAGAACAGGAGGTGGTTTAAATTAAAAAGAAATAGTTCAGAAATTTTTACAGCAGTTCTTGTTAGGAAGTTGCAGTTGTCAAATTACCCACAACCATCTTTGCATCGTCATTTAGTATAAATAAAAATCAGTTGGTTGATGAGGCTGAAGCTAAAGTGTAATCTGAGGGGAGCCCAGACCAAAGTGGATTCATACCATAATAAAAATATTCCAGTACTGAAACCTTCAAAGTGGTTTATGCAAGCAGCTTTTGATCATGTTTTGAACTGTCACTCTGTTTTAGTCGGGCTGCTTATTTTCGCAGCAAATGGAAATAGGAGGTGTCACAGTGATGTTCCTGTACAGAACATGCACCTTGAACTGCACATATACAGCATCTTGTCAGATTAACCACCTACTAGAGAAGTGAGTCAGAGTAAAAATCAATTAAAACATTTTCTAAACTACCAAAAATATTTTTGCTTTTTGACCAGAAATGCTTTACATATTTAATCTTAAGCATGTTTAATGCAAGAACATTACTGATGGTGCACCACGTTCTAGCTCCTGTTCCGGTGAAAATAACCACCATCGTCTTTATAAGTAATCACAAAATACAAACCTGATGACAGTTATAGGGTTAATAAAAGAGCACCCACATAAACCACCATGATGTTTTTGAGATTGGAGGTCTGCTTTGGTCATGGCCTCTGTCAGACTGGCTGTTAGCTTCAGCCTCTGGGACCAACTAATAAGGATTTATGCTACTGGAGGTAAGATGTCAACTGCTTGTAACAGAACCTTACTTTAAATATTCTGAAGCATCCATCTAGTAACAATACATGTCCTTTCAAAGGTATTTACTTGGACAGTGTAAATATACAGAGATAAAGAGGTGTTTATGCACCCTTGGTCCAAAAAAGCTGGAAATCTGGGGTTTCCACATGGCAAAAAATACACAACACAATGGATACAGGTATTACACGAGTTTTGTCATGCAATAATGGAGTATAACATAGTTAATTGTCCCCCTGTAAGAAAGAACCGCAAAATCTGCAAATGTCAAACACTATTAAATCAGTGCGTGAATGTTTAACTGTTGCTCCGCTTTGTTCTGCTCACATTTCAAATCATGGAATCCTACATTTTTAGGAATCAAGTTTAATCCATTTCTTACTTTTGCATTATTGGCAGTATCATTTGTCATAACTCATTGTAATATTTCCTTAAGTTAGGAATTGTGCGTGTGTAAAACATCTAAGTTTCTGTAAGGCGTAAATAAAATAATGTTAAACATTACATCTTTACATAAAACATTGAAATCCACCTCTCCTCTCTGGATGGTGGCTCAACATCTTAATTGCAGGAAATACATAAATTAAAAATAGAGTAACATGTAAATGTATGTTGACACAAACACACATAAAGTCTAAAAGACAGGTCCAGCAGTAAACATTAGAGGGTGCCATTTGCAGATGCTTTCATTTTCTTACCTCTTTCAATGAGCTAATCTTTCTTTAAGGCCTCCTCTTCATTACATAACATGTCATGAAAAACCTTTAGAAGTTAATCCTTCCAAGCGAAGCAGTATGTGGTAAAACAAGAGGAGGAAGAGAATTGGACATCATGCACATCTGACATTTAAATGAATCCCCCTCGTGTTTGCTAATAATTGGGCCAGCCCATCAGCTGTAGGGCTCATGTGTCCACTCAAACATAGAAGCAGACCAGTTGGGACCAAACATGGAGGAAGGTCAGTGATGAGATGTAAACACATCTGCCTTGGAGAATGGAACAATATGCAGGAAGCAATACTAATTTAGAAGAGGAATTAACAAAAAAAACCCCTCTTTGGTTTGAACCGCTCAGTTCGATTCACACCTACAATTCACCCCCCTTTAAAAAACCCACAGGATTTTCCAAGCCACTTGCTATCTTCTGTATTAACAAGCTCTGATCAAAAAATAACCCCAGTGAAATAAATATCTTACTTTACACAGACACCTCCAAGTGGAAAAAAATGAACAGTAAGAGCTTTCAGTTCAGTGTTTGCATTGTACCTTCAGTTTGTTTTAACATTTATCACTGAGCACTCCCCTCAGAACCCTTGAAGTGAAGTGTGTCATCCTTTAACTTCCTTGAAGGTAGAGATACTGAATACAGATGAAGAAAAAAAAAAAGTTGCAGTTCCCCGATACTCTAAAATACACACAATTCCATTTCAGCTGCGATGTTACGGAGTATGACAAATATGCCCTCTCCCCTTCCCAGAACAGTCACATTGAAAAATTACTGAAACAGTTTGCTTGATAACATATAAAACAGCTCCATTTTCTTCAGTGCCTCGATGGAAAGCAAAAGCTTCACTGGCGCTAAATGAAGAATCGGATGGCCATCAATTTGTGCTCCCTCCAAAACCAAAGTCTTTGTTCATTATCATTCTGAAAACCAAAATGGTTGGCAAAACACCAAACAAGACAAAACCATTTTGGGTTACAAATGATCAGAATATGGTAATCTTCAGTTGGGTAAACTAACAGTAGATAGGGCTGTTTCAAGTCTTTTACTTCTGTTGGTGTCCAAGAGTTTTGAAGGAGACAGTGATTGTGTGAATGTGTTTAGATCCGAACTGCTGGTCCACTGGGGACTGTGAGAGGCACTTGAGAGCCGCAGTCATAGTCCAGTTGAGCCATCCGAGAGCGACTCATTCGAGTGTGGGAGTAAGCCCGTCTTTCTGTCTGTCTGTCTCTGAAACTCCTGATGTAGCTCTGTGGATGGACAGAAGATTAGAAAAAGTGAACAAACATCCTTCTCTTCAACTGTATCTGTGATATGTCACAGATAATGTTTGATTACTGAGCCATATTTTACTCATTAAATTACACTAAGTGTACTAATCTGTTGACTTCAAATTGTTTGGACTGGATATCCGGTTTGGACTGATATCAGATTATAGGGGTCATAACACAAACATGTGCCATACTTTGCAGGTTGTATTTGTAAATGTTTAAAACTATGAATCATCTACATTACAATTATATTAAACTTTTATGCTAGATTGTAACATGAAAGCCCAATAAAATACAGTTAACTGTGATTTTAACATAGCAAAAAAGTGGAAGAGTTGAAATGGTATGAATAATTTTTCAAGACACAGTAAATCTACTTATGTTAAAGCAGGACTGTAATGTAGGATCTCAATAAAATCTCAACTTTTGTGGGATCATTAATTCCAAAGAACAAAAAGACAAATATCAATAAAACTATTTTTTTTTTTCTTTCAGTTTAAGAATGAGAATAAGAATATTACCGGAGACAGCACATCTCCATCAAAGCGTCTTTTGGGGTTGGGTTTGCGGTGGTAGCCGGGTTCTGTCTGGGAAGGAGGAGGAGGGACCTTAGGTTGCTGAGAGCTCTGGGTTTGGTGATGAGAGTGGGAGACCACTGGGTGGTGGTACTGCTGGTGATGGTGGCTGTGATGGGTATGAGCCTTCTGCTTGAGGGTGGTCTTCTGGTTTTGACGTTTTTTCTTCTTCTTCTCCTTCTCTTTTTTCAGCTTTTCCTCTCTTTGTCGGATTCGCATGAGCTGAACCCGCCGCTGCTGTCGACTCAGTACCACTGGAGGTCAAAAAGAACAACCTTACTTTAATTATGTGGGGAAGGAAAGGAGAAAGAGAACAATAGGTAATCAAGAGAGAGGGCCTGTATTGTATTAGGGAAAACCAGTGAGGAACAATGCACTTGATAAGAGAGGGCAGATTAAGATATAAGTTTGCCTGTGTCACTTTGTGGTCCTATGTGTGTTTTTTGCATAATGCAGAGCAACTTGAAAAAAATTTAAATGTAAGAAAAATGCAGACAACTTTTGCTATTTTTTTTTTGACATTTCTAATTTGTGAGGCGACTAATTTGCCATGCTGAGTCTACTTGCACCAAGCTGCTCAGTTTCCTGACATATTGTGAGTGGGTGAGTGTGAGCTTGCTATTTTAACACGCTTTTTAGCAGAAGATGTCCAAAATCCATGCCGTCTTATGGTCCATTATTTAAACTAATGGATATACTTAGCTTTGATTCATTCATTTTATATCAACATAAATGATGCTTCAGTTGAAGATATTTGTCCATTTATATTGTGTCTTTTATGAGCGTCCTCACATTGCACACAGACAAAGACGGCGTGTGTTCATGTGTGTGGAAATGTTTGTGTGTGGCTGTTATGTGGTCTATTATTGTTCCTTTGTGCGTGTGAACATGAGGCACCATCTGCCAGGGAAACTGAGTAATGATACCCCCTCCTTTTCTATTTCTAAGTTCACTCTATGCCACCCCTCTCTGAGCACATGTTTCTGTGTGTCATAGGGCCAGCAGACTAGTAAAGCTATCTTGCAAGGTTCAACATAAGTTGTTTTTTTTATTGTAACAGACAAATGAAAATGAGATACAAATATAAATTTGACCTAATTCATTCATTCATGTTGTGTTGCAGTCGCTGTTCTGACAGAAAACATGATTTCCTTCACGGTTTCACTTGGGTGCTCCTGCTTACCCATTGTGCCCCGTGTTGCAACCCTCACCCATGCCCTTCCCCCCATACACCTGCTCCCTCATTACGCTGTCCCTTTTCAGTCATTCCATTTCTCTTTTGCACTATAGTTCTTGTCACCATTAAATGGCACCTTTAGCAGCCTAATGCATTCTTATAGCTATTTATATTTTGGAAAACACAAGCATGGATACTTTTACTTTGAAGCTGACAGTTATAAAGTAGAATATTTTTTAATCACCATTAAGCTTTTTATCTATGATTGATTAGTTTAAAATATTTGACTTAAATGGATACACACCTATGAATTTACCTTTAGAGTAATGCTCACACAAACTTCTTCCTCTTGCTACATTGAGGGAAAATCAAAATATATCAACAGTGATATGAAGAACAATTAATAAAGACTTAAGCATAAGTCTGGTTAATCATTGGGTACAATTTCCAGTTGCCAGAAGATACCACAAGCATTGTATTTTAGCATAAGCAGAAGAGTAATGTTTAGTCATAATATTAAATTATAAAGAGGATGTGATCATTTTCTCACAGCTTTTCAGTGCAAAATGTGCATGGATACTGGTTGAAGCTAATTGTCATTATTCAGAGAGAAATTAGTCATGCACAGAGATGCTTTGGCAGGCTACTACGAGAGGAGGAAGTTCATAAAAGCATCATAAAGTGCCAAATTACATTCACCAAATGCACACAAGAATAAAGAATCTAATTTCCGGAAACATGTTCTCTGCTCTGATGAAACAAAAACTAAAATGTTTGGCCACAACGACTATGACGACATTTGAAGAAAAAGCAGGAAACTTGCAAGTCTGGGGACCCTAATCCAAGAATTCAGCAAAAATGAAGTACTTTTTGAAATATTAAATAGCCTAAAAGAGTAAATGTTTAGTCTGATTTAATATAAGACAGGGAAAGAAAAGAAAACTTATGTGTCTTTCTATAGAGTGTATGAAAATAGCAAATAAAACAACAAATACACAATGCCACCTTTGTGTTTAAGGCTGTTTTGAATTTAAAAGAAACCATTGCTGTTTTTTTCTCGGCTTCTATCCACTGTATAGAATTGGATTTTTTTCTTTTTCAAAATAACACTAAGAGCTTCCTCCAACTCTTTGCCCACGTCCTCTGTGTGGTATCCATGGCAGCCTGCAGTTTAATTCTATTATTTGAGCCAATGTGTAACTTATTCTATGAAACTTTGCAGCTGTGAATGCCAGCAGAGATCAAATGAAGTGTGTGTTTCCATCATAGACATGTGTGAACAAAATACTTTGCACCAATGCATTTGTGTGTCCCTCCAGCCCCTGCATTTGATTTTATACAGGAGTTATAAAGCATTTGTAAGCTGCATCTAGAGATTCGCTTTGTGTGTGAGTTGACCATCTGTGTTGTGGTTGCTTTCAGAATAGATTAAGGCTGTTTTTGTCAATAACAGATTCTGGTGAAAACATTGTTGCTGGTATATTCAGACACTCCATTGCAAGACAACAAACACACACCTACACACAGAACCTCAGTCTCTAACTCCTGAAGCAATGACAATACTTCTTTAAAGTTAAAATTTATCATAGAAGCTTGTAGTGGCCGTGGTCGGATCAATGCTGAATCAGGTTTAGAAAATCAGCATCTGTCAAACGCATCCATCCCCACAACTCACATTAGTACAGAAGCTATATCTAACTTTTGGTTTATTTCTGAAGCTAATTCATGTTCGTCAGCATATTTACCAGAACATATGACCATTTATGTTACATATCATAAAAATATTCCCATGGGACAAACATCAAAGATGATGTTTTCTGGGACATGTTTCGCTACACTTTTCGAATGACAAAATCTTGAATTTCGCACATGGTATCCTAAAAATAAGGCCTTATGCACGCTTGGAAAATATTCTCCAAATTTCTTACCAATTTCTCATAATCATCAAGCTATAATTCTTTACCCAAACATAAGTGCAGGGAAAAATGAATGCAGCAGAAAAAAATACAAAAGCTTCACATTTGACATAAACAATAGTTTGTTTGTGCCTGGCAAGGATTTATGGCGCTTCATTCTCTTCATATGTTTTCATGTTACTACCACAAACTACAGTGTACATTATTTTAAAATTTTTGTGATCGACGTTTGTATGTATATTTTTGTGGTTACAACCTTGCAGAAGGTAAAAAAATAAATAAAAATATCCAGTTTTGGCTATGAAGCTTCTTCGTTTGTTTTCTACAATTTGACTTGAGCGTTTCAAATGTATGTCTTTTACTGTTTTCCTGTTACTGGTAATTATTTTTATTCTCCAGCCACTGTGAGAACTATTTTTTAAATTTCAGTTTTCATTTTCATCTGTCAAATGTTATGAAAAGAAATTCAATTACTTTCAAATCCATGCTGAGCTTAAATAACCTGTCTCCTGTCATTGCTTTGAAGTCAATTCTGCATATAACCGGATGAAAAGATGCATTTATATGTCTCTGTCCTCTCTCTGTCCCTGAAACTGTGAATCAGCTTATGATCTGCTGCTACCTGTGGCGAGGTGACACTGTTTAAATGACACCCATGTTTTTTCCTTAAAGAATTTTGCAGTTATAGTTGACTTCACTGAGTTAATCTTTTTTAATTTTAAGAAAACCATTCTGTTTTTTTTGTTTGACTTCTGTTGCAGTGTACTATGTAACATCAATGTCATGAGCTTCAAAGAGTCTATCACATGAAGAGAAACTGAGGCACAAAAGGTTGAATGCTTTATTTTGAATGTTTTCCTCTGGAGAAGGTTAAACAGAGTCTGACAATTTTCAGAGGGGGCTGAAAGCTTTTCTAAAAGTGTTCATGTGCACTTCGATTGATTTAGAAAAGAAAATTGATTAAATGAACACATTTTTTTATTCATTTATCTTTGTTCTGCTCCCATCTCATAGCAAGACCAAGAATTTTCCTCATAAGATGGAGGAGGATTCAAATAAAAATATTCTGTGTGGTAATTCAGGAGGAAGTGGTTACATATGTAAAACTGATTGCTATTTCTCTGCTTCATGGAGATTTGATTAAGAAGGCAATGAAGCATGATTTGATTTTGTGCAACACACTGATTGGTATGTTAATACTAAAATAATTGAGTCTATCTCAGAGTGCATCAATTATTGTGGGTTACAAAAGAAACAATGATGAAATAAAAATAGTGAAATATTGCTTTGATTCTTTAAGAGAACAAAAGCTTTCCAAGTCGGGTCAACAGAATTGTTCTCTGAAGCAAACCTCTTGTGGTTTACAATGGGAAATTTCTTCTAAAACAATTTTGGTGTGCATTCCTATTTAAGGCAGTGCCAAATTAATTCTTAGCTCATTCAGGTTTAGATGCTTACCCTCCGTGTGAGAAAATCCCTCTGCAGTAACTTTCCATTGGATCAGAACTCCAAGGAGGGTCAGGACAGGCCACACCCCTAAGATGACCCAGGTGAACCAGCAGACAGGCTTCTTTGGTGCCACCTGTAATTAACATCAGTACAGTTTTATAAAAACCTTTTGCTTTATTAGATATAGTGAATTTCCAGAGTTTAACTTTCTATGATATTAGCAGCATTCTGTTGGGAACCACTGTTTTATTTCTAAGCATATAAAGCACAAGCATGTAGTAAAGCACAAGTTGCTGGTCCACTGCTGTAGACACCTTCATTTCAGTGCATTCATAACCAATTGAACTCAGTTAATTTATATAGTCCCTTTTCATAAGTAAGGTAATCTCAAGGCACTTAACAAATTACTTTGGCAGATTGAGAGGTCTATAAATCCAAATCTCTGTTTTGAATTATGTAGAAACAAATCTCAGACCTAACTTGACACCCTTAACTGTTATATAATGAAGACCATAGAAGGCCATAAAAGGCCACATTGATCAAAAGTTATTTTTGAGCGAAAATAACTTTTGACTGATTCACAAAAGTTTGACTTAGGAATCAAATGGTATTGGCAAAGATGTAAATATGGCCCATTTTATCTGTAAATTTGCAAACCTGTCAATCTGACTTTCACTCAAACATTAACATGTCATGAATTTTCATCAGAAACTGCCTCAAGGTGAATTCAACGCTCACACTCACGAACACACAGGAGCTGTCCTAACCTTGAGTCTCTCATAGATGTAGTGCACCAAGGCAAACAGCTCTATAAAGTAATCCACTGTGACAGTGATGATGGCAGAGCCAAATGTTGCCGTAGAGAAGGTGACGAAGCACCGTTGCCACTGAAGAGTGAGGACGGCAAACAATGTCCCAGAGCCCAGAAGGATTCCCAGAGGAACCCATACTGTTTTAGGGTGATAGAATTCCTCCATAACCTGGAAAAGGAAATGTTGTTTAGTAGTTGCTCTTTTCTACGTTAGCTTGTAGAAGCATGTTAAACCGTCTCCATTACAAAAGAAAATCAACACTAATAAAACATAAAAAGTTTAAGCTGGGATGAACAGCTTAAACAGTTGCTAATATAGACAATTATCATAAACGATAAAGAAATATAAAGAAACATTTTCAGATCTGTTCCCTATAGTTTTTTTTATGGTTAAAGTTTATACTTCCTGGAAGCTTTACAAATGCTACTTGGGATTATAAATCTGATTGTAAATGTCTATTTGGTGCATCTCTAATAATAACTATGAAATATTTTCATTGTATTTTATATATCCACAAAAAATAAAAACAACGAACAAAAGGAAGGGATTTACCACAAGTGATGCAACTCCAACCAGCAGGCCCAGCAGCAGGCCTACCATAAAAAGGCCCACGCTGCGGACCAACATGGTCACCAGGCCACACAGTGTCCCAATGCCCAGGCCAATACCGACAGATGCCTCTACGCTCAGCTGAGTGTCCATCACCCTCTCCTTGTAGCACAGCATGAAGATGACCACAGAGCCAAACATCAGGCCTGTTAGAAACAACACTGCCTTGAAGCATCGATAGCCTGAAGGGGGAAAACAGAGCACTGTAAGGCAGACACATGCATTAGACATTTGGCAGCTGGATGGGTGTAAACACTAATTAATATTGTTTGATAGTGGTCAGTGATTTATTGTTTAAAATAAGCAATGCTTAATTCATCAAAACCATTATGTCTGATCATACTCTCACAGCGTTAAGACTAATACACAATAAGAAAAGTAATGGTCTCACTATTAATATCTTCAAAGCAGTGCATCTTACTTCAAAAACATGTAGGTGAGAAACTGTGCTTTTTGCTTTCTTTTTCTTTGAGATATATATATTTTTTGAAGGTCACAGCATTTATCATCAGAACATCTGGAAAAAGTGCATTTACTCATAAAAACCTGATGACGATAACAACCACTACAAAGGAAAGCAAGACGAAGGATGCATGACTGTATCCACCCAGAAAGACAAGGACTATTTATTTAAAAGAGCTCTTCATATAAGAACCTCATTAATAAGACACACATGTAGGGTTTCTCTGATTTACCAATTTATTCTCATTATCTGACTGCACGCTTTCCTCCATTTGGTATGTTGATTGACTCCATAAAACTGCATAGATGCAAGCATTTCTGAAAATAAAGAGCAAGTTATGAGATTTTACCACAAAAGATCAAATATAATGTGGAGGCTGCACAATGAGCAGCAGCAAAAAAAGGATTCAAAAATGCTTTTTTCCCTTAAAGACAAGTGTGCTATCCTTACTGGAGTACTGAAGCAAAAAAAAAAAGTTTAACTCTTATAAAGTAAATAAAATATGATAATCTTTGTATTTTGAAAGGCCATCTACATTCATCCGTTAAAACATTTGCTGAAAACAACAGCTGCTATCCTAATTTTCTGTTTACCATCATTTGCTCATGCCTTTTCTATCTGTTTTTTATGTATTTTATTCAAATGAAAGCTTACAAAATTCTGCAAAGCATTAAAAGCTGAGCTTATCGACCATTCAAATCTCCTTTGCCTTTGCTTTTGTGTTTATTAATGTTTGCCTTTTCGTTATTTTTTTTCTGAATCTATTTCTTTCTCTGACCGGCCTTGGTCTCGAGGGTACCCAACCTCAGATTATTATCTTTGTTTAATCAGGCATTGCACTGCTGAGCAGCACAATACTCTTTCTTATCTAAGCCAATGTCCAAGCTTCTCCCCTGTGACCATAGCTCATTTAATTGACATGCTTCTTGTAGCTTTTTTTCTCCCTTGTATACAGTTCTCTGAGGGATTTTAGATATCTTTTATCTGGGATGTTTGTTGAAGCCACTGCAGCTTTTTACAGCTGTTTGCACTTGCGCTACATTACGCCTGAAGATATACAAATCATAACTGAAACATCTACTGCCATTTTAAGCATTTGTTTGATCGCTAGCCGCTAACTAATTCCCAACATGCCATGATTTCTATTAATCAACAAATGAATTTTAATGTCACTTCCTATTTCCTGCTAATGATTTCAGTGACTCATCCTTTCCTCTCCCTTTCTCAGTCGTTTATCCCTCCAACTGTTCCACTGCTCATCCATCCCTCCCTCTCTATCTTTGTTCCTTGTTTCTTTCCTTTCTCTTCCTCCAGCCATCAGCCAATCCCATCTGTTCATCCCAGCTTAATCAGCTCATGTCCTTCCTCACATTATCTCCCGTTGGCTTTGCTTTATCAGTCCTGTTTCAGCAAAACCACTCCTGATTTATACTACAACTGTGTCTGGATGAACTAAATAAATGCAAACATTTTTGTCTTACCCTCCAGTCTAAGATCAGCACCTACTTCGTCAGAGACACAAGCAATCTGAAATAATCCTTCCTCTGACTGATCACCCTTACTAATGTGCCGTTGTTCAACCCTAACTGAGGAACTTCTGAGGCATAAACAATTTGATGTCTTCTAAATCTAAACTGCAGCTTCTTTTTTATATAATATTGTGTACAGCTAAGGCATAGAGAAACTTGAAAACAGGTTATTGAAGTTGAATGTGTAAAATATCTTTTCATTTTATCCTGCTATTATTTTTAATACCATACTTTGCCCAGTTAAAGTGCTGTTTTTTTTTATAAAGACACTCTTTCAGCTAATATAAAATACTTTATTTAAAGTTATTTTTTGTATAGATACAGTCCATTTCAACAATAAAGGATCTAAAATTTCTGCCTTGATAAAACTGGATCGTAGCGCTGAGTTTGGCACATTGTCACGGTATGTCATGCACCCTCAAGGCTCCATTCTCAGGTTGCCATACTTATTACATTTATCTGTATCCCAGAAAATTACATGTGTGCTTCAGTGACATTTGTCGGTCAGATTAAATATAATTTTTGAAAATAATCATCTTTAAGCAAGTATTTAACATGCTTTTGAGACCACATTTCTGTACTAATTGGTTTATTAATCTGGTTTGGTATAATATTGTAAGAAATGAAAAGTCATGTTTTCATTAAAATTATCAGACAATGAGGTGTGAAAAAGTAAGTCTATGTGTAATGAATCTACCGTCTATAATGTGTTTCGCTCAAGGGAATAAGTTACTGAAATAAATAAACTTTTAAATAATATTCTAATTTATTCGGATGTAACTGTATGCTCTGCCTCAGATTATAAAGTACTTCAACATCTCGTATTTTATCCTTATGATACAGTTTTATACGCTAATATTTCTGTTTCATCACTTAATCAAATTCAATAGCTGTCACTGAGTCAGTGTGCTTTTTCAATCAATGTGTAGATTGGTTATAAGTTCTTTTCTAATTTAATCCTAAAAAAACGAGTGTTTGGTCTTGGTCCCAAAAACTAAAGACAGAGCTGCACTCACCCTTACCCTATCCCTAAAAGAGGCTAAAACCATAGACCGTGGAAAAATCCCACATGTTACCACTCAGACAATAATTCCAACATTGAGTTTATTACTATTTTTGAAATCATTCCCTAGAATAAAGAGTTTCTTGTTGTTGTTGTTCTGTGAGGCACCAAATGGCGTTGGGACCTAATATATTTCAGAGGTGCTTGTCATGCATGAGCTTAAGAACCTTGTTGTCATCAGAGACTTTTACTCTGTTATCCTAGGACCAAAACAAATCAAGGAAGGGTGATATGAAGTTTATATAATCTTCTGTTCTGGAACCAACTCATCTTCCTTTTTGTTTCTCATGCATTTTTCTTTACCTTTGCTCCTTTATTTTCCTCTCAAGCGCTTTGAATTAACTTGTATAGATTGTGCTAGATGAATACAATTCCCTTGCTTTTTATGATAGACCTGAGGTCTATCATCTTCTCCTCTAATGCTAAAACTCCATAAAACATTTCTGTTTCATTGTTTCTAGAAATGTATATCTATGCAGTGCTGCTTACTGTTTGCTAAGTTTTTGAGCAGCCTACCTATAATGTAACATCTGACAATAGGTTTCACCTGGGTTTTATTGAATCTTCATGCTGTCTACATGCTTCAGTGCATCTCTATTTGAATGCAACAACCTGCTGAAAAGCCCTATTAGCTCTAAACCTAAAGCTATGTTTTGAGATGCTTTATATGCTTTTAGAGAAAGACTTATTAGCACCAACTAGATGTATTGCCAAAAAAATGATCAGGACGATTGTAAGCTCAAACCTAATTAACTGACTCTAGCTATGATAAGATTAATTACCAGTCTGATGAACTCAGGGGTTGGGATAGCAGTGGTTTATGGTGCTAGAACTAAGTTTTTCTCCTGGTGGAAGCACAAAGAGCTGGTACTTATACAACCACTTTAAAACTGGAACTGATTTTTTGGACAAGATGCCAAAAGGGATGTTTTCTAACCAGCCATTAAGGCCTTCAAAAAACAGTTGTATTTATATAGTCAATACATTTCTGACAGGTGCTCTCTGTTTACATTAGATATCCAAGTGATGCAACACTTTTCAGATAATTTGTAAAAAAAAAACAAACAAAAAAAAAACATAAAGACCATACACTTTCCCTTCAAATTTACAGCTATTCACTACTTTGAGTTGATTCATCACATGGGGTATGAATGATTCCCACTCTATTTTCTTGACCTGTGGTTATTTTGACACCTCTCACAATTTCTAATTTATCAGTTGACCAATCACAGCAGACTCTGTCTCACATGAGTGAAGCTATTTCAAACAAAATATAGGAGCTGATGGATTGGGAGACAAAAAGAAGCAGCACATCTGCTCTTGTGTATTATAACTGGGAATATTATGGGTTGTTCATGAACTGCTCTTGCTTGACAATGGAAACTGCTGGGTGGTGGCTCAGGTCAAGCATATTAAATGTGTGGTTCAGATGGTGTGGTGTCACACTTTGTGTCTAACTATAACCACTGATAAAGAAGCATCAATCCCTTCAAAGGCAGAAAGCAAAGATGAACAGTGACTTATAAAAGTATTCACACCTTCTGAACTTTTACACATTTGTAAAGTCAGAACCACAAATTTGAAAGCATAAATCATTTTCAAATTTCTTAAACATAAAATATATTTTCAAGGGTAGTTGAGTAAATGGGAAAGAGAAAATAAATCAATACTTCACTTGTTAGATTATGATGAATAATCATAAAAGACACATTTTGAAAAATGTGTCTTTTCCCACCTCTTTAAAATAATGTTGTCTTTGTCTACCACATACATACTTTCACACTGGTGGGTGTAACTTGACACAAATTGAAAAGTTCAGAGTTATGCAGTGCATTTGTAAGGCACTGTATGATATTATTGTTCCTTTGGAAATATTTTCTGTAATTGTTTATTCATTACTCCATTGTGTGTTGACCCCAAAATTTCCTACTGATGATCTAATACATTCTATTTTCAGCCTGATCACAAACTAACCCTCAAAACAAAGCTTTGTGTCTTAGTGCCTGAATTAAACCCATTTTCTATGACAAATGTATCTACATTTATAGCATTTTTTTTATACAAACTAACTGGTTTCAGGTTATTGATAACTGTTTAACACAGTAGTGCTAAATTTCATTTTGAATTTCACATTAAGTTAATGCTGGCATTCTGTTTCCACGGCTTCACTTACCAAAGAAGCAGTAGATGATTCCAAAGAGGCAGCACATGGAGCAGACCACCGAGGGCACAATCTCATACCTCCTCTCGATCTCCTGGTCACACTTTAGGCCCATCTCGGCTAAACCCAGAAGCTGGCTGGTGGAAGTCATTGTGGCTCCTCTTGAGGGGGGGAAGGGTTTAAGGGTAGCAAGGAAGGCAGGGAGGGGTGAGAGACACAGGGATTCCTGGCTCAGTGGACCTCACCCATGGAGACGTGTTTGCCTACAAACAGGAGGCGTGTAGAAAGGGGTGATGGAGAGGGGCACTGGAAATGAATGAGGGCATGAAAGAAAGAGAGGAGGAGCATTATTGATTGCTCTTCTAAGCACTCAGCTGTGAGTGCTGACATTGCAGTAATGATGTGCCATAATTTTGAAAAACGAAACATCTGAGTAGAGAAGCTTGCATAAGTACTACTTAAGATGAAATGCAACGCAGCCACCATTGCTCACCAATATGTACATAAACATTCTGTTACAAATAGTCACGGAGGATGGTGCAGCACAAATAATAGTTGCTATAGAAAGCTCAACCGAATGCATTTGCATAAATTAGCATTTCGTTGGAAATTGTGGCACAAGTACAAAATACCTCGTGGGTTTTACATATGTCTTATAAAGCAATTGTTCTCAAAGAGTTAAAAGTCGTCATATACTCTGACAACTCACTTGAAACAACTCAGTAGAAAACAAATAAGAGGCATTTATAGGAGCTAATCAGAGCTGCTTTGTTTAAATGTTCAAGGCGTTGTTGACTGTGTGAGGCTTTTACTGTTTTGTGGTTCAGCAAAATTATGTTGGAAAATTTATTTTCCTCCATGACAGCAATACACTTCCATAACAATACGCGTCCCTACACTAACATTAATATTAATTCTTTAAAAGGTATTTTTTAAATACTTTTACTTCCTAGCTTACTGACAGTAGTTATGCATATACAAGCACTTTGATGTAATTGCAATTTTATTCAGATCAACAATCTTAGATGGGAATCCCTGTTCTGTCTTGTTATGTCTTTCAGACAAATATTTGCTCATTGCTGACTTCCTGAGATCAAGAAACACGTGTTGTCTTGTTCAATACATCCAGAATCCTTCTTTCTCTTATCTGGGTATCTACAATAAAAAGTCTAATTGTCTAAGTCTAATAAAAAGTCTCTGCTCTGATTGTGGTCGTTAAAAATACACAAGAGCTAATCATCAGCATTAAGAACCCCATAAATTCTGCACAAACAGAATAAATGCATTTCAGTCGTTCACGTAGAATAAAAATGTAAAAAAAAAAAAAAATGTTTAAAACATTCTTCTTTTGTAATTGTACATTGATAAATGTGTTGGACTCTGAATAGACTTTAAAAATATGTTTGCTAGATGTTTTAAAGATTTAGAAATGTCCCACATGCTCAGCAGGAAAATGCTTTAAAAAACATCTTAAAACACATTTTTAATGTAGATGCAGTGCAGTGTGTGATTCATGTACCACAGACTGTTGCTGCCAGCCAAACGCCCACACACAGCTCCGCATTCATTCACGTACCAAATCCCAGTGGTTAAATTTCTAGTTGAGACACAAATTAAGACCTTCTTAATCAATACGCTCACTCAGCTGTGGATACATGTGAATAAAAGCATCAGTGTTTTATTATATGCACCAACTCATTTAGGAGATAATATCACCCGCCATATTTTACCTGTGGCCTACCTGGTTTAAAGATGTACTTTCATTGACAGAAAGGTTTGTCAGGCTTTATCAACCCTTTCCTGAGCTTATCAAAACATATCCTTCCACTGCTCTTTGTAGTTATGTTCATTCTATGTCTGCTTTAAAACTGCATATTGAATGACAATAATCTGGTTTGTTTAGATGTACAATTACAAAACAATTAGATCTTGGTAGAGGTTAAGATGTTCAGACAGAAAACACTGGTATTCTGAAGAACGTTGGGTTTAGAGGCTTGTGTGTTAAATGTCAAGAGTTGTTTCTCTGTATCCATTACCTTCAAAAGGTTGTCTTCTTCAGGTCAGTGAACTCTTCATGTCTGACAACAGAGAACAGACCCACATTTTTTATTCCTCCTATTTCACACCTGTCTGGATCATTCAAAAATAGAAAATGCACATGGTGAACACACACTTTGACTGTGCTTTCAAAAAAATTTGTACACCTAGAACTCTTTCACGTTTTTGTCATATCCGAAGGACATTTTAAAATGTGGCATGCATGTATATTTACAAAACCTTTAACAGTTTTTGCTCCATTTAGAGCAAGTTTTTTAAGGTATGTCTTTGCATAACTTTTTGTAATGACGAAATTAAACATTTGCCCATCCTTCTACACAAAACAGTTCAAGCTTATTCAGATTGGATGAAGATCGACTGTGAACTGCAGTGTTTACATTTTAGCAGCAGTTATTATTTTTGGTCTGTACTCCAACAGGGCCATTTTAACGTGAATACTTTCCAAGAGCTACCAGCCTGAAACCTTTGGGTGCGGTACTCTGCTACCACACCTGGATCCAATGAATGGCTAATTACCAGGCCTCTACAGAGCTGAATGACATGCTAAAGGAATTTGGCCATTTTATTCAAGTCTATTGGGCCAGGGATTCATCTAAAAGTTGCAGGATAGTAGCTCTTGAGAACCAGAGGTGGAGACCCATTTTATTGTCACTCAGGTTTGAATGTTTAGAAATGTTGAAAGGTGAATCTTTGCTCTGGTACAAAATCTTTGTTCAGCCAGATGATAAAATGAGCAATTCTCTGTGAAATGTTCAATGGTTGGGATATTGGTTTCAAACCTAACACTGCTTAGTCACCAGTCTACAGTGTCCCCTGGTGTTCATGAACCTTTTGATTTCCAATGCTCTCTAACAGCGAGGCCATCACAGAGCAACTGTGTTTATACCGGAGGTGAAATAACACAGATAAACTCTATTCATTAGTTAGGTGACTTCTGTTAGAAGTTGGTTGAACTTAATTTTACTTCAAGGTGTCAAAGGAAATGATTAATGATTATATACAAATCACACTTTTCATAACTTTATTTATAATATGTTCATTTTGAAAATCACAAAACCACAATTTGTCAAGTTCCATTTAAACATGACAAAGTATATAATAACTGAAGGGGTGTAAATACTTTAGTAAATTGCTATATGTGATTAGACAGGAAAAATAAACTCCTGTTATTCAGCATTGACGAAGCAAAAGATGAAAGGCACGTACACATACTGTCAATATTCTCTGTTTTAAAGAAAAATATATCATGAAGTGGTTTTTAAATAAGTACAGGATGTTAAGAAGAAAGAAAAAAATCTAATAATCATATTAATTATTTCATGAGCACTGGAAAAGAGCAAAAACCATTTGCAATTAATGATTGTAAAACGGATGTGTGCAAAGTGAAAGATGTATTGTTCCACCTACTTTACAAAATGGGTTTCAATGTACCCTGGATTTAGGACAAAGGAAAATAGCAAAAACCTCAAAAAATAAACTATAGTAAGAATATACTTAAAAAAAGGGTCAGCTTATGAAGCCAAAACATTTTTTATAGCAAAAAATAGAAAGTTTTTAACTAAAATAGTTTTTAACACATTAAAAACAAACAGAGCTTCTGGTGAGGCTGCAAAACTAAACAGCTAAAAATTTAAAATCTCTACCAAAGCTTTAATTCAGCTGCTTGTTAACACAAGTCACACCAGGGAAAACTTGGATGTTTTTCAGAACTGAGATTTACAGTTCATAATTGAAAGAAAATCTGTTTAGTTTGAATTTTAAACAGGTTATATGCAAAGAAAAATATGCACCACAAGGATGGGGATGGGGTATGCTTATTACCTCCACGCCAGTGGTAGATGAATGATGAATAAACTTAATTTTTCTTTCATCAGTTCATTTTGCTGTCTTTTTTAATAATAAACAAATCTACACCTACATCAAGAGGTTTCCTGCAATTACAAACACAATATCCATGTATATATATATATATTTGTAGTAACTTTTAGCTAGTGGGGTATTGTGTTTTAAATGTAATCAAAACATTTGTTTTTGTTGATCAAAAGGCACAATCTAAGATGAAACTGTGTCCAAGATCTCTGGCATTTCTTTTGCAGAACAGGTTTAATTTCATCAGCATGGCAGATTAAAGACTCCCTATTGCAAACTATGAGCGAAACAATTTATATACATAAAAACTGTTAAGCACCTGAGATTGTTATTTTACAAACTAGAAGATGAAAAGGGATATTTGTCTTAGATGCTTGTAGATCGGAGTACAGCTGCCAAAATAGCAGAATATTTGTACCAGTTCTAGGTCAGTTCTTGTATTGACTTCTTAAAATCTGCAGTATTGAACCAGAGTTTACATTATGCCAGACTTGCACATTTCTTTCTTTATGTTGTTTCTTGATGTACGTTTGCTGCATTCAAATTTGGTAGCAGACCTAAAGTTCTTCCCAGCGTAAAGTGATAAATTCTTGGAAAATGTATGCTGTTGCTTGGATACCATGCCGTTGCTAACGAGCTTGTTAACATTAGAACTGTTCACACTCTCAAAGATAAATGTAGAGAGTCATCATCTTATAAACATACTTGTAACTTTAATCACTGGAAGTTAAAATTTAACTAAATCTTCAATTTAAAAAATACAAGACATGTTTAATGAGACAGATGAATACTGTGTTTGTCACTTCATTTAAACTAATACATTTTGTTAATGTTAATTTCCTCAAAATCCTTTGCCCATATGGAAAACTGTCATAAATTCAAGAGTAAACTTCTAGAGTCTACATTTGACCTTTCAAGCTGAATGTTGTGTCACATTTTGCAGTGGCCCCAGCAGCACCCCAAGCTACAGCCACATAGTTGTGGTACAGTTAGATAAAAGCCAACCAGTCAGGTTAGAAGGACAAGGAATAGCATATTATGCAACAACGTCACATAGTGACTGTTGCTATAACAACTAGCAGAAAGAGTAAGACCTTGCAAATGGGTCATAGGACTTGTCTCCATGGGAATGTACAGAGCCAATTCATGATGGCCTCCTTTGAGACTCCTAGCTGTAGATAGGCCTGACCTTTGACCCTTTTCAGCTACTGCCTTTTTAGAATTCACTCAAATGTTAGGATTTCTCCACTGAAAGCACTTGATTTACTACTCATGAGTAGTATAGCCTAAGACTATTCTTTCTTGCTGTAGTAACCAACCACAAAATATATGCTCAGCTCACATAGATTAAAACAAATACATTTATTTTAATAATTCACCATTTACAGATTCTAAGCTAAGTTCACTGTCCTCACTAAGTTCAAAATGTAATTCTGCTGTAATTCCTGCTGAGACAAAGTCTAGACCAAAAATTAACAGATAACATCATGTGTAAGTTAGCATATCAGCAGCGTCATTACACAGCAATCTGGAATCTGCAGTTTGGTTGTTTTCATCTATTTGCTTCTAATGGCCAAATTAACAACAAGGCTGGTCTAAACTACATACAGTGAGGCTATTGAAAATGATAAGTGGTTTTACTCTTGAAATGTGAGAAGCGTGACATGCATTCATTTTAACCACTCACCTAAGACTTAAGTAAATAAAATCCAGTTTAGCTGAATATCTGCAGCCGTCGTCTAATTAATAGGAGGAGCTGCAGAGAGTAAGATGAAAGTTATTTTAAAAGCTGTAAGAATTTTCTTTTGTAGTTTGCCACCAGTCACATAACAGACACAGCAAATCTGTGAAGATGATGCACTGGACCAAAACTAACATGTCAAATGAAAACCTGCTGCAGAAAACACCGCACATCACTCTGAAAACATCTGCAGGACGTTGTGGAAGCAGCATTATGATGTGGAGAGGTTCACCTTCTAGCAGAATAATGACCCACAGAGCCAGAAAAACAATGGAATATTTTGATCAAACCATATTTATTTGTGTCAGTATGGCCCTGTCAAAGTCAAGAACTAAATTAAATTGTGGCAAGGCTTGGAGATTGATGTTCACAGATCCCTTCTATGCAATCTGACTGAGCTTAAGTTATTTTGTAAGGTCATGGGGACTTTCAAGCGTACTTGAATTTGATAAACCAGTTAAGAAAAGACGTCACATGATGTATTAATCGTGATTGCTCTTTGCAGTGATAAGATATTTATAAAACAATATAAATCTTATACTAAGCACTGTGTTCCCACAGAAAATTGGTCACGTTTTTGTTGTGCATCCATAAATTTCGATAGATTATGGCAACTGCATTTGTATGCATATACTGATGTTATGTATTGGTAATAAATCTCCTACTTCCTTAACTGATTACACATGAGTTTAAGTTCTTAATAAATATATATAGCAGACAAAATGATGACTAAAAGCAATAAAATATAGCATTTTGGTGCGTGAGTCAAAACATTGTTTTCAGAATACAGAAAAAAATAATAATTATGCGTTTCATCTGCTCCCTCATGAGCTGTAGTGTGTGAATGCTGCACTAAAACCAACATCTAAATGATGCCTTGCAGGCTTCTTCTGCCTCCCACTGACAAACAACCCTGAATCAGACCTAAGCACCCCTGACACAAATCACAGCACACAGTCCTTACTTCCATCATCTGTAACAACATGGGCAATAATTTAAGGTCACATAACAAAACCACTGGCAATGTAATAACTTTTCTGCGTGTTGATGCGCTTTCTATTCAGTGTGCTGCTTCTTCATCCACTCTTCTAAAAGAAAAAAAGAACTTGATACTGCAAGGGTACAGATCACATACGGACATTGCTGGCACTGCAAAAAGGTTTTTGAGATTTTTTCCTGCTATATAACAGCTTTTACTTCGGGCAAAAAATGCATTTATCATTCACTGTGAAGCATGACTTTGCTTCTGCCATTGTGCTGACCTTCCTAATCTTTAACTCCACACTTGTAGGGAAAAAAAAGATCACATCATACATGCATCTTGTCATTATTACTGGCAGAGCAACTGTTTGATTTTGTATTTCTATGACATTAATAAAACCCCAGAACCAAGTATATGAAATCTTGACAGAATCTTCTAAAAAAATATCAAATCTTCTCATAAATATGCAGTGTGAAATGAATATGTATTTGCAAGGCTTTTTAAAATTTTTTTAGGTTTTTACTCCACAGACCCTGCTGTGAGATGAATTATATTTTCTAATCTTCTGCTGATACAGAACAAACTGTCAGGAAGAAAAACATGAAGCGTTTGAAAGTGTCAGGCCAGTGTGAGTTTCTATGCGTTGTGTATGTGTGTCAAGATGAATATTTCAAAGGCCGCACACTGAGTGGCGGCGACAGAGCATCACCAGAACGGGGACACACTGCTCTTCCTGCTGGAGGTCGGTGGAGTTGGTCATAGGATAGAAGAATAGCAGCCACAATTTTTAGCTGTAGAAAAGTTCAGTCAGAAATGTGAATTGCAAATCTCACCTCATTTTTTTGATGTTATGATAGTTCATTGTAAATACATTGACAAGTAGGAAAGGGGCAGGACATTATAAGATGTATCTTCTACCTGCTCCTTTTCGAACAGAAAATTTTGCATGTCACATGGGCATAATAATTTGTTTCATATTTTATTTCTTAAGTTTGTTTCATTCCATTTTATTTTATTTTCTTTTGATTGTTTTAAAGTCTGTTCGAAATAAATAAATAAATAAATAAATAAATAAATACATTTTCCAATTTTGCAAAACTAACAGACAAACAAAAACAAGCTTTCACCAGTCTTCTTTTTTAAGTTAAATATTCAACTTACTGGTGCAAAGAAAAACAAAACAAATCAAAACTTACTCTGCTATCTAGGAGTGCAGTTGATTCGGAGTAAATTTGTAGAAGATTTGAGAAATTCGTCTGTTAGATTACTGCTTCAAAACACATGGCTGTCATTTCTTTGGATGAGAAAGCAGTACATACTGTGAATAGCAATTTCCTGTGTACTGTGCAAAGAGGTCCAAGAAATATTTTGACAATATATTTTCTGGAGTTGGTGACAGTTACCAGGCTCTGTTTCTCAGGGGTGATTGTGTATGCATTAAAGTGGATATAGAATGTAAAATCCACTTGTTTAGCTCTCAAATACCTATGTTGTGTACTTTGAGTGCATAAAATTTTAATGTATTCTCTCCCAAGGCAGCATGGATATCTTATTATTCATTTTGGGTCATATTCTGTTCATTTTTCTCTGCTCTATTACGTTTTCTTATCTATTACTTCACTGTATTTGCCATGGAACTGCTAAACAAGGTCATGGACTTCTGGGTAATCAGTTTTGTGAATTACCCAGAAGTAATTCTGGGTAATTCTGGGCAAAAATTTTTTTTGTGAGGAAAAATTTCCTCGCAATTTTTCCATTGCGAGGAAAAATCATTTTCCTCGCAATGATTTTGTAGTTAAAGTTCAGCTATGCTGAACAGCAGGACAATGCAAATGGAACATATTACTTGCCAAAGTCCACTATATTCAGTATTTTCATCATTAGTGGATATTGGCTCTAGCTACCGTTTTACTATGTCCAGGTGTGAGAGTAATCATGCCTGACTATTGCTGGTGAAAATACCTGTTTTTGAGTTGGAGTGGACAGCTTTTGCTGTCTTAAAAAAATTCAGCACTTGAGTGTTTTTTGTGCATACTAAGATCTTGTTTGAAGAAGCTAGTTAGTAAATACATTTTCAAAGCACTGTGCAGTAATTTTATCTCAAGCGGAGCCATACTGCAACAAATTTCTAGGGCATAACCATCACAACTCAAAAATGCCCTGCATACAGAAATATTCTGACACTGCAAGAAATTTAACTAAAAGCTATTGAAATGTTTCTGTTTATTTTGTACCCTGCCTCACTATGCACACTCTGTCTGTACAGTACAAACTGAGTCACCATGGCATGATGAAAACTTGGATTGGTTAGATTTATGAGATGGCATATTAGCTAGACCTTTTTTCTGTTTTTGATGTTTATGAGGCGCTCTCACAAACATCATTCTTCATCATTTTATTGCCTAACGCTTCCAGAAGCACCATTTATTTTTTTTTCTTGGCGCTCCTGGATTGGTTGCCCTTGTCAGGATTGGGTTTTTTCTGTGTTGATTTGAGTCTTCTGTGTGTTTATTTTTGGGTTTCTGTGTCTTGAGTCCCCATGTTGTCCTGTCTACCCCTTGATTGTTCCCAGGTGTGTCTCGTTCCGTGATTACCCTTTGTGTATTTAATACCACCTATGTTTCTGTGTCTTTGTTGGGTCCTTGTCGTACCAGTGTGTCGTATCTGTCTAGTCATGTCTGCTGTCAGTTATTTTGTAACCAGTTGCTACCAGAATTTGAGCTTTTAGCCTCCTGCTCAATCTATGCTGCCTGGACTTTCTGGATTTGTATTTTCGTCATTAAATCATCACTTCTTCATCCCAACCTGGGTCCTCAGTGTCTTCCTCACCACCACTCACCACATTTCATGACAGCCCTCCCAGTAGCGGAAAAAGAAATAAGTAGACGTTAACTTCTGCTCTGGTGCTAAGACGGTTTCCACTGTGGATATTAATGCATATTAATTTATTACTTTATATTTGTGTGTGAACTACTGAAATAGGTAGTTATAACAAAAAGCCCCAAATATTCACAGATTTTAGTTCTATAAGGGCAGCTTTGGTCACTAACCCACTCGAATACTGGAGGTATCAGAACACTTGGCAAAACAAGAAACAGTGTGGCGGCAGCTTACATCCGATCATTCTTAAGTGAAATGTTACTGAGTTAAACCTTGTTAATACCACTGAAGCTAATACCCAAATGTCAAGCTTGTTTGCTTAATGAGGCTAATGAGTATTATAGATACAAGGATGAGAAAAGAAAAAGAAAAAAAAAACATGATCAACTTAGCAGCTTGCTTTACTAAATTATTTTGCAGCATCTGGATAAGCCAAAAATTGCTGCAGTCATAATGTGATGGGCATTATTTTAATTTACTCAAAGTCTTATAACCCCATCCAACAGTGCAATGTCTAGATGTACAGTACAAAATAAAAGAAATGCACTGAAGAAGTACTATTAGATATTGTTCATGAATTAGGCAGCAAAAAAAAGTCAACGCCAACATCAACAATTTGTGTTCAGAATACCTGATGCTGATATTTCTCAGGTTTGAAATATTTTCACAGGTTTGCTTCCTATCCATACAGCTGCTTACCATGTCTAACTCCTCGTCGACTAGTGTAGAGAAAACAATACATTTAAAAGTGTTGTCATTTATATGCAGCATTGAAGGAAAAGAGAAAGTGAGAGCATGCATGAGCATATGAGTGCTGAGCTAATGATTACTAACAGTGTGACTGAGCTTCAATCCAGGCCATCTGCCACAGGGAAGACTACTACTGTGTGCTTGTCTGCGTTGGCAGCTGGGGGGATGAGCAGAAAAATAGTCTGCTTGGGACTCAATACAAATCACAGATGAAACTGTCATCCCAATCCTGCTCAATGTTGTATATGTATGTTTATAGGTATTGGATTCACTTACTGAATGATTACACTGTTTCTGGTCAGACATCATTTTGAAGATGTTATTTTTATTTTAATGATGATGAGAGCAGCTTACTAAAATCTGTGCATGTTACTATTGACCTCTGTAATCCAAAATAGCGTCCTCTTGAGAGATGATGGATTTGACATTGATGTGCCGCTTATACGTACATACAGTGACTTGCAGCATGTGTTCTTACATAGTTACAGCTGAAAAAACTCTAAAAATGCCTCACTTAAAAAATAAAACATGCTATCAGTAGTAGAAGTCCGAACATTCACTATTTTCATGCAGTATTAAGCATATTTTGCTTAGTTATGCTTTTTGGATGTTTGGATGTTTTGCTTTAAGTGCAGTGAGTGGGCTTTGGGGATTTGTCTGCTATCTAATGTATTTTACAGACAGAATATTCCATTAATTTGTCAACAACTTCACTCCAGATGAAAATGATGTAGGAATAATAACAAAGTAGATTGGACAGTAATCGTGAACTACACCTCCCATCATCACAGTTGGCATAGTAACCAGAAAGGAGCAGACAGCCTTGCTTCATTGAAAATAACTTCACTGTTGCATCCTTGATTGACTGGCTTGCCAAGATGGAAATTTTACCCTCTGTACAGATTCTGCATATATTGGATATCCAAGTCCTGCAGCTAAGCAATATAACTGAACAGGTTAGATGAATTATACCTTGACACTTCTTAGAAAATCTAATATCGCTCATGTAGGATTCTGTAATTTTGTATCTGTTGCTCAGGAAAATGGTTTTGACGTTCCTTTTTGAACAAATGTGAGAATTTAATTTAAACAAATTTAAGAACTTCCTCACAAATAAATAAAGGAGTAAACACATGCACTACACCCTAACAAAATATATATTTTTAAATGGGAAAGAGATACTAACAAAATAGGTTTTGTGACACATTCAAGGCAATCTCACGAGCGACTTCAGAGAATGTTTTCCTGCTAATACAAGGACTGGAATGGTAACCCCAGCTTAAAGAGAAACATTATTTGGTTAATAAGAGACACGATAATTTGGTAATACTACTGGGAAAATGAAGAACACAAAATTTCAGATTTAACAAAACAAAGTAAGATTTCACAAATCAGTGTGTTTTAAAGAACCAATAGTCAAAGCAAAATGTCCCAGTCAGTGTTTGACTGATTCACATTTTAAGTTTTCGGTATTTGGAGCTCGCCATGAATGCCAAAGTTATTGAAAATGTGTATATGTCATCCTGAATTTTCATAATGACCCATAAAAAAAAGCTCTTGTCTGCTCTTTGCATCTGATTTCCACTATCTACAAAAAGACAGAAACTTAGTTGAGAATAAAAGACATCTTCTAGCTGCAACAGAGTTCCATCAAACTGCTCTGACAGAGATATCAGAGGAACAATAAATGAACAAGATTGAGTCTTGAAGCACCTATTACTAAAGTCAGATGCTGAAAACAGTAAGCGGTTATAAGGAAAAAGCAGTGGAATCTCTCATGGTTGAAGTAAACTGAACAGCAGTCAGAAGATGGTTGCAGCTGCTGTCACACAGCACTGATTTCCCCCCAAAATTCGTGACACTGATCGACATTTGTCACTGCTCATTTGATGTTGGGCGAGAGCTAAATCTGGCAGTTGGTTTTTCTGTCACAACGAACGACTCCACACCATCAATTTTAGCTCACCGATGGAAAATTTCTTGAAATTCTTTCATTGTGAAAGACCGAATAAATGATTCCAGTGTAAACATAGCTTCATAGAAGCTCTGTTCAAAGTAATCATCTGGTTCAAGTTTGTTCAATTTATGTTTCTTGAAATTTGGATTAGATTAATAAAATTCAGTCCAGAGTCACCAAAAAATGTCTGGATAACCCTTCCTTTGCCTTAGCTTTGTGATAAAAATTTCTCCTCCTTAGACTTACCAGCTAAGGTAGGTAAACTTACCTTAGCTGAAAGAGGATGCTTTAAAAATTGTTCAAATGTACGAAAAAGAACAAACTTTATGGTGGCTAACTAAGCAAAGGTTCTGTTACAGGAACTTTAATACGAGAAGCAATTATGTCCTCTGAAGTAACGTGTATGTAACTGTGTGTGTTAAACTTGGTGGCCTCAGCATTGATCCATATGTAAGCCTTGGTCATTGCTCATGGCCTGAAGGAGAGGTGACAGGGGAGTAAAGAGGCTTTCATCAGATTACAGCTCATTCTCCGTCTTTCTCCGTCCCTCTTTTCAGCACTGAGTATCTCTCAGCTGCTTTCAGCCACTTGGCTCCATCCCTCCTTTTTTCACTGCTTTGCTGAAAACTGGACCTGCTTTAAGCGACCGCATTAAATTTGTCTTCAATCTCACAAGGATTCATTGCCTTTTCCAACCTCGCCTGAAAGTGTCTATTCAAGAGCAGGAATGTGACAATTTGAAGTACAATGTATTTTTAAATTTTTATATATATTTTTTTTAATCATATTCAGATATTTGAGGCCAGAGTTTTTTTGTTTTATTTGCAAAAACACTTTTGTTTTTAACCAGTAATTCCTCCAGTATTTGGGCTGATAAAACAGCAGGGATGCAAAAGATCAAGTAATATGGGTGTTTGGCCGCTGGCCCATATTGTGTGGCTTCTGGTCTGGGCTAGAGTGGAGTAGAGGGAGATGTTTTAATATGATTAGCTCCGGTGAAGCAAATTGTTTCACATAAGTCTTGTCTAATCTACCACAGCTTTGAGAACACCACACCAGTATTGGCCCACATCCTTTGCCCTGAAGCTGTCTCACAAACTGAATTGTTGCTACTTCAAAACAGTGAAAGTTGAGAATCCTGCCGCTGACCGCATCAATGTCATTATGTCAACCCTGTACAGTGGAGATTACAACAAAGGCCTTATTGTTTGAATAGAGACAACTGCTCTAAATCATGACAAAATGAAGTTATGATGGTAAAAGCTTTTATTAATAGAGTACTAGTAAACTTAAGGAATCTTTCCTTCTGAGTAATTAAATACTTTTCTTTGTAATAGTTACCAGTTAGTTTTTGTTGCATGTATAAAGTTAAATATACAAGTATGCAAGTTTGAAAATTGTTACTTCAACATTTGCATGCTAATGGAAGAAAATACATTTCTAAATAAGAAGTGCAAAGTATTAGTGGAAGAGTTTGAATTTAATTGTGTAAGCTAGAACCTCATAATATTTCATATACAAGACCCAACTGTTGAAATGGCGATCAAAATTACAATTAATGGAAAATCTCTGTAATAAAAAAAAGTCTTAAAAGATACAATTAACTTCCTATAGCTACATGTTTGCTTTGAATAGTTCTAGGATTGTTTATCTGCATAACTTATTAAGATACCTAGCAAGAATAAAATCACAGGACGGATAGATTTCTTTGTGCACATAAAATAAAAGTAGGTTGGAATGAAATGGCTTTGTGTGGGTATAAAATTGGAATATAAACTGTCAAAGGGGTGAATAAACTATTCTGTTCTATTAATGGCTGCCTCGCACAAGCTGAGACCTGGAGTGAATGAATTCAATTTACTTCCGCTAGCAAAACACAAGCTGTAGGTTTTAGAGAAGTAGGGGCGAGCAACAAGAACTAACACACTCACATCACCTGCTGTTTCTATTAACCGTGCCTCTCACATCCTGTCCCTCTGTAGGCCTGTCCTGAATAACTGAATTTCAATGCAAACTCTGCTTCAACCACTTTAATTTGTTAGCCAGTTTCAGTGTAATCACACCAACACACACATACACATCACTCAACAAAAATATCCAGTCAGAAATTTAAATTGAAAGGGTGAACAAATATGCTACGAAAAACACAAAAAGAATACCATGCAAAATTATCATATCCCTTGGATGTTTCCACATCGTGTAAAGTACAATACCGACTTTAATGCATTTCTGTTAGCTGATTCTCCCACCTGAGCTGTAGATCTCTGCAGCTCCTTCAGAGTTACAATGAAGCAGTTTTAATGCTCTCCTTGCCAGGGCTGTGCCCTAAAACATTTGCTGTTTTGCCATATTCCAATTTCAGATGATTAACGTACACACAGGTGGAGTCAACTGACTTTTGAAGACTAATGTAAGCACTAGACTTTATCTATGGGTATTATTTATAGGTAGTGTAAAGAACACTAAACACAGAAACACAGCACACTTTTAAAAAATTTTATTTGGAAAAAATGAAATGTTTCATTCTGTGTATCCTTGTTCTACTGATTTATAATTAGGTGCTTGTTTGTGTTGGTGCCTGATACAATTTTACAGGGACAGTATTATGTATTTTTCAGGCACATAGTGTCATTTTATAGCACAAGCAAGTAACTATGTTACCTTCAGCTGTTAAAACATTGTATAGATATCAAACATGACTTAAAAGAAATTTGACTTCATAATTTGACATGAATTTAGACTCCGTCTCTTTAAGAAGTCCCTGCTCTTTCTGACACTCCACCTTCAGCATGTCATCACAACATTGCCTTTTCACTATGCTGTTTGCGTTCTTTGGAGCTTTGGACTGAAAAGTAGTTTCTATGATAAGCACGGAAGGTGCACAATCCCACCAGGTGTGTGCAAATTGCTACTGCCGCTAGTCTGAAGGAGCTGTGTGTGTGTGTGTGTGTGTGGGGGGGGGGGGGTGCTCTGTGAGGCGGCAGTTCAGCCGGAGACCCCAGCTTCATGGAGGGGCTTTGAGGAAATAGGCAGCACTTTGCATGAGCAAGCGATTAGACTCCCCTGAATGGTTGCCATGGGAGAGCCAAGGATTTTTCAAACATGCATGATAGAATCAAGGTATGTTTTTGTATGAGGGAATACCATTATAGCATGCTATAAAGCTAAAAGAATTGTTGATATTACATAATACCCCTTCTTCAAGAGTATACATTACAGTTTCTGCTTGTTACACAGAAAAAGATCTGAAAAAGCACAAGCAGTCTGAATACTTTTTTAAGGCACCATATTTGAAATTACTGAAACCTGCTATGTGGCAGGAGGTAAAGGCACTAATGTGTCTGTTGTGATGGTATGCAAAGACCCTTCCAGCAACAATATAACAGCCAAACACAAACATGCAACATGGTGCATTGCATTGCCAGAGGGTTGCTCCACACTGGGATTTCAATGAGCTGTTTGAAACCAGAGGCTCCCAACATGACACTATCTGCATCATGCTGATGGTGCACAGATCTGTGTGGAGAATTTTGCCCGAGGTGCTCTTATAATGTGAAGGAGCACACTTGTGAGCTGAAAACTAACACGAAAACATATCCGACCACACCTTTCTTACAGTTTGACTGTCGTTTATAAAATAAGCTCAAGTGTGTGTTAATGATATTAGGATAGATTTTTTTACCCTTTCAGTCATACTTTAATTTCCTTTCTCTGTTAAATTTGCTTCCCCTACTTTGAGCTCACATCCTTTCTACAAACACATACCAGAAACACTCACTTTTTTTTACTTATTTCCTCTAAACTTTATATATCAGTTGCTTAGGCTCCTAAAACTCCAAATATACACACACAATTCAAAGCTCCCCATCCACCTTGTTTGACCTCCTCCCTAAATAGAAATAAAGAAAAATACAAAGGTTGTTTTCTGCACACTAGACACGAGTCTCTGCAGTTTCTGATCTTTTTTTTTAGCTTGTGTTTGCCACACTAATATAACTCTTTGTCAGGGTGGACAGTATCTCAGTGATGTCCACCACATAAATGATAAGTTGCCTTGTATCAATTTTCAGATTAGCTTTCGATTCTAACTTTTAATTATTTTGGTGGTGAGATCTGTCCTTTATCATTAAAGTGTTGGAATGGAAATATTTCTTCTGTATATTTATGATGTTAAAAATGTCTCCTTTTCTGCCTTCAGGCGTCAGACTGTTTTTCTGGAGAGGGTATAACTTAACGCTTTTGATAAAAGAGAGATGCCATAAGGACAAGGAGCTTTTCAGATCTGGCCAGACTCCTCATCAACTGAGCCTGTCGCTCTGGCTAAAGTCCTAAGTCTGAGGACTGGTTGGCTCACAGTAATGGTTACATAAGTGTCAGGAAAGTGCCATATGGGAAACTCACTGGGGGATGAATGTGTAGGTTTAAATTTCAATACATGTCACACATCTCTATAGCTACTTTGTGCTCCCCAGTATCTCTGCCTTGTTAATTTTTTGCTGAACAATGTAGTATTAAAATACAAAGGTCTCTGGGATGCAAATGGGTCATTAGTCAAGCAATATCAATGTCCGTACTATAACATAATAACAAAATACCACAGAGGATCTTTTTGTGAATCATCATGAATTACACTTAATGTTAATGAATTTCCTGTCTTTAAAGCTATTATTGTAGATCAGAAGCTGAGCTCTGGTGAAACAGCAATGATTCTAGACATGCTGTGTTGGAAACAAAAAAAATAATGTGACAGTAAAAAACAGAGACATAAAGTCAATTGCGTGTTGCAAGAATTGATTCTTTTATCTATTTACTCCCCTCAAGGTTATCTGTTTGAACAGACATATCAGCTCAGAAAATGAATCACAAACTGGAGGAGAATTTTCTTAAGGAAAAACAACTTTCAAGTCAAGGATGCCTGTAGGCAGACATCAGGACGCTTTCCGAGGTTTCTTCAGACCAAAACAAAAGTATGATTTTGACAGAATGCCATTTAATAAAAACTTAAGTGTCCTTTTATTCCTTTTCATATTTAGCTTTATTGATTACTGTGCTCTATGTTGTTTCTCTATCTCTTTTTAAGTCAGTACAAGAACTATGCGCACCATGGTTCCGCATCACAGTCCCATGCAAATATGTTCACACCAATTAAAAATTTTGACATTTGCCACATTACAATCAAAAGTTTCAACGGTTATGTCAGAAAGCAATGCACAGCAGTAAAAACAGTTTTGAAGGTTCTCAAGAGACAAGACAAAATCCAGTGCCTCCATGGTATGCAAACTAATATCTACAGTACATACCACAGTATTCGACTATAAAGGAATAATAAATGGCTGACCATGTGAGGTTACAAGCGAGGTGTTGAGAGTGTTAAAGTAGCATGGGACTTAAGGTGTGATCCATGGTAGAGCTGCAGGAGTTGCAGAAAGTCACAGCTCAGGTAGGGGGAATCTTATTACAAGATAACTACAAGGTTTGTTGTGAACGGGAAGAGTGGTGAAATAAAAGCATCTTTTGAAAGAAAGCCTTATAAAAAATGTATGATAATAAACGAGTATGAACTGTGAAGATGGTAGTGATGTCATCATGCTTTGAGAATGCATTTCTTCAGAAGGAACAGAGAACCTGGTTTAAGTTGACAGGAGGATAAATGTTCCTAAATATCAGAGAGTCCTAGGAAACAAGTTATAGGCTGTTAGACAGAGAGAAGGTTCACTTTCCATCAAGATAATAACCTAAAGCCAGGGCTGCAGTGAAATGGTTCACATCAATGCTTATAATAGGTTGTAAAAGTACACTAAAATTCCTGCTGAGTGTGTACCTCACTTTTAAAGTTACTGTTCCATTTATTTTCCATTTATTTTTAAGAGGCATCAGTTAAGAGAAACCATTTTCTTTCTTTCTTTTTTTTAACATTGTTCATAATTTAGGAAAAAATCAAATCATTTGTCAGATTTGTGGAAATAGTTTGATTTTATCATGTTTTAGAGCTTCAAAGCATGCCCAGTGTAGAACTGACTGGATAATTAATTTGAACATTTTCAACTAATGAAGGATTATCACATGTAGCCAATACCTGAATAAATTACACAACCATAAAGCCATCTGGAAATGGTCATTCAGGAAGTTTTGATTGAATATTTTAGGATGACAGCTGTCCTAGTGGTGTTTACATTCGGCTTGAATTTGTTTCAGGTGAGAAATTAAATTAAGAGTCGAAAAGAGTCTTTCTTGATTCTCACTCTGGGTAGCTCACTAAGAAACTCTACCTTCCTTAAATAGTTTAAATAACTGGGACTTTTGCAATAGCTGGGAGTCCACATTGTTTTGTTTTTGTTGGGTCATGTAAAGGCTTTTGCAGTAAGTATTCCTGTACCAATACTTATCCATATTTAGAATGTCCTAGTCAAACTCCAGAGCTAAATCCAATTGAGGAGCTGTGACAATATTTCTGTCAGCAGATGCTCTCTGTCCAGCCTGACTGAGTTTGAGATACTTTGGAAAGAAGAATGGGCAAATGGCCAAGACTCTGAAGCTGTTAGACACATCTCAACTACAGAAGATAGATAGATAGATAGATAGATAGATAGATAGATAGATAGATAGATAGATAGATAGATAGATAGATAGATAGATAGATAGATAGATAGATAGATAGATAGATAGATAGATAGATAGATAGATAGATAGATAGATAGATAGATAGATAGATAGATAGATAGATAGAGGCGCGAATTAATTTGACTTTCTATGTTTACTCCGTGTCCAGCCTCCTTATGCCCAGAGGAGTCAAATTTATCCTTTATTCTCCTCTCCATTATGTATTCCTCACACACGGAAAGTATCCGTGTGGCTGTCACTGATATGTGACCTGTGAGTGGTCTCGGAGCGCCCACGTCTCTCGTTGTGGAGCACCAAATGTTCTCTCAGGCATCGGTTTGAAAACAATAGAGGAAAAACAATAGCAGCACTGAGGCGCCATGTGTCCACGGTTCAAACTGACAGGCATGCACGGACAACAGGGAAACCTGCCTAAGAAGCTGCGCTGTGATAAAGGTGGACTGTTCATTCACCAAGAAAGAAAAAACAAAAGACTAAATAAAAAGTCGTTTTTATTTTAAGCTCCGCGTTCTATAGTTGAAATGACTGTAATTTGCGGTGAACAAAGAAATCTCACTCACCTCACAAATGCAACATATTGGCGTTCTCTTCTATTGTCATTTTCGCAGCTCCAAAGCGCAGATAAAAAAAGAAGGAAAAAAAAAATCCCGTCCCTCGTTGAACTTGGTTAGCTTTTCCAGTCCAACATCACGTCTCCAAAGCAGGCGGGAAACTCCAGAAACCTCACCAAAGCGAGGATGAAACAAAGCTCAACTCCTCTTCCCTCTCCTTCACTCTTGGCTTCAGTTCCTCTCTCTCTGGCTGCCTTTCTTTCTCTGCACAGACAGACGCGCAGCCAGTATAGCTACTACCTCATATATTATTAAACACCTTTAATGGACAACTGCGGCGGATGGACGGAGGGGGGCAAAAAAAATGGAACGACGCCTTTCGATATTTATTCCGTGTTTACATCATGTACCCAATTATCTCCATTCAGAACGATCAGAATGTGCACTTCCTTTGTGCGTCCAGTCTCCCTCTCTCTCTCCCTCTCAGCGGGTTGAACCATTCCCTCCGCGCAGTAGGGGGGATGATGGGATCTATTCATGAGAGTGTATGGGAACGAATGGGTTTGGTGACTCGTGGCCAAATGTTGTTATTGTCGTGGGATAAAGAAATGGGGGAGCTATGAGGGTGATAGGAGAGGGAAAGGAAGAAAGTGAGGGAGGGGTGGGGAGGAGGTGAGAATACATGCAAGTAACTGAATTAAAGTGGGAGATTTTTAAGGCAGTTATATAGAAAAGCAGAACAAACAGCCCATCTGTACAAATGTTCTGCTTTGGTATGAAATAGGTTCCGTCTTTCTTTGTTGTTGTTTTCTTACACTGCGTCATACTGAAGACTGTGTGATACCCCGCTCTCCTGAAACGACGCCCTCACACACCATTTTTTTCCCCTCTCATGTATAAACAGAGGTTCTCTCAAGCATCCTGTCGAGCTCCACTGTGCAATAAATTTATAATTACACCCCGCATCCTCATGGTGTAGATGTAAAAAAAAAAAAAAAAAACACAACAAAACAACAACAACAACAACAACAAAAAGAAAAACTGACTGCTGCCTGTCTGTTCCTGTGAGTTCAGGACCTCGGAGAGCTCCAATTTAACACAACTCCACCTGTTTACCAGTGGCGCTACCAAGGGATAATGGAGACACCCCCAAATGTGGTGCCCTTCTTTCAGGCAGCATATTTAAAATTAAAATGTACTTAGTTTTAATTATTAATGCTTCTTTTGTCTATTTACACCTAAAAATTTAGATTTCATACACAAAACTACATAGCATTTCATCACTTGACTATCAAATAGATTGTGGACTTTTGTTTATTGTATTTGTTTACTCTTTATGCTCTGTCTGATCACACTGCTCGTTCTGTTTTTTTCTACCCCACAATAAATTAAAGGTTGGAGAAAATAAGTGATGTGCTGGTAGCGCCCCCTCCTGGAGAAAAGTTCGCTACTTGTTTGGAAGCCAGGCACATTTTGAACAAGATCAAACCCGTTGTTTTGTAGAACTTGCTTCAATACTGACCCTATTAGAAAAGACAGGAGGGGTTCAAAGTGCTGCTTGATAAGAAAGCGGAGCTGTCAGCTCGTGTGGTGCTGAAGCAGCTTTTTATTCTTGAGCTGCTGGGACATCAGTCTTAATTATTATCAACCTGATGCAAGAACGTTGTGAAAACAAAAATTAAAAAAATAAATGAAACGACTGGACGTTAGCAGAATATAAAACATATATAAATCATAGAATATTTTACAGGTGTATTGTGTATATTTTCAGTTACACTTTAAATATATTCTGATCGAATTGAAATTCTTCATAATCTGTGCTTTTTCTTAAAAAAAACACACATTTTATACAGCTAAACTTGAATAGCTTTTAAAAAATATGTTTTAGGGAATTTAAATAACTGATACATTTAACAGATGAGTTGCTCTTTAGAGATAGCCTACTTTAGAAAAAAAAGCCTGTCATGATCCTTCATGTTATATAATATTAATAGCTGACTCAAGCGGTAATGCCTCACTACTACCGTTAAAAAAACTGATAAAAACAGTTCATGTTCACTTTAGATTTTGAAAGGAAATTAATTCCTCCCAGCCTCCGCTTCAGTTTTTGTAAAAGTAAAAACATAATTCACGAATTTTCCTCGTCTGTTTGTATTTTACGTACGTTTACATAGGTGTTCAGTTTTTCCGTGCAGACAAGAGGAAAAGCGAGAGTATCTGTACCTTTAAGATCATCGCTCAGCATCCTCCTCCTCTGTCAGGGACGCGCGCACACGTACAACAGCCCAACACTACAGAGAACAGGCTACAATCACGCTTTGCCCACAGACATCATCATTATTATATAGAAGAAAAAAAAAACATCTCTAATTTGCATTTGTCATCGTCTTTTTCCTATTTGGACATTGATGCATTTGCCTCAGCGGTCGCCGTAGCGGTCCAAACGATCAATTTCCTTCCCTCCTGCATCCAAAGACTGATCTGCACTGCAAGATGGCTGAGCTGAATTTGGGGAAGGGGCTGACAGCTGGGAAAGTGGCCAGCAACGTTCAGAAAAAGCTCACCAGAGCCCAGGAAAAGGTAATATGTGCCCCGCCATCTGCTTGTTTTTAAAAAATACATGGGGAATTATGGTGGTTAGGCCTTTTACGCGCCTCGGAGCAGCGCTGCCGCATCCTCCGCTGAGGCGCAGTGTCGCATCACGACATCATAAGAGCAAGGATAATGTGTTTGTGGTTGCTCATTTTAAATATGCCCTTTCCTTAAATACTCTACCGATGGACACGTGCAAATTGATTATAAAGTGCACCTCAGTATAGGCTCACGCATATTTTAGCTTTATATGCCTAGTATTTAAAAAAAAAACAAAAAAAACGGTTGTATACAAACAGCTAAGCGAGTGGATTTTTCTCATTTAAGCTCCACTCGAGCACAATATGTATCATTTCAGCATTACACACTTACGCTTTCTACAGGAAGTGACATATAATAGGCCTGTTCTTTCAAGCACCTGCACGTTGCGGAGAATGAATGCGAGGTGGCGCTGTTTGTCATCCAAAACACATGTCTTAATAGGATCAGGGCAGACGTTTTGCTACTTTATTTTTGCAGGATGACTTCATATTTTCCCGTTTAATGTAATTGAGTGTTTATTATGTGTCTTCATGTCCTTCACTGTCATATGCCTTGCAAAAATAGTAAATCTTTATTAACATATTTGCATGTTGCCACAAAACAGCAAATGCTAATGTATTATGGTATTACTGCTCAACTGTGAATTACAAAAAGTTGTTTTAAGGGGAAAAAAATGCCTCTGAAAACTGTGACATGCATTTATATTCAGCCCTATGACTACAGCTAATAAAATCCAGTAACCAAATGCACCCACTCAATTAGTAAACAAAGTCAATTTGTGGCATCAGAGATTTTTTTAGAGAACATCATTGAGCAAATTAATCATCGAACACAGATGCATTTATTAAACTAAAATGGTATGACATAAATGCAAATATATTAAGAATGGTGATACACAAGGCCAACATCTCTGGCAAGGAGAACGTTAATCAGAAACAACCAACTGCTCCATGAAATCTCTGGAGGAGCAGCAGTGACCTGTAGTTCATGTAGTAGATTATGTTGGAAAAAAAGTAAACATCACAATGCTCCATATGAATCTACATTTTGAATTCTTCTTTGAATTCTTTTGAATTCAATTTTCAAAAGAAGCCAGTAGAATACCCATTTGCAATTTTCCACAAAGTCATGAAGTTGACATACTAAGCAAGTAAATACATTTCTTGGGTCAGAAAAGAGCAAAACATTTCAGCCAACAAGTAAAGTGTTATACATGGCAGAAAACAAACTGCACATCACCCACCATCTCCTCTGTGGCATACTGTGGTTGCATTATGCAGTGGAGATGTCAAATCCCAAACATATTTCAAATTGGAAAACACGCACAAAACTTAAAAACATCTCTATTTGCAGACACTCTTCATCCAATCTGACTGAGGTTGACCTATTCATCAAAAAGCAATGGGGAAAATGTTCCCTCTCTGTACTGTATGTGCGAAGCTTGTGTAGACATACTTCAGAGAATTTGCAGCTGTAATTACAGAAAAAGATGACAAGCCATCATAATCAATTCTTGTGCGCTCACAAGTGTTTTGAAAATATCTGTCATATTGTATCCACTCTGCAGTTACAGTATATGCTGCTTTGTGTTTTTCAATTACATAAAATCCAATTAAAATGCATCGAGGTTTGTGGTTGTTACATGCCCTCTCAATGTTATGTGTACTGATCCATCCAATATTAGCATGTCCCTGGTTTTGATCACTCATTTCTTTGTTTGACAGGTTCTACAGAAGCTTGGCAAAGCAGATGAGACCAAAGACGCTGCTTTTGAGGAGTGGGTCATCAACTTCAACAAACAATATGTGAGCCTACATGCCATACACTTCATTAAATGTTCAAGTTACTGAATAAATCAGTGTAATATTAGTTAAACAGCTGTAACACACAGTTTAGCTGCATAACTATGGACTTATGTTAAACCTCACCCTCAGACTGAAGGCAGCAAACTCCAGAGGGACCTAAGAGCATACCTTGAGGCAGTTAGAGGTACGGTCACATCCATCAAAGTCAAGCAAGTCTGACCATCACTGAAATTCACTTCAGCTTATTTGCTTTTTGTTCATGTGTTTTAGCTATGCACGAGTCCTCCAAGAATCTACAGGCATGTCTAGGTGACATGTATGAGCCAGACTGGTATGGCAAGAATGAAGTGGATTCTGTTCTGGAGGTCAGAAAATATTTTTTATTGTGCTGAAGTACACCACAATGGTCTTTGTGTCTGCGTGAGGGGATGGATTTCTTTTCACTCAGAGGTCAGAACTAATATTAGCTGACTAGGTGTGAAAAATCTATCATGCTGGCTACTTCAAAGATTCTGGCTAGCAACAGCTGCAAAAACCAGTGTAAATCAGAGGAGTAGATGGCTTGAAATACATTGGACATTCATTTTAGTTTTATTTATTTAGCAGCATAATATTCTATGAATCATTTTTACAACATTTACAATATTGCAATACTAAATCCGTGAGAGAAAAAAAGATCAAGCAATGAAACATGTAAAATGTAGCAGCAACACTACAATATATTTTAGAATAATCTGGACTGGCACTGACTTTAAACAGCACTATTAGAAATATTTATATCCGAAAAATAAAAGATCAAAAACTTTTTGATCTTTTTGCAGAGCAACATAGCTGCAGCTTGACTTTTATTCACCCCTTAGTTAAAACACAAAGAAGGAAATATGCTTTTTATCTAAACAACACAGGAGGAAACAATTTGGACACTAAAAGTGGTTGAAACATTGTCAGGGTGGATTAGATGGTTCAATGAAATCTGATGTTTGACATTTTTGTTCAATTTAATTTAAATTTAATTTAAATTTGTACAAGGTGCAGTGTGCAATGTGTTTTTCTTGGTGGAATAAAGACTGATAACTTTCTAATGTGTTTAACCCTCCTGTTATGTTGTGGGTCAAATTGACCCGTATTAAAGATACTATATTTTTTTAATAGTTGGAAGTATTTTTTTTGCATGAAACTTTTTCTATTTGTCTTAATAGGTGCACTCTACTGTACATATAAATTGAAAATTTATTCATTTTAAAAAATTTGCAACCTCCCCTACATAGTACATAGATACTGTTTGGGTCAATTTGACCCGGCAGTCAAGTTGAAGGGTAAAAAAACTAAAAAAATTTCCAATTCTATATGTTTCCTTGCAGCTATGAACCATATTTCACCACACACACACAAACACAACACACATACATGCACGCACAAAAGCCCACTTTCTCACTATTCTCTTTACTTCAGTAGGAAACAGCGATAAAGTAGGTGTTCATACAACTTTTGACGGGAACCTTTTCTGTTCCCATGGGCAAACTCTACCCACACTGAGTGGACACTCAGCAGAAGTGGGAGGAAAACATAAATACTCTCTGCATGACTCATTTGTATTGATTTTAATCAGCAAGTCAATTTTACCCAGAACAGTATATGTGTCTCATGTTCAATTATAAAGATCACCCATTGAAAAAAAAAATCTAAATGTAATATATATATATTTTTTTTTTTTTTACAAAAGATCAACTTCAAGGAAATTATTGTTTTTTTTTGTGTCTAGGTTTTTTAAGTGGACATAAAAAATTTAAATTCCATTTTGATGTCCAAATGAGTAAATGAGTAAGCTGTCGTCATTGATTCTTTATTTGTGAGAAATAAAAAAAAACATCTTTGCACAAATATTGATTGAAATGGTTAATATTGGAGTTAATAGTCAGATACAAAAATGTTTTGGAGAAATTTTTTGGTTTCTGACACTATTGCATGATTAAACACTCTACGGGTCAAATTGACCCACGAACATTATTGCTGTACCTCAGAAACGAACATAACAGGAGGTTTAAGAGCAGCTCTAGGAATGTTTAGATACCTTAACCATGCCTGCACTTCAAGAGGAAAGTATTATTTACATTAGCACGATTCTCTGAATTCGTCATGATATAATGTTGCAATACATGTTTGGTTTAAAATGATAGAGGAAATAAATAATTGTGTGTTTTACATAAAAATATTGAAAGCAAATACAACAGGGATCAACAACGCCTCTTTGAAGACTGACCTATATAAACAGCGGAGAGGCAGAAGAATTTGTGAAAAATTAAGTTATTTTTACAATGTAGTTCTTTTTAGCATTTTAAAACCACAAAAAAATCATTATCAAAACAACAAAAACAAAGACTGACCATGCCGCTCCTCATGACTTTGTAAATGTGTAACACTGATATTAGATTCTAACGGCATGCCTTCTGTTATTGTTAATGACTGTGCATGTTAATCCATCACGCAGGACTGTGATGTGCTTTGGACTGATTACCATCAGAAGTTGGTTGATCACGCTCTGATCTCCATGGATACCTACCTGGGTCAGTTCCCTGATATTAAGGTAAGCTGTGAATTCATGACCTCAACCCAGGATTAGTTGCATTAGTTGCCGATCCACTGGCACCCTGGATTGATTTGAATGTAATTCATAAACCCAGAGTATTATAGATAAAGCAGGCTATGCATATTTTACTAAACTGAGATCTAAGTAAAGAGTAAAACGTTATGAAAGTTCTGTCTGCAGCTCAACACTTATTTTTCTGTGGTTTCTTTTTTTCTTTTCTTCTTTCTTTCAGGCTCGCATTGCAAAGAGAGACAGGAAGCTGGTGGATTACGACAGTGCCAGACATAACTATGCTGCTACGCATAAGACTAAGAAAAAAGACGGAGGCATTAAAATTACAAAGGTAAATGTAATTTATTTATGTGTTTCAACATAGGTTGCAAATAAAATGAACATAGGCTAATATGTAAATATGTTTCTATTTTTTTAGCCGTCCACCTTGTTGGAAAGAGCCACTCCAGGCTGGGCTCAGGGTATCTTGTCTGCACACAACCTTGCTCAGACCAGTCTCTCAAAGAGTCAGGTACTCTGTAGAGTGTTTATGGACAGTGAGATTACTTTATAAAGAAATCAGTGTAATAATAACTCAATATTGTTGTTTTTTTATTTTTTATTTTTGCTAAACTAAATAAAGCCAAAATATGCTAAATCACAATGAAGGAGTCCTTATACAAATACTGATATCAGACAGTTGGAATGGTTGGAATTAACTTGATTTACTATTAAACATTTAAAAATGCTAGATAAATTCTCCATTGAATAATGAGTGCATATTGTCTTTGTATAATTTCTTTTTTAAAAATCACATGAACTGTTAGCTAGTATGACTGTGTGCATGAGTAGTGGATGGAAAGTTGCAGCCACCAGTTTAACATCTGGTTGGGTGCAGCACTTCTTGTTATTGACATTTCCAGGATTATGTAACATGCAGTTAGAACGTATTGTGAACATTTCACCTCACTGTCTGTTGTCTCTGTATCCACTCCTATGTCAACAGATACATAATGAGGAATCAGAGTTGTATTGCAGCTGTATTACTGAGATTTGAAAAACCGTCTTATGAACGTCATGGAAGAAACGTGGTGCAATAGTTTTCATAATCCATGACATTTTTTTTTACATTGTCATGTTACAACCACAACCTAGTTTGAGACTACAGCAGGTAGCACTTCAAAATAATAAAAGAAAATATATTTAATACATGAAAATAAATTTGAAAAGCTTAGACTGTTCACTTGGCAGCCAGGGATGCAGCATGAGTGAAAAAACGTAATTAAGTTAACACACCTGAGCCAACAACGTGGGTGTTTGCTTGCTTGTTTGTGCATTTCAGGCTGAGGAAGAGTTGGAGAGAGCCCAGAAGGTGTTTGAGGAGATTAATCTTGATTTGCAAGAAGAGTTACCTTCACTCTGGAACAGGTGTGTAATCTTTCTGCATATAAGTGCCTGTTTAGATTGGTTTATTTGCTCACTAAGATACCAACCTAATATTAATGCTACAGTTACCCACATTGGGTTCGGCAGTGACAATGATATCTTTTTCTCTCTGCTTTCTCCAGTCGTGTTGGATTTTATGTCAGCACCTTCCAGAGTTTGGCGGGCTTTGAGGAGAAGTTTCATAAGGAAATCAGTCGGGTAAGACCCTTCCGCAGACCTCCAGTACAGACAGGGCTGAGGGTGGATACAGGAGTGGATTAGATTACTGACACAGTATATCAGGTGGTAGGTAATGGAAAATGTTGACTACGTGAGACAGAAACAGTCTCGCGTCAGTTGATCTATACATGTTAAAGTGTCTGCAGGTTTTATTCTTTTACCTTAGCACGAGATGTGTAAATAGTGTCTAATGAACAATAAAAACTATGCAAGGAAATGAAATGAGTTACACTTGGCAGTACATTGTCAGATATACAAAAGAGAAGAGAACAAGCACAACATAGTAATACTGGTGTCACATGAGGCAAAAGACTTTGAAATTATGAAATTTGTGTTGGATGTCACATTTCACACTTCACTCTCTCATATATTTGCAGTTGGATCAGGATTTGTATGATGTGTTGGAGAAATTGGAGAATAGCGACACAACCAGGTTGGTTTCTCATACTTTAATAAAACTCCTAAATGCCTTCTAGGGGGTTTGATGAGCAACAATCATGAAAGAGTCTACAAGGATCAAAAGAAAATACACCCTCTATTAACTGTGTGCTTGACCTCAGTGTCAAGAAATATTGGTTCAAGTTGGCCCTATTTCTAGCAAATAAACTGGTGACCTCTAGATGAGTTTAAGTCAAAGCTCAAGTATGAAAAACAGATTCTTCTGTGGCCTCATTTATTAACAAAGATAAAACAAAATGAGAAGGTTTGTGGAAAGCTAAGAACTCCAGTATACTGCCAGCATGCATTTTTTAAAAAGACTTCAATAAACAAAAACAAAGCCAAACAAGTGTTAATGTAGTACAAGAAGTTTAAATTATGCCTGAGAGCTTTGTTGCTTAATTTAGATTTGCAGCTCAACTCATTTTGAAAAACATATCAGAGTAATCATTTTCAGGATAGTATAACTCTGATTTTGTATTCCTGACCCTTGATAGATGAAAACCTCTGGCTGGTCTTTTACCCAGCACAATAATTAGAGGTTTGTGTCATATAAATCCGTTTTTTTAGACCTTGTTGCTTGTTTGACAAATGTGTATGGATAATGAGGTTATTACATGATTAATGTGCAAATGAGTTCCTGAGAATCTCCTGTCTTGCGATATGTATCAACTGACACCAGAATTTTATTTTAGTTTGTCATGAAAAAAAAATAGATAACATTAATAAATACTGTACATCTAGCTCTGCAAAGAAAGGAAAATCAAGCAATAACCCAGAAACCCCCTTACCTTAACTTCCCCTTTCAGAGCGACTAGTGACCTTGGCACAGCATCGTCAGGACCAAGCAGGAGGTAACTGGCAATAGTTGTGGTAACAGCGGTGACACAGTGTTTGTCTGTCCTTCTAACCTGACCTGTCTGTACAGCTGGTGTATGTCAGTCAGTCTGCAGATGTGGATAATATCAGGGAAACCAATGCTTGATTGTGGTAATGATTTCACACAATGAGAAAGTTGAGTGCTTGGAGCTGGAGCTGAAAAGGAGCAGAGCAAAACCTGCACGTTTATTTGATGGCACAACAGGCAAGAAAAGTCCACAATAATAAATCCACAAGATGTTGCCTCTTTCCCCAAATGGGCCTTGAAGGTTATTAAATAATAAAACTGGAAATAAATGATTCCATGGTGTTGGCAAATCTTCACCTAAAGGTGTGTGTGAGGAACACTCCTCAGCAACTGGGACAAACTATTACATTGGAAACACCTCGCGCTAAATATTTTATAACATTTTCAGATCTGCTAATGTATCTCAAATAACAAAAAATAAGCATCTAGCTCTCTGTTTTATTACGCTACTACAATAAGAGATTTGTTTACTTTGAGACGTTTCTAGGTTTATTTTTTACCTGTGTTGTTAACTTTGACTAACATCAAGTGGATGGGAGCAACTGTCAACTTGTATATAGCAAATAATCTCCTCAGCAGTTGCTGTTCAAGTGTTATAGCAACAGGTTTTTCAAAAATGTATCTTGGCTGGCATTTTGAAATGATGATTGGACAATGTTGCCTGTTGCAGCAGTGCTGTGCAAGTGTATGCTCGGCTCTTTGATTACCTGAAGCTTAGAGTTTGTGTTTATCAGCGGCAGAATATTTTCCCTACAACAGCAAATGCGTCTCACACTGCTCACATATAAGGATTTACTAGAGGACTAAGTCTGCTTGCATGGTAGGAGATGGACAGCAGGAACGGATGCTCACTTTTCTTGCATGACAGCTTTTACAGTGACATGTTCTGCTTGGACTCTTGTAGAGCATGCCCTGTTATCTTCCTCAAGTCGGTTTAACTTTTGAAAGCTGTTCAATAGTTTCTTTCTTGTTGCTGAGCAGCTGTTTGCCACTACAACATCTATACTTTCTTATTATCTTTTTCATGTCTTTTATTCTTAGTGATAGAGAGGACTCTAACCACACTCTCAGACCAGGAGGACCACCTCCAATCCCCAAATCCCCATCCAAGGTGAATTTCCGCAGATGTTTCTTTCTCAGAGTTGAAAGAGTTGGGCCTTAAGTATTTCTTTCCGTAAAATATTGCTGTTTTTAAAGGGCAAATAATGTAGATTTTTTTCGTTTTCAATTGTGTTCATCCTTGCAGATCATGATAAAAAAACTGTTTCTGTGTCAGTGATCAAGAAATTAAAAAAGAACATGGGATAAAAAGGAAAAAGAGGCAGCAAAAGGTTGCCCAAACCATAGAATGTTGAAATTGTTGAATAAAAGTTCAAATAGCAAAGTCTCCTGTTGTAATGTGGTTCATGAACTTATGTAGTGATTTATTAATCGAAGAGAAACGAGCGAGGAGAAATGTTATTTGAGTTTGGGAGCTTATAGACCTAACAAACCGACACCCTACAGGGGAATTTAAAAGTGCTCTTTTTTCTTCTAAATTCTAGTTAAGACCAGCAGTGCCTCCACCACCTAAGGTAACCCCATCTAAGGAACTAAAAACTGAGAACATCATCAGCCTGTTTGATGCTGCAGCAACTCCTGATATCAATGTCACCTCTCCTACAGAGGTAAGTGAGTAGCAGCTCTCAATAAACTGTAAACCAGCACTTTAATTTCTCTCTTTTCCAGGACAGAAGTGCTAACCATTAATTCCCGGCCTCCCAAAAACATATTCTATTCTATTCTATTCTATTCTATTCTATTCTATTCTATTCTATTCTATTCTATTCTATTCTATTCTATTCTATTTCCCTAAATCGTTGAACTTTAAGCCCAGTTAGCCAATGAGTGCTCCTGTTCCTGTCATTGTCAGTTTGACAGTCCTGCAGTCAACAACCTGTTGGATATGGACCTGGAGTCTTTCAGTGAAGCAGCCAAAGTCTCCACAGTCTCTCAGGTGGACCATTCATGGCATGAACATAGTGATCATAGAGACCTCCACCGTAAGATGTGCCAGTCTTCACAAGAGATTTCATGTTCTGCTCAGATTCCCCTGCAGTTTATTTTACAGTATTTATGAATGGACTTATCCACTGTCACATTGCTGTTTCGATTAAAGATGTCAGCCAAATAAATATGAAACTTTTGGTGACATATTAAATGCTCTACTTATTGTGCAAATGTTGGTTGACCTAAAATATACTGAATTAGCTTGACAGGTCTGATAGAATATGAAATTGCTTGGTAAGCTTGGCACAGTTCGAGGTTTTGCCTGCTCTGTTTCTTTCCAAAACAACTAAACCTGAGGTGGATGATGGCATGACGATCTTTATAGACTGGCTTCTAGTGACCACTTCTTTCTGCTTTGGCACTTTATCTACGGATCACATTCGGCATGAACTCCAGACCGTAACCCTGCTGTAATGTAATTTCTTTCTCTTTAGTACTAGACGAATCTAATATGACAGTATCGTAACCAATAGGTACTGGTTATTTATATTTATAGATGATCATTGTAAGGGATTTTGATTGAGATTTTCTCTCAGAAAAAATGCAGATTATCTTAATTAATGTTTTGAGGTGTGGAAATCATGTGCAGATTAAATAGACATAAAGAAAATGTTTCAGTCGGGATTGTTTGTATCAAGCCTCTGTTCAGAAACTTTAGATTTTCCATGACAGATAGTGTAGACTGTTGCCATTTTGGGTGAAACAAAGCTGTTCCACTGCAATGATTTACGCTGAATAGAACACGGTAATTGCTTCAGCTTAACAAGAAACTCAATTTGCAAATTAAAGCTTCAGAAAAATAATGATCATCATCATAATATCAATAAAGGAAAACAGAACCAGTCAAAAGGTGTACTCTGAACGTCAGGATTGTTGTGTGACGTTCCAGAAGGCTTTGTCGCTGACACATTTTGTACAAACCCTTTTTTATGTGTGCAATGATTAATCCTCCATGATTTAGAGCTCCCTAAATTATTTTCTTCTCTTCTTAAATCTAGTGCTGTGCTGGGCTTGTAGTTTCAGAGCATGGGTCCTGTTGTGGAAGTTTTACATTAAATTCAACAGAAGTTATGAAAAATTATACTTTCATGTTCATGCTGTCTCTCTTTATTTTCCACAGCCAGCTAACTGGGACTCATGGGTAAGTATAGCATAAAAGGTGCAAATGTTCTAAAGAAAAAATAGAATGTGCTCAAAATTGTTACTTACTTTTAATAAATATAAAGATCTGAAGATGTATGTATGAAGTAGCAATGAGTTAATTAACTTTGTGAACCCATTCACAAGTCACACCCATATCTTTTCCATTGTCTTTCTTTTGCATTGTTCCTTTTAATATATATATATATAAAAAAATTTCAACGTTTTGGTCTCACTTGTTTTTCCCAAATCTGTGTGAGTGTTGTCTTTGTCTGCAGTGTTCAATGTTGTAATAAAACACTGAAGAAATTGTTTTACAACACAAATTGAACTTGGGAATGTGCTCAAGTCAATTCAGTTTCAAATTGACAGAATACTGACTAGCAGTAAAATGGGTGACTCACTGTGCAGTTTCACATTTCATGTTCAGATTTTACAGCATGAAGATAAAATACAGAACGTATAAGAGACTAAAACTCAGACATCTCATGTTTACTTCAACATAAAAAGATGTAGTTATTTATCTGTGTGGTCTGAAAGAATTTGTAACTGAATTCCCTCCTTTCTTTGGTTTTCCTTCATATCCTTGTGTGTTCACATGTTTTTATAACTAAACATGTAACACTTACATGTGACCTTCATGCTCACATGTAACTCACATGGATTTAAATTTGTTTTATTTTTTTTTATAAATGCTTAGTGAAGTTGCTCACAGTCTTCCAAATTTCTTGTTAAGAATTCATAAGCAGCTTCCCCAAGCCTTGTGTGTTGGTAGACCATGTGACCATCAACTAACCCCTTTTTTAAAATTCTGCCACTGTAAAAAGAGATGTGTCTCAAAAATCATTGTGCACTTGTATATCAGAACTAAAGATAGAGCAAGCTTTTTTCAGAAATGTTCTGGTTATACAAAGGCACTAAGACCACACCTGCAACGCAAACATTCAACATTTGTTTTGGAGGTGAAACAATACTTTTGTTTTGCATTTCTGCTTGTTACTGCTGCCCTACCTGTTTTTCCTCAACCTTTGGTTATAACTGAACAATATCTGTAAAGGTTAATACTTTATGTTAAGTTCTTGTAACCTAATATGGGTATCTTTATATCTGCTGCAATTAAAAATTGCAAAACTAATTTGTTCTACATTAAAGTAATGCAGATAAATTGAAAAGTTTTTTGTGCAATTTATTCTATTGTAAATTATTAATAATAATGCTTTTTAAGATTTTAAGTATGTAAAGTATTAACCTCATTACTTACTGTTTGATTGTTTTTATAGACTAATCTCCTCTTTTGACAATGAATATATACAATCATGTTTCCAAAAAGTTTTAAATCTGTGTGAAATTAGCAAAAGGTGCGAAATTTCCAGCTTTATATTCTTTTAATTTACAAGAATGCAAAAGGGTAGAGTTTATTTTGTTGGTTTTCTTCCTATTTTGAATGAATTGAGTAGACAAAACGTTTTTATCAAATTTTACATTTAACCAATACATATGCATCATCTTTTCCCTTCTAATATACAAATAATATGTTTTAACTGTGGGAAAATATTTAACTTTGAGGACAAATTATGCATTTACCACAGTATGCAACTTTTTTGGAAACACAGCAATAACCCAACCCTTTTGAACCCCTTTTATATCAAATCTTGCTCCTACATTTTTCTTTGTACAGTTGCATCTAAAATTATTCAACCTTCATTTGCTTTATTGGTAAAATATGTAAACTTCAAGCTGTTTGCAATAAACAATTTAAGACAATGTTATCTATATATAGAAATCTTTTAATGGGGTTGAATAATATTTATACTGCAGTCATCATTGAACAGAGGGTTTAACCCTGACTTTTGAATAAAATCTACGGAAGCCCTAAGTGGACATGGGTAAAAATTATGTTGGTTTTTTGTATTTGATACACATGAGAGAATAATGTTAAATTTGATGAGAGATATAACTTACCTAGCCTTCTTTGAGTTTTTAGATGACATCATCAGATTCATATTTTCATAAAGTTATGCAGCCATTTTATATTTATAATATCTGGTGTGCATGAAGATATACGTATATATATATATATATATATATATATATATATATATATATATATATATATATATATATATATATATATATATATATATATATATATATATATATATATATATATATATATATATATATATATATTTTTTTTTTTTTTTTTTTTGCTATTATTATTTTTACCCACATGCCCTGAGGGGTTCTGTAAAAATTCTTGCAATTGGTAAAGCTAAGTTTTATTTAACAAATTAAGCTGAATTAAGCTGAAAATTATCCCGAACTTACTTTAATATTTAATATCCATCTGATATTTAACAGCCTTCATTGTGTATAGAAAAAAAATATATGTTCTTTTCTTCTGACCACTTGAAACCTGACCCTTACCCTTCAGCCGGAGGATGCTGAGGCACAGGAAGAAGAAACTCAGAAGCACTATGACCCTGTTGCTGCTGCTACAGAGGCCTGGGGTGATGATGGTACACAACCCATCCGCTATGATCCCATAGCAGCAGCCTCAGAGGGCTGGGGTGATGATGGGACCAAACCTGTTCGCTACGACTCTGTGACTGCATCGCAGGAGGGATGGGAGGATGATGGGAGCCAGGCGGCTCACTACGATACAGTACAAGAAGCCCAGGAGGAATGGGGTGACGATGTAGAGCAGCCTGTCAAAGAGGAGCCAGCTGCAGCTGAAACACCTGCTGATGTGGCTCTGCCTGATGTGGTTGAAGAGGACAACACTCCAGCTGCTCCCGAGCTGGATGAAAAAGAGGGTCAGGTAACTGAGGACATAAAAATGGAGAGATGCATCTGGACGAAAACAGTGGATGCATCAACCATTAACAAGGAGAATTGAGCATGCAAAAACTAAGTAAATGTATTTTGTAAATACATGTTGGAATAATTTAGGATGCATCTGGACCAGGGGTGTAGATGCATCAACCGAGGTTGGAGAGGTCAGGCTGAAATAGAAAAAAAGAGACATATGTTTTCAAGTGAACAGTTGATTTCTTTTGCCAATAAACAGTGTTGGTATGCAGTAGCATTTTAAAATGAATCATGCAACTTATTTTATCTTACTTCCTGTGGTGGATTTTAGTTTATAGACTTTTTGACTCGTGTTTTTATCTGTTCTTGTTTCGTTTACGTCTTCACCCTTTCATTATTTCTTTTTCTTTCATGGCCTACTCCTTCTCTTCATTTGAATTCCCCTAATGCTTCTTGATTTTCTGGCTTCAGGGAGATTCTTCAGCATCAGCTGCTGAACCTGAACCAGAAGAAGCAGCAACAGAGGAGGTGTGTTAAGAGGGCTGAATCTGAGTATAGAGTATAAATGTTGCTGTTAGATTTATAGAAAATGTTTAATTTAATTTATTAGCTACATTTGACAGGGACAGACACACATTAACATAGACAAACTGAATAAAACAGCAGTCCAATGATTGCATCATGGTGCTTAAAGTGTGAGCTCATTTGCAGCACTTGTCTCTTTTATAAACAGTATATCTAGAAACTATTAGGAAGTAAAATTGTAATGATCACTTAAAATAATACTAAAAATAATGATATTGACAACATATGAAAATGCATACAAGTAAAGAAAGTAACATGACAGTAAAAAATTAAACTTTTACTCTAGATTCACTTCTGTTTTTGACATAGTCATAGTTTTTTTTCTTTTTACATTTTGAAGTTGGTTAGAGACTTTAAGCTTACTGGGAGTAAGTTCCAAATTGAGTCCTATCTCTTGTGTGATGTATATCTGAAGCAACTTTACACATCTCGAGAGAGAAGTCTTTGCCATTTCTTTAACAGATTTGGACAAGTTGAACTAGAAATCAGAGTGGGTTGACAACAAATCCACTTTTCAGATTTTCTAAGCTGTTTTTCATTCTTTTTTACTGAGCATATTATGTCATGGTATGCACTACTTTGCACTGGTCATTTCGATAAAAATCCCAACAAAATACATTAAGTTTGTGGTTCTAGCTTTAAAACTGTAAAACAAATGCGTAAATAATAAAAAGTGTTTGAGGGACACAAAAATCTTTCTACTGACCACACCATTTCTCCATTCTATGTAAAAATAAGATCAAAAGACATGTTCTGAAAAAGTGCCTAGTTTTATTTGCCTTGTCAGTAATTCTTGCCTCCCTTTGTGTCACACCTGCAGACTCCGGAGACTCCGCAGACTCCGCAGACTCCGACCACAGCAGCAGAATCAACACAAGATTCATCAGAGACTACAGACATGCCTCCTGGCTTCTTATTCAAGGTAACACACACAAAAAATAAAATACAAAGACTGTATAGCTGAGAATGTAATGAACAGATACATTTAAAAAGCTCATTAATATCAACCTTTGTGATAAAAAAAAGGTCCAGGTGATGCATGATTATGCTGCCAATGACACAGATGAACTGGAGATGAAGGCTGGTGATGTGGTTCTAGTAGTCACCTTTGACAATCCAGATGAACAGGTACGTGACCTCATTATCTCTAAAATAGCAAAGGAATCCCACCACCGACACCAATAAATCATTACAACCTTATACTAACACCACTAAAATAGCTGTTGTCATTGTGTGACAGAATACTCACAGGGAAAATACAAATTCATTGTCACTGTTTTTTATTTAAGGTTGAAGATAGATGATTTTTCCAAACTGGAAAAGTAGCTCAAATAAAGAGCTACTGGCACTGCATATGTATTAACATTCCACAAGCACTAAAGCAACTGTGTCATTTATTTGTCCTGTTTCTTCCTGTAGGATGACGGCTGGCTGATGGGACTGAAGCAGGACGATTGGCAGCAGAACAAAGAAAATGCCACTAAAGGAGTATTTCCTGAAAACTTCACACAGAGGCTGTGAAAGAAGGGCCACGTTCCTTTGTTGATACTCTGTTCCTCTTGCCTATTTATGTCCTTCTCCTCTCTTCCCCCTCAATACTGTATCCTAACAAGGACTTTGGCCATATAAACAGAGCTGTGATAGCCCTGGATGAAGTCATGCATTTCTAAGATCTGCTACACTGCGGATCTTTTTATTTATGTTTCATTTCTGTTTTTTCATGATGTATCCATTCCATGGGGCTTTTTGCCATCACACTACTCAGTATTTGAGGAGTCCTGCTCATTCAGGATCAGGTGTACTGATAGTAACATATTCAGTGGCTACAACTGAAATCAATTTCTGATGACTCAATCTTTGTCATGTCGCATCAACTGAAATTTAAGATTTGTTATTTTTGTGGCAGATTGAGAACCGTGTTAAATATGTAAGATGTTGCCAGATGTACTAGAAAACTTGAAAAAACATATTGTTGTAAAAAGTAAGTACATCCTCTTTCAACTATAAGGTTTACTTGAGAAGGACAGTGCAATACGTCCTGTTTTAGTTTAATAGGCATGAACCAGTTATCAGTGTCAAGATGTATAGAGGTTTTAAAAAAGTGGAGTTTAAAAAACGGAAAAATGTTTAGCTTTACCACTCATAGGTTTAAAATTATTTTACTAAGATGCAGAGGAAAGTATGAAATGCTGTGCTGACCGTCCCCCATGTGGTACCACACACTGCCAGACAGCTGGCTGAAAGAAGGCTCTTATCCTGCTTCCCCTCTTACAAGATGGTGAAATTTGATTGTTTGTAGGTATTTTCAGGCATGAAAAACACAGACAGTGTAGTGTACTCTTAACAAAAAACTTTTCCGCAACTAAGCTTGCGAGATTAGATCGACATAATTTTCCTATGCAGTAAGATTACAAAGCCTCTCCTGAATTTTGAGGCTGTTTATTTTGGACTGTTTCTCGTATATAAAATTCAATTATCAATATGTAAATGTACAGTAACATTGTTATACCTATAATAAATCAATGCATTTTATTGATTTAACAGCAGTACAAACGTGTTTCTGTTCTAGTCTGAACAAAGCCAATTACATCATGTTAAATATTTTCATTTGATACATTTTTAGGCAAGCATGGCGAAACCGTGGTAGTTCCAATTCATACTTGCTCAATTCCCTAAGACCTGGACATAACCTCATTTTTGGGGGGGGATTAAGTTCTGGTATATAAATGTGTTGAAGTGAAAGAGGGTGTACTTTCATTTTACATGTGTCTATAATATAAAACAAGACCTAAATGTTGTTTTACAAAGATAAAAAGGGGCAAAAGTGCTATTCTCTAGCTGACCAAATGGGCAAAAATCTTCACTCCTTAGTCTAGTCACAAAAGAATAAAATGAGTACCATTCCAGAAAATGCAATTTTATTTAATCAAAACTAAAAAATAAATAAATAAAAAAATAGAAAGGAAAACTTAATAATACTCCCGTCTGATCAGTCAAGATGCTTATCTCATTGCTGGTGGAGTTAATTTGATCGATGATTAAACTCCTCACACATTGCCTTCAGGATATGTCCAGCAATTCCTATATTCTTACTTTCATTGTTTACTTGTGGAAAAGGGGCCCTTGGTTGTTGTTGTGTTAGTATCGAGTCTCTGGTGGCATAAGTACGATCCTGTTGTAAAATCAAATCAGATAGTGACAAATGTAGAAAGCAGCAAATTCAGACAGACAATGGGACTCCAACATCAACAAATCCCCCAGAAGCTAAAAAATAGAAATCTCTATAATATATTTTGAAATAGTTTGAAGTTGTGTGATATGATCTTGTTTCTACATGATTCCAGATATGCATTGCTCAGGCTGGCCATAAAGCTAGCCAGCATCACAGAGAAGCTGCTGCTGGTAGTATAATAGATGACACACTAATTATAGTCCAATATATAACAACTGAGCCAGCCGAACTCATAAAAAAAATGTGCCGAAAACAGTTTCCTCTGTTTGCATAGAGACTTCTAAACACCAATGCAGATGTTTAAGATTATGCACCAGAGCAACTTCTTTTATTTTTATACGCTGCCGAGCAATGATTACATATAGTCTAGTGTAACTATGTTGACGTAATTGCCAACTGAGGATGATCTGGAGTATTTTGTACTTATCTGGGGTTCACTGCTCTCTGTGTAGATTCATAGATATGTAGTACTAACCCAGTTGTTCATTCAGTCTCTAACTTAAAAGTCTCAAATCTCATTAGGTTATTAGTGTGTAATAGGCACGAGAGAGAATGTGAGTGAGTATGTGCAGTGTTTGAGGAATGCAAATGTTTATCTGTAGGAAAATATTATTAACCACCACCACCACTTACAGAGGAATACAGTCAACCGCATCAGTGGGAAGGTTTTATGATGTTACAGAGGGAAACATATGTTTCTTTTTCCACTGGCTGATATTATGGTTCCAGGTATTATAGTGCATTTGTTGTGTATCAGTGTAATTTTTTCCAAGCTGTGATGACAGATACATATTCTAAGAAAACATTCATATCTGTATGTGAGTAACTGTGAGCATGCTGACTTTCCACGTGTTGTTGTGTGAACACCCTTAATTTAAGGCGGTGATACTTGGGTCACTTTTGAGGCAGTTGCAACAAGCTATTTTTTTCTTTCTATATTTTTTATTACTTTTTTTATGGCTACTCTTGGTAAGAGAGATGGTGTGGGCATTACATGGTTTCCTTTTTCAACATTTTCTCATAAATTTATCCTGTTTTTTTTTTTGTTTGTTTGTTTTCCATCTGCCGTGCCTCAAAATGTTTCTAGGTATCGTGGTCCAAAGCAGAGTTAATTAGAAGGGAGGCAGGACTCATAGAGATAAAGTTAATACAACCAGACTCAGGTGCACAGATTTTTTTAAATGCTTTTCAGTATTTAGCCACTGTGGATGTGAATTTTTTTTTCAATGTGTATTTGAAAAAAAAAATTCTCAAATGTGAGAATAACCACCTTCATATTTAGGTAAATCACACAGTAAATCACATGCTTTGTTCTCAAATTTTGTGTATGAATTGGAGTGTTTTACCTGGGTCTGGTTCTGTCTCCAGCTTTATGGATCAGTCTCTAATGGTGGTATCTGGGATATGACAAAAATATTTTTTTTTTCCCTGTACCTAAATGACCAGTAATAATAAAGATTACTTAGAATCTGCTTTACTGTTTTTATCTTCCTTCGTAGTGTAATCATGTTTAGGCGGAAAACAAACATATGATTTACAGTATCTCATAGTTACATTTATTGATTGGTCATCTTTTAAGCAAACTAGCTCTCTGGTCTACTGTGTCTTGCAAAAGTATACCCTTCTGTAAACTTCTCAGCAACTTTATTTGTGACCTGTCAGCCTTCATGAAGCCCATCGCAAAGCTAAGATGAACTATGAAAACAAATTAATCCACAAAACGTTACTTAGGGGCATTGGGGTAAAAATGCATGCAACACTTTTAAGATTTTCAATTTGCAACAAAAAAGAAGAATAGTTATCCTTTATTTAATTTGATAACACATCAAAATGGAAACAGTCCAAGTGGTTTAGATTATTTTCCAACTGCATTTGCTGCAAATATGTGAAGTTCCAGCAGAGTGTGCTGTTTTCAAAGAGTAACTCTTCACCCTAGAAGAAAAACAAAACAAAACAAGCCCCTATCATCCACAGCAGCAAAGTGGAACTTCACATGGTGCTGCTGTCCTTGGTACTGAAACCAACAAGCAGACCACCCTTTAACCACAGTCATTCATGCATTGTCTCCATTGTGCTGGTAACATTGACAGGTCCTTTTACCAACAGATAGTAAATCGTTGGCTGTTGTTCAAGCTAGTATAATGTGTATGCTTTTCTCACTTGGACAGTACAATTTAAAAGGCAAAAAACAAACTTTTCCCAGTAATCAGACATAATTGTGAATTTATTACACTCCAAAAAGGATAAAATAAATAAACAAGACAGGACACAATTAGTTCTTTAAAACTTTTATGTGTCAAATACAAAATTTTATAAACAAAGTTGCCAAAAATAATAATACAAACAACATTTTTCTAAAAATAGATCTTTAAATAGTTTATCCAATAGCTTTAATATACATATTTGACAATATTTCTGAGAAAAATGCCTTGGAGTTACAAGATAATTGTGTCTTTTCATTAAGCATTTTAAAGTCAACACCAGAAACAGTTCAGGCAATCTGAAATATATATTAGATATTTCTACATTTCTATACAGCCTTCCATAAAATTAATATTGTCACTGATAAAAATTTACTGCTCCAATGTGGGTGTTTCAAAAGAGATGAAGCACAAACATAATCTGATATTGGCATTGTAAAATTAGAAACTCTTTTCTATGTGCTAATTGTGATAATTACTGATATTTAACGAGATGCATAGATGATAATACAGTAGTTGAAAAAAGCCTGAGTCATATTACTGACCTGAAAAGTGACACCCTAAGACAATGATCAAACAATTATCTCTTCAATAATACACCTGATAAAAAACATAAACATTGTAGATAAACATGTGAATAAGAGAAAGATCAAGTAGTTTTAAAACTGATGGAAGACTTGAAAACAACTGAGAAGGTGAGCTAGTTCACCATACAACTATCTGTAGAGAAAAAGTCGTGGTTTCATACACACTTTTATTCCCTGCCATTTAGTGGCTTTATTTAAGCCTTCTATAGATGTTTTGCAATTTGTGTATTACTGCTCTACATCACACTGAGTGGACTTAAAAAAATCCTGAAATAACAAGGCTTAGATTTTAAAAAGAGTGATGAAGGAGACAATTCTGGAAGTAAACCTTTACATTATTCCTACATAGTTGTAAGTGTATAAATACTTATTTACATACAAAAGCTTGACAGCTTTATAAACTTTTCTCTTTTCTCACTCTCCCCTTTAATATTCTTCAAATGTTTTTGCGCCAACCTTCTCCTTTCAGTGTCCCAAAGTAGGGATCATGTTTATACCTCAGACAGCACAAACAAAGGGTTTTCAGAAGGAATTAAACAATTTAAGGGCAATACCTGTTTTAGCTGAATAAAAGCTTCAGTTGTCAGTCTTAATGTTAATGCAATTGAAATTATTCCCTCCTCAATGTCTTACACAAGGACATACATAAGAGATTTATTGAAGTACAGCAAATACAGGCACTTGGAGTACATACAAAATATATTTACACTTTTGATCAGTCTTCTTCTAAAAACAGTTGTGCTTTTCCTCATTGTGCCCCTGCATGCAAGTGAGTAAGATATGCCATCAGTTTGATATTTATTTGTCCTCCTTAAGTTTATGTCACTGGTCAAAGCCATAAGGGTGGAAGTGTTCAGTGCCCAGCAGCACTTTCCCCAGCCTTTGCAGAATCCACGGGTACCAGTGCAGCCCATCATTCTGAACTTGAGAGTGTCCTGTTATTCTGTAAATAAGTCTCAAAGGAGCCAAGACCCAGTGGGACAAATAGTGACTGTCCACGGCAGCGTAGCAAGATGCTAACACGCTGTTCACCACTATAGACCCATGCTGGGTGAGCGGGGCATATAACCCAGTGCTTGTCTGCTCCTCAACAAACGTCACAACTGAGAGACTTGGATGTGACTTTGATCTGCCAGAAGATGTAAAGACACACTGTCCAGGCTGGACTTCACTGGCAAAAACTGTCCTCATACCTGGTTCATGTCCCCTCCTCTGCCAAATGGAACCAAAAAGCTTTGTGTCCTGAGATGTCTCTTCCTGCCCTGACCTGGTCAGTCTGCTGGAACATTCTGTGACAAAGATCAGGTGAGCGGCTGTGAGGGTGATGTTATGTCCCCCATCCGTCCCAATAACATAGGAGGTCCTCGTGGCATTGGGCTGGCGATCCAGAAAAGACACAACGGGGCTGTAGAGGAGTGGAGCGTGGACATCTGTTGAGGAGGACGCAAGGACACGGTCGCCAGGGAGGAGGTCACGCATTTGTTTGATGCGCCCACCTTCAATGGTGACCTGAGCGTCGCCAGGAAAACATCCTCCGGTTTTGGCTGCCACTGAGTGCTCTGAGGGAATAAAAGAAGAAGAAAAAACATCCATCTATTTATTTTATTTAATTCTATGAAGTTGTGCTTTTTATTTAATGGTTTAGTTTGATGTACGAAACATAAAAAAAGAAAACAAAGAAGGGGAAAAAATGCGGTTTAAATAAAGTACTGATACTTCCTAGCTTGATTTTCTACGTTCGTTCACTACACCTGCTCTTTATTCCAGGTCACTTAGTGATCCATAAAGCAGGTGAGACTTTGACACGAACTCAAGAACAACATTATCTCAGTTCAATCTCTGAGGGGTTGTTAACATTTGTATAGCAGTATGACTCAGGTTCAAACTATTTGCTCTCTGTCTGCCTTTCGGCTCTCCCATTATAACTGGAAGTCAAGTGCATGACCAGAACAAATTTCAAAAACACATTTTCCACTGGTTGCTTATGAGTTGACATATTTTATGAGTGTTGCTCTCACCCTTACTTATCTTGGATATGCAAAAAAAGAAAATCTGTAGACTGTTACTGGAGCTAATTCAAGTCTCTTTAAATTTTTTAAGAATGTGATGAAATTCACAAGATGACTATAAAGAGAGTAATCACTGGAATTTCTAAAACACTGACCTACTTTTGCAATTTATCATGTTTAATGGGTGCTGTTCTAAGAAAAAGAAAACAGCAAAAAGTAATTCCAATATATTTCTGGGAAGAAACACCTCTTCACAAATATTACAATTTTCAAAAATTCTAGAAACACTTTAATAACATACTGGACGTTCTGATGGATCTTATGATCTATTTTGTCAATATGGATTTAGACAAAATAGATAATCTGCACTAATAGATAATAATACATCTTCTCTGGCCTAAAAACCATTTAAAATTGAACTATTCAATTACATAAAAATGGCTTTTGACACAATAAATTTTGACATTTTACTTATGAAACTTGAGTAGTACATAATCAGATGAACAGTATTATAATGGGTAAGGAGGTATCTGATGATCAGAAAACATTTTGTTAAGAAGAATGAATTTTCTCTCAAATTTTTTAACATTCCTTGGGGGGTCCCCCAGGGGTCAGTGTTGGGCCCAAAATTGTTTGTTTTTCATTATCTTTGCAAAGCATATGTTCTTAAACCAGTTTTATCTGCAGATGGCACTATAATATTTTATTATACTGTGCTATAAAATAATGAGACGACTAAAATATATTTGCTATACCCAATTGCTAATCATAGACAAATTATTTGGAAATCACATATAAAGTGCATAACAAAGTATAGAGAAGTATATATGTATTATATGAAGCCAAAAATGTTCTGGATAAGAAAGTACTTTTAAGCTAATTTGAATAATGGAGTAAACTTAATGTGCTGTTTGATAGAATCATTTGGAATGTATGTATGATTAAATTGTAATGACTTATTTTGTAAAATGCCTTGAGATGACATGTTGTGGTTTGATTATATAAATAAACTGAATTGAATTAAATACAATGTTTTTTGGTTAATTATATTTGATTTGGAAACAGGGTAGAATTAATTAAGTTTGTATTCCATTCCATGTCGTCTTTGATATGAGATTGTATTCATTTTATTCTTTGCTTCTTACACTTTTGTCTTCTTTACTGTTTATTATTTGCATTATTATGATTATTTAGGGTGTTAATCCGCTTATTTCCTGTTGAAAGCAGTTGTTGCTTAACACTAACTTTCAGTCAAAAGTAGCTGTCCTGTTTATTTAGTTGCTTTTGTTTATTACCTACAGCTTGGTTTTTGTTGTTGGCTTTTTAGGCATACATTGATAAATTAAAATGAAATGTTATTGATTTTTCAAATAGATTTTGCATGTTTATTCTTTCAATAGATTTTTTTAAATAAAACTTAACATAAATCTCTATTTTAGTGCAATAATTTAAAATTCACAGTGAAGGTTACAAATTCTTTTCAACCATCTTGTTAAGTGTGACGGACTGCAGAAAAGTAAGTGACCCAGTTCAACTCACTGCCACCTGCTTATTTAAGGGGATTTGTCCTGCAAGGCAGTGATTTGATGCCATCAGCCAAGTTTCCTTAGGCAGAAGTTGTTGTTCTTTTAATTTTTTTTACTCAACTAGACTGGATTGTTTGATAAACATGATCAATTTTGATTTTGAATTTCTCTGTATGAATGGACTGAATTAATTTTTTTTGTAAAATTCCTTGAAATGAAATGGTGACACATAAATAAACTGAAAACAACTTGAATGTTTGAGATAAAATTAATGTTGTTAATCATCTATGACTGATCAACAAAACAAATAATATTTTGCTATCCAGTGAGACTGGGTTAAGAAAATTAAAGTTTAACGTTTCACCTTGCTACAGCTTTGTTTATTGTTGTTTTTTTGTTTTATTATTATTATTATTTTTTCTTTTCTTTTGTTGTTTCTTGTGTTTAATGTGGACAATTTACCAAAATAAAGAGATTGATTGAGTGATAGATAAAACAAAGAGTACAAGCTTTTAAATCAAAGTTGAAGATCTATACACTGTATAAAAATATAGATTATTTTCCCCCATTGTCTGATACTAATTCAGAATAAACCATTCCTGTTTTAAGTCAGCTAGAGTTTAATTAGCCAAATGCCAGAATAATAAGGGAGACACGTTTTTGAGATTTGTCGCCCTTCTCACTGACTGACATTTAAATCCATGTGATCAGATTTCTCTTTGGATAGTGATATTGTCTTTCCAGCATCAACACAAGTTCTTTTTGTTTGGTTTTTTTTCTGAGATTGTTTCGCACATTTTGGATTAAAATATGTTCATATGTGAGACACAGAACCTGCCTTCTTAATGGACGGAACAATGGCTGGAAATGTCCATAGTGTTCATACTGGCATATTTGAATGGAAAAGTGTGGCACGTTCAGGGATCTGGAAATTATACCCAAGGATTAAGAAATTAATTTAAAAAAATAATAATTTAAAAGTAACTTATTCATCGTTTTTGTATTTGGAAATTAGAAACAAATTTGGTAATCCTAACTCAAATAGCCAGAAACAAACAAACAACAACAAATATCAGGTCAAACAATGAAAAATGTTTTGTCTTTTATTACAGATTATATGCATATATCATTCGGCTATATTAAATGGTAAATAAATTACTTAGTTATCGTTTTGCCTTTGAGATGCATTTCTTTACCCAGAATTGTCTGCACAATATATCATGCTTAACTCTGCCTGGATTAATGTTCCCTTTAAGATGCAGTGAGATGAGGTGGCAAGAAAGTATAGTCGCCAAGAGCTAATGGATAACCAGCTGATTGTATCACTGCAGTCAGAGCACGGACCGAGGTCACGGAGGCAGGAAAGTACACAGACTCAGACGTGGTTCTAGATATTGTTTGGACTGCAGAGATTTAAACCAAGTGACATCCTTATTTTTGGTTCCTGTGAGTTTAAAAAAAATCCGACTAAATCAGACAGAAATAAGAAATCAATCAGTATAAACGTGCATATAGTTACCTGTGTATGTGTGTGTGGGCGTGTGGGGGTGTCTGTGAGGGAGGCTTGTCTTAAGGCAGTCCCAAGTGAGCCAAATATTTGTTCAAGGTGTGTAGGTGTGTGTGGGTCTGAAAGCCCGAAGGCTCCACAAAAAGGAGGCCTGTGATAAGATTCAGATAAGAGATCTGAAAGAAACTCACTGGAGGCAAAGCAACGGCAAAAACAAAGAGAGAGTTAATCATCTCACAGCCTACTAACCTAGGCAGACTGCTAGAGTGTGGTTTGGCATCAAATAACTGGTGGTACCAGACGTAGGTATATGGGTTTCTAAAAAAATTCAAAAGTTACATGGAATGTTGTCACGTATTGTTTTTAGGAAAATATAATCTGGAAAAGAATCTGTGGTGGAAGACATAGCTTAGCTTTAACATTAACACATGGCAAAAGCAGTCTGTCAGAAATGGAATCAAGGCATTCAAATTTAGACAAGATGGAAGTGAAAGTAGTTTTCAAAAGTATTCATACCCCTCAAACCTTTTCAACTTTTTGTCTTGTGACAACCACAACATTTTTATGGACTGTATGTTATAGATCAACAAAAAATAGTGGCTAACTATGAAGGAGAAGAAAATCGATGCAGATTTTACATAATACATTTACAAATAAAAATCTGAAAAGTGTTGCACAAACTTGTATTCAGACCCCCTGATTCAAACCTTTCACTGCATTTAGAGCCACAGATCTTTTGAGTAATGTCAGTTTCGCACATCTACAGACTTAAATTCAGTTGTCCATTTAAAAGAAAAAAAAAAAAGCAAATTAAGCTCAGTCGGAGGGCATTTATGAATTTAGCTCTGGTGCTTTACAGTGTCATTGTAATGGTTTGATCTAAACCAGGGGTTTCCCCAAGTCCAGTCCTCAAGATCATCCATGCATCCACTCTCCAACACACATAAATCAAATGGCTGAATTCCCTCATTAGTACGTCACTCGGCTCTGTAGAGGACTGGCAACGAGCCATTCATTTGACTTGAGCATGTGTCTAAAAATTGCAGGATAGTAGCTCTCGGTGGACACCGCCCTGATCTAAACCATTCCATCAGCTTTAGGTGATCAGTGTGAGGCAAGCCTCCGCTCCAGTCGTTCAAGTTTTCATTCAGGATTGCCCTCAACTTAACTCTAGCCACGTCACCATCAATTCCAATCAGCTGCCAAGTCCCTTTTAAAAGGCATAGTAATTTCATTTCTGCACTACATTCAGGAAAAAATAGGTATGTAGGACAAATATTATATATGCCAAATTCTGATAAACTGATAAATTTATCATAAGACCTGACAGTAAGATGAGACTGCATAAAGGAGAGATCACAGGTGCACGCCCTGCTTTGATTGGTTCCCAGTAGGCTTTGCACACAAACACCTTCACAAAATGATAACACAGGTGCTCAAATGGAGGCTGTACAAGCAGGGAGTCACCCCACAAGGTCTCGCATCAGCCTCATTACTGCTAACAACAGCTGACCGCAAACACAAAAATTTTCAAATTCGTTAAAGGTAGTTCTTACCTGACTTCACGCTGCAGTGAATGTGGGCTTTAGACTCATAGTAGACCCAGTCAAATCCAGCCTCTACTGCCAGGCGGGCCAACATGGCATACTTATTTTTGTCCCTGTCAGAGAAAAAGGTCTGAATCACAATTGCAAAAAAAAAGACATCTGCAAAAGTCAAGAAATATTCAGTTTCACACATTTTAGAAGCAAAATACATATAGTTTGCTCTTTGAAAGTGTCACGTGTTAGCTTATTGATAGGTTTAACAAATTATTGATCATTTCAAAGAGCTTAAGTGTTAGTTGGCTAGACTAGAAATGTGTATCAAGTTTGTTTCTCTTACTTGTCTGAGGTGGTGATGTCGACAGCACGCCCCTCATAGTGCAGTGAGTCGATTGAGTGATGACCATCCTCATCCCAGCCCTCTGTTACTCTCAGCTTCACACCTGGCCACATGTTCATCACAGAGATGGCCAAAGAGTTCAGCTTGTCTTTACAACGCTGGGCGAGACAAGGAAAAAGCAAAAGTAGTTAGAGAAAAACAATCAAGGATGATTCAGCTTCTGTTCGCTTTATGTATGCAGCACCAATTCACAACAAATACTTTCTCGAAGCACTTAACAAAACTAGCCAAAGAAATTCATTTTATAAGAATATATGAACAAACCCATCCAAAATATTCTACACAATAAGAATTTTATAATCAATTATATACATTTGTATTTAATCATAGTCGTACGATAGAATACAATCAATCAAAGCTTTTTACATACATTTAAAATCAATTACCTATTGACCAAAGTGCTTGAAAAAAAGTATTGTGTAAAGCTTTAGTAATGAAGAACCAATAAAAAAAAAAAACTTTATTTAGCTATAATAGACGTTACAGTCGAGAAGTTATTTGCACCTATGGTTTTGGTTCTAAATTTGTATTTGCGAGTGTTTAGCAATAGATGTTATTTAAATATCAGAACTCATGCTCAAGTGTGATGGTGTAGTAGTGTATAAATTTATAAAGCCCAAGATTATCTGAGGGAGCCCAGCTGATTGAATTGAAGCACTCATTTTGCATAAATTCAATTGAATCAAAAACCATGTTAGCGAAAATTTAAAAATTCACTTAAATCAATCACTTATCAAACATGAGGTGATAGTAGGAAAGACTGACTCCCATTTAACAGGAATAGCCTTGGTTCTGTTGGAGTGATATTGCTAAATTATTTTAAAACAACAACCCATCCGATCACACCAAGTGACTGAGTTCACAACAATCCCTCATTATGAATAAGCACATGGAGACAGTGGGCAGAAGTGACTCTGTAGAAATCTCTTTCAGGACCTGGCCCAGAGGGGGGTTTATGCCAGAGCTGGATGGGAATTAAGAAAACAGACAACAGACAGACAACGATCACAGAAACAATGGAGTTAGTGGTAAATACAACTCCATAACTGTCTTTAGAAGAGAAGGACAATAAAATAAAAAGCACTTTGCCAGTAGTACAAGAGTGAGAATTACAGTGCATCTATCTAGTTGAAGTATTATGGTTTTGTTCAGGAAATAGATACGTTTATACACTGAAAGACAAAGCCAAGTCGATCTTCATGAGAGGAATAAAAAAGATGATCCGAAAAGCTGACTCTGTGAGACCAAATTTTGATCAATGAGTTTGGCTTTTTGGCTATTCAGCAATGCCAAAAATTGACCAACAGGCTGCAGGAGTATCATTTAATTTAAAACAACTCATATCAGTTCAATAGATAATTTTCATAAATACCTTTTTTTAAAGCATAAAGAGCACAAAAAAGAAAAAAAACAAACCAAAACCGCACCGAAACCAAAACGTACGTTGAGTCTATGAGAATAACAATATGTGCACTTTAAATAATTGCTCCAAGTTCCAACTGTGTCAGGTGAATGGTCAAAGTACACACAACTGTGATTGTGGTGTTTGCTTGAGATCCATTCAATCCGAATACACGAACCAGGCTGAAAGTCAAGGAGTGGACATGCATTTTAATGATTTGCAAATATGAGAGGTTATTGCGTAAAATAACCACAGCTCAAGCTGGCAAGATGGAACTGGGATAAAAATACATGTCTCTTAAGCAAAAGCATAAAATGAATCGAGGGTTAGGACTACTTCCCAAAGATTCACTTATGTTCGGTCAAATGGAAAATTATAGCCAGATTGGGGTCAGGGAAGGCAACACTTAAAGGCAGCCTCAGCAGCTAAGTATGTCAGGTAGCAGAATCCAGAGGTGAAACCAAGAGTTAATGGAATCAATCACTTTGGTTTAAACATTTAACTGACAACAAACACTCAGGAGACAACTGGAAGCAGCAGCGTGGCTAATCTGGTTCATTCAGCTCAGTGTAATTTGATCTCCCTGATAAACAAAATGATCTCGAAAATGGCACTTTAACCGAGATAAGACCCTTTTACGTATCCCACATCCCCCACCCAGCTTTACCTGAGTCATAAGCCTGTCTGCGCCCGTGTCCTCCTCATCTTTAAAGATTATGTCTGTATTATAGTTCGGCGTGAGCTCCTTGAAGCGCTCGGAGTTGCGCGTAATTTTCCCCTCGGGTCGCCCGCTCGCTCCCAGGGTCTTTTCGGCCACGTTTGGGCTGAACTGCTTGTAGGCGAGCGGGATGAGCTTCTTGGGGAGCCGCCTCTTGCCGTATCCCCTCCCCGGCCCGCAGCCCTCCGAAGCAGGTGCGAGGAGGAGGACAGAGGCGCACAGAGAGGCTGCGAGAAGGAGGAAGGAGATCCGCATCGCCCCGGGGAAAGGAGGGAGGACTCTCCCGGGGGGAGAGAGAGAGAGATGTCTTCAGTGCCACTCCGGTTTAGTTTCCATTTTTCCGGGATAAATAAAGCACAGCGTCTGAAAATATTGGATGAAATAAGGTCATCCCCTGGTCTCCATGAGGCACCATTGGAATACCAAAAAGTTTTTTGCACGTCTACAGACTAGAGGAACTCCGCTCTGAATCGCCTGACGGAATCAGCAGTAAGTGTGCAGGCTGTGAAGTCCGTGTATTTAAACAAACAGGTTCAAAGTCGATTTGGTGGGTGTGAGAGTTAAAGAGAGAGAGTGCGGCTGCTGACATCCAAGTTGCAGTGTTGTGGTTTCTCTGCCCTCCTCTTTCTTGTGCACCAGGGTATCTGGAAGAACATCAGCCCCTTATGCGCTCTTTTTGCTCGATGCCCTGCTCTGGACTTCTCCATATGCGACAAGCTGCAGCTTTCCAGTTGAATTGAAGGGAATTGGGTGATCCACAGTGATCTGTTGCCACTTCAGACCGCACCCTGCCAGTCCTGCCCTCCCCTCCTCCTTCTCCTCCTCTCTCCCTCTGCGCTCTCTGTCCCTGCGCTCTGCCACCCAAACCCGCCCCTCCTGGGCACAGGGCGCACTGGAGAGTCCGGTCCTCATCTGCTGGAAGGCAGGAGAGCCTAAGGGTTTTCCCACCGTTCCTCCTCTGTCTTTGTCCTTGACCACTTTTGCTGATAAACGATTTTTGACATTAAACAACAAAATCAATTAATCTAATCAATTTCCCAGAGGCTGCCAGTAGTTTCTCTCAACTGGATTCCAACCCCATGTGATAGAAGGGGGATTGGTTGTTTGACTTTTTACCAGTAGAAAAGTAGAATACTTTGCCTAAATGACTCACTGATTTATTGGGTAACTGAATGTCTGATTGATTTAATTACAGCAGTATCAGCTTATGAGGGTATAATAGATAACCATTTCCAATCATGCATCAATATAAACCCTATTATGCTACCAAACCTGCACATAAGAAAACTGTCTTGCAAAAGATTTCATATTTTTTTTAACTGCTCTACATTTTGTCACTTTACAAATACACTTTAATATATTTATTTGACTGCACATGGTAGTGCATAGTTAAAAGTAAACAGAAAATGATACATGATTTTCAAATGTTGTTTACACACTTATGCCTTTAAACAAAATCCAGAATCTGTAATTTCCCCACAGAAGGCATCTTTCTTTATAAATATTACACTAACAGCTCATCTAATATCAGCATAAGAGGCTGCAAAAGATGCAATTGTTTGTACCTCAGAAGTTTGGTATAGAGCAATGGTGAAAAAGCAGCGTAATGAAGACCAAGGAACACTGGTCTTTATTTTGCTGTCATTTGATCAGATGAGCCCTGGCCTGCAAACAAAACCCAGTATGGTGAAAAAACAATACTCCACATTTTCCTAAGCATATCACACGCATTTAGTTCAATTCCGTTTATTTAAGTAGCATCAATTCATATCAAAGGTACTCTACAAGTTAAAAAAAAGTTATTTCAAATTGACCACACAGACTTTCCAATTGGTCCTATTTATTAAACAGTACATTAAGCTCAGATAATTATATCAAAGTAGTTTAAAAAGTTTTCAACCTGTTTCAATACAAGTGGCCATCTGCACTGATCGATTTGGGGTTTAATAAGACAGAGCCGATACACAAAAACGAAACAGAAGAATGTATGTAAGACCTTCTATCTGAATGAAAAGTAAAAAGTTAACAGCAGGAGAAGAAGAACATTTAGTTGTTGACAGTATCTCAGCTGATCCTCTGTGTAGGTACTGTAGCCAAACATAACTTCAGACCAGATGTAACTTCTATGGAGAGAGAAAAAAGTGAAACATGCTGAAACATGGGAGTGTCAGCATTATACTGTGGGTATGATTTTCTTCAAGAAGAATGTGGAAGCTGTTCAGAGTTGAAGCAAAGATGGATTGAGCTAAAGTCAGGAAAATCCTATCTGTCAGAGGCTGCAAAAGCCGCTAATATTTCAGTTTCGCAATTACACTAAACCTACAATCAAAGCTACAGTGGAACAGTGCAGCATATGTATGGACCTAGAATGGTCAAGTCAAAGTACAGACCTAAATCGAATTGAGAAATCAATTAGTAAATATGCGAAACTCTTAGATACATATCCCCAAAGACTTCCAGCTACAATTACCACTAAAAATAGTTACATAAAGTACTGGGTCAGCTGTGAGCCAAAACCATGAACCATTTTTCTATTTCTCTACAAACACAGATTATTTTATTTTGCTAACACATACAATTCCAATAAAATACAATTAAGTTTGTGATTGTAGCATGTCAAATGTGAAAACGATATTTTTAAAGATACTATATGTATTTGATGCAATACGTTTTAGTTTCTAGTTTTCTGGCTGCATGTGCATGACACACATGAAAACCAGCACACACATGCACATCAGCAAACTCAGTCCCTCCAAATTAGCTCTTCAAATATTTGCCAGGAGAAAATCAGTGGTCTCACCACTGTTTCTCAGGGCTGACTCCTTTGAATGAATTGAACTGTGCAGAGCTGAGGGTTTTCCACAATTTGTGTTTTATTATTTGTGGGTGTAAACACCATAAAGAATTTCTTACTGCACCGCTGCTTTTTTCGTGTATCTAGGCGGAACAGAGAAGGGCAAAGAGAAGGATTCCCAAACAGTAAACAGCCAGCTATAGCTGTGTTTACCCTCCAGCTAAAATAGAACCTCTTTGGACACTTGTGTAAATTGAAACTTTCCTGGGAGGGAACAAACAAACACGTTTGACAGAATCAAAATTTGCCATTAAGATGGTAAAGTTTCCACCTCCATAAAGTAACAAGGCTGTGATAAAGTTTAACTTTTCTGTGGGTACAGAATGTCTCTTTGCATTTAAAGAAAAAAAAAAAAATAGAACATTTATTAGAGTTTTGTTTTCTTTTCCACCCAATCTTCTAATGATTCCATTTGAAACAAATTCAACAAATTTCTAATAAGAAATTTTTGACGAGACATAGGTCGGAGCATTACAGTGAAAGCCATAATGCGCCACTTGTGAAAGTAAATTTGTTGGGTTTCACTTTGGCATTCAGGGAGCTACAATTGTGAGAGTTTCACTGCCAGACAGGACACACATAAAAATGTATGATATGATAAAGAAGCATCACCAGAGTCTCAAGTGTGAACTGTAGATGGCACAGTCACTTTTTAGTTGACTTCTTTCAGTTATATTTAAATTGGTTTGTCTAAATGTGAGTATGTGAGGGGAAGGTTTACTACTCAAAAAAATACAGCCAAAGGAAATGTAACCCACTTCTAGACAAGACACAGTGTGTAATAGACTTCAGTCCAAAGGTTGCCTAATCCACCACTATCATCTTCGAAGCTCAGCAATTAACAAAGGTTATCTTGGTTGTTACCTATAACACTTTGCACTTTTCATAAACAATATGTTTTTTCAGGTGTAAGGTACCTTCAAAAAGAATATTGAGACATGTTTTGACAAGAAATCTGAGATTAATTTCATGCAAATTCCATGAGACAGAGGTGGTTTGATTTAGCTCAGTATGGTAACTAACAAGTAATAAGTAATAAGTAATATGTGGTCACATTAGAAAATAAAGTCAGATAATGAAGGAAGGCTACATCAAAAACTTCGGACTCCTTGCAAGCTCTGTGAAAAATATAGATAGGAACATTGAAGGATCAGGGCAACCGTTCTGTAATGAAACTAAAAATGTTTCCATTAGTAATTGAGAAGGGTATAAATCATTTTCAACAAGCCATTTTTAAAACTTAAAATGTTCAATCAAAATAAACTGTATTAAACATATAATGATGGGTCTTGATCTTCCTTTATACCTAACCAGCTACTATCAGATGTGGACTAAGACAAGCCTCTATATTTCATGGTGGTGCTTAATTGTTCTTTAACTTAAAGAACAATTAACAATTAAACCATCCTACAGGGTTCAGTTCTGAAAATGTAAATTTTTTTCTGAGATTGAATAACATTTTCCTCAAGTACCAAAGTGCAACTCATGGTGGATCCTATGATGGTGAACTGGCAAGACTCTTCTGTAATGACACATCCCTTCCACTTCCAGCTGTAAGTTTCCCAGTTGATATGAGGTTATTTTCCTGGAATGTTATATTAGGTTTTATGCTAAAAATATTATCTGTTCTAATAACCAAGTAACTTGTCCAATGATCTTTGTTTCAAACTTCCTAAGTTTTTTCTCTGTCAATTCTGGTACCTTACACGAGCAGTTTTGATTTTCCGAGGGAGCCATTGTTTCCTTCTTGAACACCTCCCATTGAAGGGAAAGTTTTGCAGTCTCTATATGATTTTACCGGCATACAACTTCTTATCAACAATCTCAAGTACCCGCTGTAGGTCCTGTGATGACATGAGTGTTTTCAGCCTCTTAAGGTCCTTTTTTTCAGGTAAGCTTGCCTGTATGTCCAGAATAAGGCATCCTGGCAGTGATTTTGTTTGTCATCAACTTGTGCAGTTCAGTAACATGGAATCAAATTCATTTTAGGCCAAATTAAATCACTTTTGAGGAGTGTCATGATGTCTTAATAAAGTATGAGGAGTACAATTATGTCTTAATAAAGTGTGAGCAAAATTCCTGTTGATTATTTGCCATTGAAAATCCATATGCAAATTAAATGTGAACCTGCATTTGGAGAAGCTTGGTTTTCCTTTAAGTATAATCATTTTGTGGGTGCCAGTTGGTGCGTGTGAGTGTGTGTCTCATCCTTCCTTTGAAGTTCATAAATACAGGAGTGGTTCAAGGGAAAACCGTCTTTTTTCAGTGTGGCTGTCGACAATGCTTCAGAAGTGGTCACATTTTCCAATCCAGTCATCTCTCCCTAAATCTATTCATCTTTTAGTTAACTTAGGCTCCCCTAAAAAGACACCATAGCCTTTCAAGGAGACAGCTTTCTGATCAGGTCAAACTAAATGGAAGCCTGATCTCCAACCAAAATCTTATTTTTCCCCCAAAACCATTTATCAAACTGTCAGTTTCTTTGACCTGTGCTATTCCTGTCACCTTTTTTCAGACATTTAAATGGTTTGCATGCTGCAAGGTATCCGCTAAAACATATACACACTCACATTAGGCTCCAAAAGCATGGAAAAACAGACACACAAAAAAGACACACATATGCAGGCATGTGCACACAGTCACCAGGCCAGCTGACAAGCCAACCAAGCATCAGGCCCTCGCTCATTGATGTTTGTCAAAGTTATTAATTTTCTCTGTGAAATAAGAGGCCATGGTGGCAGGACAGAAGGAGATGGGTGCCAGCCCCAGAATCTCCCTCTGCTTTCATCTACTGACACTGAGGCTCTAAAAGTCCACAGCCTTTACATGGGCATCGGGGTTACCCACGCATACCCAGGGCCCTAACCAACAAAGGTTCTGTGTCGTCCAAAAGGAGGAAGATACAGATGAAAGAAATTTTTTCAGAAGATGAAAAGAAAAAGATGGAAATGGTATAAACTGGATAACACAAAATGGTTAAGTAATGAGAAAACTGTGAGATTAACACTTTTCTATTAGTTGAAGTAAACATGTGAATTAATTCATTATTAAACAATTGATGGAAATTGTTTACTCATTTAGTGGGAAAATGATACAACATTAGACACAAAGTAAAAAAAAAAGTGTTCTACTTTTTTTACCTCAGTTTCAGTTTCAGCTAACATAAATATCAAAACATGCATATAGTATGTGACTTTACTGTCCCCATAGTGAATTCTTCAATTAGCTGTTTTTTCTCTTCTTGGAGTCTGAAGACATTTAAAAATATACATTTGACCTTGCCTTGATGACAAATGTCAAATGAAGCTGACTGAGAAGACTGTGATTTGACTGATAAGGAGTCTTACAAAAATCTGGCTCATATTTTATTCACTATTTTATCAGACAGGTTTGCTTTTCAAGCTCTTACTTTTGTTAATCGTAAACGAGCAAAATATGTCACCTGTCAGCTGAGTTTGAATGTTAAAATATTAGAAGGGAAGACAGCAACGTTCTGCACAGCTATCAGTATGGGATGACAGTGTCAATGTCAGCACCATATAAAAACTGAAAGTGGAAAATTATATATATATATTTTCAGTAGTATTTAGATAATTTCACCCTTTTACTCTTAGTTAATTCATAAACTTCTACATCCTGCAGCTAATTTGTTCTTATACAAGTCAGCATAATATGTTATGGCCATAACAGAGGTGGGCTGACTTCAACCACCCTCATCTTTTCACAAAACATAAGGAGTCTTCCTGTCCCCTTGAGTCTAATGTGAATGCTCAACCTTTACCCAGGCATTTGTTCAAAAGGTCAGTGCAAAAGCATTTTTTTGGACAATGTGTGCTTGATTAGCTCAATGTGGAGCAACAATTGAAGGTGACCTCATCTTTGAAAAGCAGAAGCAGAGCCTCCTGCACAACTAGCAAGAGTAAGAGTAAGAGTAAGTGATCTCAGGATAGTAAGTCAACAACAAAAAAGCACTTGTCTATTCCAGCAGCCATTTTACTGTGCATACAATGATAAAACCAGCTGACTAAATATCATGGAGTTGCTTGGGTTGCCAGGTGATGGGCTGGGCTTTGCTAGGGTTGTTAGGGGAGAGGCGGTGCCTGCTGATTTGAGACATTACATTTCAGAGGTTTTTGAAATGGGTAATTTTCCAGACACCAAAAAACATTAACTCATTTCCAAAAACTGGCAACAGTAGGAACCCAGATGTGTTCCTACTGGGTTCCTAGCACAAGTACAAAAATGTGCAAAATGTGAATATTACACACTACATTTCCTTTAATACTCAGTGACTATAGAAGCACAGAAATAAATAATAAATGATTTTCATAGTAAATCATATACTGTCACAAACCATGATATCGGTCAAAGGTGAACATAACCTGAACAAAACAATATCTTAATTTTTACCATCTTCTTTAAGAATAGTTTCTTCAGTTTCCCCCTTTGTTTGAAAGAATGTCCAAATATATGGGATAGGCACAGCAGTTTTTTTTAAAGAACCCAGTGCCTTCTCAAGTGAGAAAGCAGGAAGTGAGTAATGAAGTTTGAGAAAACCAAGTAGTGGTGTGAAAGGATTATGGGCAGTGAATTCCATAAGGGACATTATTTTGTAAACAAGTGAATTTGAGTTGTTTTTCACAGTAAGCTTGCATATTTGTGGCTTGTGGTGGGTTTCTGTAATTGGGGTTAAAGGTAACTCAAGGTAACAACAGCTGGTGGTTAAAACCACTATTCCTCTTCCTCCTCCTTTTTTCCCCCTTTCTGTCCCTCAACACACACTAGAGCATCCAACCCTAGACCACAATAAACACTTACCGCTATCTTTATGTGTGAGGGGCATGGGAATCAAAAAGGTTTCATAAATCTCATTATCTTTTATAGTCTCTGACAAGTTGATAGCACTTCCTTCTGTGCTAAACTAATATAAATCATTCACACATTTTGCCATATATTTTTGGGAATAAGTGCCACTTGGTCAGCACCAGTACTTTAGAAGTTAAAGTGTAGCTAACATGGCAGCCAGTGAAAACCACAATGACCAAAAGTGTCTGTCAATGGTTCAGAGTGGCACCAGTACCAGTCTTTCTAAAGGCCAGTTCAGTGTAGAGTGCTTGGTCAGAGCAGACAGAAGGAAAATAGGAGCAGGAGGGTATAAAAAAGGAGCACAGGCTAAATGTGTCTTGGAGTTAGCGGGTAAGGCTAGCCACCACATGGCTAAAGCAAACAAAAAGCTTCCCAGGGGACTGAAGCAGGGTAAGCTGTGCTCTGACATTAAATACAAATGCATGAAAGAGTTGGAGACACACATGAATCCATTTAGAAGTAAAGATACAAGTAACCCAATTGATTGTTGGGTATTTATCACAAGCTTATGACAGCATAACATGCATTATTAAAAGAACTTGCAACCTTCATGTACTAAATCAGTAATGCTCAAAATATTTCCAAACATTTGAATTTCATACTCTGAAGGGTGTTTATTTCTATTTATTTCATTCAACCAGGAAGGGCATATTAAGGACAATTTCTTGTTTATAACCCCAATCTGGCAAAAAAAGCAGGGCCTCTTGAGGGCAAGAAGCATAAGAGGCAGTAAAAGAAGACATCATTTAAATAACAGATAAACTTGTATAAATAGTAAGTAAATATGTTACCAAGTATAGTTTTAAAGATGTTACTAACTCAACATACAGATAACTACACCTGTCAAGATGTCAGCAGCCCAAGAAAGACATTTGTTCTTAAAACTGTTACATAACACTTTCAGTTCCTTGCTAAATCGTTTAAAGCTCTTGAATTCGTTCATATTTTGTCACAAATTTTAGGGTTCAATGCTGTACAAAAAGCATTTGCCCTGTTATAGAATTTCTCATTTTTGTTTTAACAAATTGTTGGAAACCAAATCAAACTAAATGTTTTAAATCAGCTGTCAAGCATCTTTGATTATTTGTGGATTAATTTGAAATGTGTGTAGGAAATTTGGTCCCATTCTTCTTTGCAGAATTAGTTTAATTCAACCAAATTGGGGATTTCATGAATTGATGGCCTGTTCAACATTATGGCCCAGCATATCATCAAATTTAAGCAAAGGATTTAAGTATGTCACTCTAAAACCTTGCATGGATTATTGTCTTGCTGCATAACTTCCTAACCAAGGACTGATTCAAGATTTGTTTTTGAGACAGTGAGATTGATGATTCCTCAAACTTTTACAATACCCTAAAGCAGTAAGGGAGCCCCAAACCATCTCACTCTAGATTTGCCTGTTAGTAGGAGTTACTTTTTTTCATAATTATTTCATGTAGATGAAATAGGATACACACTCTCCAAAACATTTCCCTTTGGTCTCATTAGTCACCAGAATATTTTCCCAAAAGTTATCAAGATCACCAAGAGGTGGCGGTTTGTGTTGTTTTTGGTCAGCAGTGGTTTTGGCATTGTAATTCTCTGACGGAGACCTGTATCTATAATAACTCCCACTAACTTATTGCTGAATAATAAACTTTGACCCAAGGAAAGTGAGGCATGTACTGTAGATCTTCGTATGTTGGCCAGCTACTCCTGAGAAAGTTCAACACCTTTTCATGTTTTCTCAATTTAAGAATTGTGGCTCTCATTGTGGTTTGCTTGCGTTCCAAAGCCTTAGAAATGGCTTTGTAATACTCTCCAAACTGAAATATGACATCTAAATCTTGAATTTGTTCTTGAATTGATTTAGATTAAGGCATGATGTGTTGCTTTTTGAAATCTTTAGCCTACTTCATGTTTTCTGACAGGTTCTATGTAAGTAATTTCTTAAATTTATTTGTCTGGTAGGATTGCAGCATGGGTGTAACTAAAAAACTCGGCCTTTTGGCCACACCCAGCTATGATCTGCAGTTAATTAATCAGAGATAAGTTGTGATTTAAAAAGTCTTGTGGCAGATTGTCTTGTGGCAAACTGCAAACAGCTCTGTTTATGGCTTTATTTTAACAGGTTTCTCTTCTTGTCTTCTTTCTTAAGTTGAGAGTCAGAATACCTTTGTCCTGTTGAACAATTTTCCTACCTGAGCTGTTAAGTTTCTTCAGAATTACCTTTGTGAGAAGCTTAAAACTGGATATAATGTTAACCCTAACCTAAACTTTTCCACAATGAAGAAGAAGAAGGGTTCTGTACTGATGACTACTATGGAACCACTGGAGATGATGGTGCAAAGAAAGAAAATCAAGAAAATTATGGACAGGCCTGAGCATCCTCTTCATGAGACTCTCATAGAAAAAGAGAATGTCTTCAGACAGAAGCTTCTTCAAATTCGATGTAAAACAGTCTGTTCTTTCTTACCCACAGCCATCACCATCTACAATAACTATTTTAAACACCATCTACATCTACTATTTGAAAAATCTTGTAGAATCAAGATATATTGAATTAATATGTTACAACAATATTTAATTTCCCTGACCTGTCTGCTTTTTATATGGTCTTCATGATGCTGTTTTGTTGATTAATAGATTCTCATAAACATTTGAGGCTTCACACAGCAGCTGTACTTATAGCTACAGCTGCTATAGCTACTTATAGCTACAAAAGTAGCTATAAGTACTACTTATAGTGCCGCTATAAGTAGTAGTATTATAAGTACTACTACTACTATAAGTATATATTCCCACTATACTTATAGTGTGAATATTAAACACAGGTGGACTGTTTACTAATCAGAAAAGTTCTGAATGGAACTGGTTGCACTTGGTTTATCACGGGTTATCACTTTTATAATATTTATCTGTGAAAATATGCAAACAATCATTTGTCATTTTATTCCTCTTCACAATTAATGTACTTATTTGTGGTGGTCTATAATATAAAATTGCAATAAAAAATGAGTTTATTGTTGCATCATCACTAAATGTAAAAAGTTCAAGTATATAGGGTAATTACATTGGTTGTTTTTGACTAAAATATTTATTTGTCAAAAGACATACGTATCTTTACCTGTGTGAACAAATACATGAAAAGAAGATGTAGATTATTTATTTAATATATTTGCAGTTGGTGAAAATCTTCTAATCTTCATAATGTCTTTTGGAAGTTGTAACTGAGTACAAATCCAGCAAGAAATAATTTGTTTTTAACATCAGACCTTTATTCTGGAATTGAGTCAGATTTGTGTGGTTTTGTTTAATAACGAGTCTCATAGCCTTTTACTGTGAACAAAAAATGCCGGCCAGTGCTCCTCCCGTTACACATGTCATAGGGTTTCTTCACTCCTCCCACTCCGCATCCTTCTCCCTCTATTTCCCTCCTGACTATGTGCCACATCTGTGGGCTCTGTGGTGATGTTTCTCTGCTCAGAATGGATTCACCAGCTCAAAAACGTCCTTATTATATTTATATTTTACTACACCACTAGAAACCCATGCCAGCTGGGCTGCAGAAGTTTGGGCAGAAAAAAGAAAAAAACAGGGGAGGAGGGCAAGTGAGAAAGAGAGGGAGCAATGGAAAATGGTAGAAAATTGGTAGACGCAAACAACATGTAAGAAGAGGGCATAGATCAAAAGTTTAAACGGGAAAAAAGTAAGATGGAGGTTTGAAAAATATTTAAAAAGTTGAAGAAAATGGAGTGTTCATCTATAAATTGTAGCAATGGTAATGCAACATCATATAAATACATGCTTAAAAGACAAAATAGAGTTTTAATGAGATTTATGGAAAGTTATGGGCAAACATATCTTCTGATGACTTCAGTCGAGAAAAAGCTAGAAGGACATGATTTAACAACATTAAGAAAAGGAAATCTATCTTGGCTATGAGGTAACAAAATGTACAGCAATGAAGGATATGGACATAAAATGACAGACACATTTGACACACAATTTAAAGCACAAGCTAATAGAGGAAAGCATTGTTGAAAATAGTATAAATGCAGAGAAGACATAAATAGACTGTACTTTCTAAACTGTCTCTTTGCTTTATTGTGAATTATGTGTCAGTGTTATCCAAAAAATATGAGAATAAAGCCAACAGTGTAAGATAAAGCTCCCCTGGTGATATATGTTTGATGGTGTATTTGTTGATAAGAGATAATCCGGTACTTTATGAAAATATCACAAAGTTACACCAAAATTCATTAGTTAAAGTTATGCATCACTGAAGTGTTTCAATCAAAGCTCTAGTGTTCATTATTATTTTCAAGCTCATCCAAGTTCATTTTTCTTCTAAAAATGTCATACAGCTATAAATCTGAAACGTGTGGCATGTATTGGAATTCAGCACCTCTGTCAAGAGTTTGTAGAACCACTTTTTGCAACTTAAGCTGCATGTGTTTTTTGAGTATTTTTCTACCAACTTTAAACATCTACAAATAAAAACTTTTAATAATTTTTCCTGGCTAAATAACTGAAGAATATAACATCTGGTCCGTGACCAAATTTAGGTCTGGACATTGATTAGGCCATTTTAAAACTTGAATATGCTTAACCATTGCATTGGAGCTCTAACTGTAGGTCTTACAACCCTTATATTGTTAAGGGGGATGGTCCATCTCTTACCCAAGTTTTCCTCAGCCTCCAGAGGTTTTCCTTTCAAGTCATTTTTAATAATTAAAGTATGCATTCTGACTGTTCTCATTTGTTAGATTAAAAGTATCTTATCTGCACACTTGAGAATTTTTTTGGAGATCCTTTGACTATCTGTGTTACCAACATGAGAGTGAGAAAATACTTTAATCCAACAGATTATCTGCCAAAATATTTATGATGTGTCATTAAGTGGAACACATATTCTGCACAAAATGTCCCACTGAAAACAGCATGTGTGAACAACCACTGAAGAATGTCTGCCTAATTCCAAACACATTTTTCGCATTCTCTCTGTTATTCACATGTAAAAAGCCCATAGACTGGGTACAATATCCAGCATTAACCTCTGAAATAAGGCTTTCTTCTCGGAGAAAATACTGCATTACGTTTTATAAACATAAGCACAACGGAAAATGACCCTCACAAAACAAATGATGACATAAAAATGTTTTTATTTTAAATTGAAAGTAAGCTGTGCTGCACATTACACATACAATTTTGATTATCAGCAATAACATAAATAAACTTACTGAAACTTTCTGATCTATCACATCTTCTGCAGGTAACAACATTTAGAGACATGAGAACTTGAAACCCTGAGTGTGTCTGTGGCTGCAAAGGGAGTTTTTGAATTATTTGATACCCTTTTTTGGACACAGTCCAAATTTGTTAAACAATAAAAAATACATTCATAAAAAAATTTAGAAAAGCATGTATCTTTACATAATTTGTTTTGATATCACAGCAAAGGAACATCTAATGGATCACAGTTGCATAAAAGCCCTGGCACCAAACATTAGAGCAAGTGTTGTGATCTGCATCAACATGTTATTCTGAACAGAAAGCACATTTGCGTGGTTTTCTTTGAAGTTCATAGAAAGTTTTGAAGTCTTGATCTGGAATTTGTTTTCAGCATTCACTGCCCTGTTGTCAAACACTATATTGGTCACTTGGAAAATCCAGTGCAAAGCTTCATGGCTTAAATAAAGATAATAAAACACAAACACAGATCAACTCTAAAATAAACTCTACTGATCCAGATTCAGTCTGAAATTTAAAAATGTCTTGTTTTATAAAAAAAATAACTTGTTTTAAATATTGTTTCTTTATACTAAACATAGGTATATTATCTTTATCAAAATGAACAGATAACAGGAGGCTAGGTTAAGTGAATTGAAGTTGGAATTTGCATAAGTTCCACTTTGTGCCACTTTCTATCCATATGAGCAGAGAAATAAACAAAACCAGAGCATGTCGGCCACTAACGATAAACATATGGTTTGCAATATACATTGCTGGAGATCATTTAACTTGTCAAATTAAATACTGGCATGTAGAGTGTGAATTTATGGTGTCTGAAATGTTATATCCAACAAATATCACATCCAAGTAGCCCTTTGCAACTGTGAGATTACAAACACTGATGTTACAGTGACAAATTCATATTGAGCAGCTCTAAATATTTTAAGAGTGTATTTTGCTAAATCTACCACTGCCATATCTGACACCTTTAAAATGACCTCTATCTCTTTAAGAACTTCTAAATGCTGTCCATTGATGCCATCTATAAACTTTCCTAGGAGCATTGTAGTTTGTATGATAGCCTCTGGAGATGCTCAGTTCCACCAGATGTTTGCTAATTGCTGCTGCTAGTCTGTTGGAGCTGAGTGGGGAAGGTGCATGAAGGGGTTCTCTGTGTACTCTGAGCTCAGCTGGGGACTGAAGCTCCATGGTGGAGCTTTGGGTTAATGGGCAGGAGGGGGTAGAGTAATGCCATATTGACTTTTTAAAATCCTATAACATGTTATAATGTGATCATGTTATTATTCTTTGACTCATTCATGCATGTTTGAGAAATCCTTCAGTCTCCTGTGGCAGCCATTTAGTGAGTGCCTTGATGTAATGAGGTTATTATGAAGGTTGGAATGGCTCTTCCAAATCGTAACCTCAACACAGTTGAACATTTGTGCACTAAAACCAACAAACACTAAAAAACTGGCTCGAGTTATGTCAAGAAGTAGTCAGAAAATTGCTACAAGCTAGATAAACAAAAAGCTGGTGGCCAAGGTGTGTCTTGGTAAGAGACAAAACCACATTTAAGTAGTTTGGGACTAATAGTACTTGAGTTTATATGTAAAATTTTGACTATGAGATCCAGGTGAGAATAAAATGTAAACCACTTACTATTGTCAAGTATAACTGAAGGATTTGTTTTCTTTCTGCCCATAGCAAACTTTTTTTTACAACAATGCTGGTTCACTGAAGGCACACATTATCCCCCACAATGACATCATTTGGTAAATCTGGTCGGATTTAACCTTCTCATGTTGTGGTGTTAGGTCTCTGTAAATTGTATGTAAGAAGGCCAGGATAAACCGAGTGTCATAGTTCTAAGTCTGTGCATGTGCTCACACCGTTCTAAGAAAAAGCAGGTCAGTTATTTGCCTGTCTCACCATTATAGCCAAATCTTTTGCATTCGGTGAGAATACATTTCTCTTGTATAACATAAGCAATAATTTATGTACATTTATTTTTACAACAAGTATCAAGTGGTGAAAAATTAATAAGCTGCATTGCTAGAAGTATTTAATAGCTCTATCTGGACAAATTTCCTCAAGCAACAAAAGAAATAGGTGAGGCTATTTTGCCTACAATTTATAGATTAGTTTTGAACATAAAGGCATATTGTGGTACAACCTACACATTTTTATGCAGCTAGCAAATTCTACATGTGCACATCAAACATGTTTTACAGAATTGCTCAGATGTTACTCTTCTAATAGAAATGTAAAGAAAGAAGGAAATCAAAGCAATAAGAAAATGTGTTGTTTACAAAATTTGTAATATAATAGATTATTATAGGAGGAAGAATAGTATTATGGCAAGTAACATGCAGCAAGTAATTACTGAGTAATTACTTGCTGCATTCATAAGATAATAGATGGGAAGTATTAGCCATAGCCACATGCTGCAGAATAAGGCATTTGATTAAGTCATGAACCAGTATCACCATGCCTCTTGGTATTTTACTTGTTATAATGTGTGGCATGCATATATAAAAGGACTGCATAAGTATGGTTTTTTCAGAAGGTTACCGTGAAAATGCATCTTATGCTAAAAATAAATTACCTACTGAAGCTGTAACTCAAATAATACTCATCGGTTTACAGTCAATATACTCAACATGGGATTTTTGATGGTTAAAATGAGATTTAAACCTTTACTTGCTTTCTGAATAATTCAGTTGATATTCTTATGTTCATCTGGAGCCACCTTTAGATCACTGAAATGCCATTTCAGATAGTGAGTTGTTCCTTTCATCTGAAAAAGTAAGTAAAATCTAACAATAATGTCATGCATAAGTAAGATGAATACTAATGACGAGTGAGAGAACAGTTTTAGGTTTGTACAGTTCAGCCACAATGAACCTTTAGACTTCCAGGACTTCCTTTGAACAAGGTTAATTAAAGTAGTAATGGTTGGCCTTCGCACACCAGCAAAAAAAAAAAACAAAAAAACTTATGCCACTTGACAAAATCACAGTAATGAAGAGACGATGATTCTGGATTGTTTTGCAGCCACAGTACTTGGATATCATGCAGTTACTGAGTTGTTTCCCTGTATACATTGTGGGTGACTGTGGCCCAGTGGGAAGAGTAGTGGTCTTGCAATCTGATAGCTGTGGGTTTGATTCCAACTTCCTTATGACAGATGTTGATGGGCCCCTAAGTAAGAAACTTAAACCCATAAGTTGCCTCCCTACCTCCATATTAGTGCATGAATGTGTGCATGTTTGTGAGAGCGACTGGGTGATTGTGGCTCTGGTGTAAAGCAAATGTAAGATATTTCAGTCCATTTACCATTTACACATATAAAATATTAGAGAGGAAGGCCATTTCCTACGCCTGAAGCTTGGCCCGAACTGTGTCATCAGTTGGACAATAATCCTAAAGACAGCAGAAAATTAGCAACAGAACAATAGAAAAAGAAAAGAATAGAGGCGTTGTAATTCCTCAGGCAAATTCCAGACCTCCACCCTATTGAAACATGAATGAACATGAATGAATGTTCAAACGGCTCCATGAACTGTACAACAGAAATAGAGATGTTTCCCTGAAAATATGTAGCTTGAAAAAGAGTTAGAAAGTCTCAAGCAGATATATCAAGAGAAATCAAGTAAACTGTATAAGAAACAACGGAAAATGGAGAAGAAATAGATAAACACTGTTAGTTAATGAAAAATACAGGAAGATTACATGCTGTTACAAAAAGCAAGTAAAAAGCAAGTAGAAAAGCAAAAAAGAAAGATGCATGACTACAAGGACTGGTACTGATCAGTAGCTCTTTTTGTGATGCGGCTTCCATATTCCAGCCCACTGATTGGTCAGCTGCCTAACTTGGAACATGCGTTCCCACAATCCCTCAGCACCACTTCAATTCCACCACATTGGTTTACCACTCTGTGGTTCAAAACAGTGCCTGCTGGCATGAGTAACATATCAATAAATTCATTATACATTTATACTGAAATATTTATACTGCAGCGGTGTGTTTTGCACAGCAAAGGTATTTATAGAATGTGGGTGCATGTGTTTGTGTGTTTCTGTGTGTAGTCACTGTGTTACACTGAAGCTGTGTGAAGCTGCGGTGAGACAGACGTCTGGGGTGTGGGCTTCAGAGTTTGGGGGGCTGTAATGCAGAGGAACAGAAAACAAGTGTGAAGGAAGACTGGAGGAAAGTTTTTTTTTTCTTTTCAACTGAGATGTGGAAGATGAGAAGGAGGAAATCCAGTTAACTCACTGACAAATATGGGAAAAAGCTACATGAACAGAAAGAAGCAGCATTTACAAAGTAAGAATTACCCAAAGAGTCCCCCAAAATGAAACAAAAGCAGTAATCACTATTGATGCATCTACAAAAAAGTACAAAATAACCCCAACCAACAGAAAATAAATGAAATATCCCTCCACCCAGCAACACCCACCCTTGGCTTCACTTCTGCAAAAACGTAGAAATATTTATTCAGTGAACAAAAAGAAACCAGGGAAATTACACGGTATCTTATTGTTCAGCTGTTTATTGAATGAAGACATTTCCATTCAAAGGGCCGTTTGGATACTTCACTATTGTTCTTATGATTACAATAGTTTTTAGAAAGTCCATTCAAAACAGAAGCTCATGACTACGTGCCATCTAGACCATGGCAAAGAGGGTGAAAAGGCCACAGAAACATCAGAAAATTTAAAGAACTCTCCACAGCAGACCAAAGAGAGTTTAACATCACAATCTAATGCTGGAGGTTAGCTCTTAGTGTGATTAAAGTGACTGCTTAAGGTAATTATCTTACCTTAAGCTCTTATATAACTCATATACAGTAGTATGCTGATGTATCATCCTAATTTGTTTGTTTCAACTTAAACTTTACAAAATAAATAGATGAGAAGACAACAGAGAACTATACATTATCTATATAGACATGTTTAATATTATTCAACCATCATATGGACAAAGAATAGTAAAAATAGCTGTATTGATGAAAAATAAGTGAAATATTGAAGAATAAAATGTTGTTTCTTCGCATAGAGTATTCTTGTTCTTGTGGTGTTTTACCAGGTGCTCTAGATTCTCTCTACACTTCAGATACATGTTCTTTAGACCAGCATTCTATAAAATGTGACCTTGAATAATTTAGATTTTTATAGTTTTACAATTGTCAAAATAAAATATTCAGAATTAATATGTATTTTTGATTGTGATTAAATAATTTAAAAGAAAGGCAAAACAAAGGTTAATTTAATTACAATGTACCATATGATTGTTGGCCTTGGTGCACTTTACCTCTCACCTGACTACAGGCTCCACTTTATACAGTTTCCTGAACATGACAAAACAGACTCAAACCATCAAAGTGTGAATGCTGCTAAACTCTTGTTCAGGGAATAAGAATATATTAGTTAACCTGTCTGTTCGTTACAGTTAGGTCCTGTTCGACATATAACACTATACAGGAAATGGGGATGCTCCCACTTAAGGTAAATTAGCATAACAGAAAATGATCATTTTAATTTGCCATGTATTGTTTCCCATGTAGTAAATAAAATCGCAGTAGAAGTTGAGATTTTACCCTTGTAGCAACCAAACTGTTGCACCTGTACCAACTTTTTTGTTATGTGTTACAAGCATCAAATTTCAAATGTGTGAATATTTGGAAATATAACAGTTTATCAGGTTTACCATTAAATATCTTGCTTTTGTAGTGTATTCAGTTGAATGCAGGTTGAAAAGGATTTGCAAAGCATTATATGCTTTCTTTATGTTTTACACAATATCTCAGTTTCATTAGAATTGAAATGATAGATGTGATTGGGATTGTATAACATTTTTAGGTCTTGGGTAGGACTAAAGAAAGATTGTTTTTTTTTCTTTAGCAGTAAATATGCTAAATAAATTTATGCTTTTGCACCAGTTTTGTTATTATACTGGATGTCATTAAATGTAATAATGGATTTCTCCTCACTCAAACCAAAATTTTGACCAAGATGAAAGGGTAGCAGTTTCTAGATCTGTGTGAGAAAAAAAACAAGCAATGATGTGAAAACCTGAGAAGTTGACAGAGACTCACAGAAACTGGGAGAAAGCAACCAACAGACTGAGAAATTAGGGGCTCTACTGACCAGAAACGACTCTGACTCAGGCAAAGTCAACATCTTCGCTGACATCACTGACCTTCAGCTCCATCATTTCAACTTTAAAAGCTTTGATGGCCCAAACAGCCTCCATTTGTTTAAACCCACAAGAGGTTTTACCACCACCACTGAGACATGGGTAGCTCTGCAGCCCCATGAAAAAAAAAAAAACAGTAAGTTTTAAAATATGAAATCACTGCTGAGTTTTACATTTACCATTAACCTTTTGTACTAACAAATCTTCACTTCAATAAGAAACAAACTAAACTCCAAAAAAGTTTGGTGGATGGGACCCCAAGCAGATTTTTATTGGATGCCTTTTTTGAGATGGATGTTCTAAATAAGAAGACTGTACGATGAGATGAGAGAGGTTAACAGTTGACCACAGGCGTCCTGCTGGCACCAGTCAAATATACACAGACTTAATTAGCACTTCCACGAAACCCTTAACAAGACCAAAAAGGTGATACTGGGTAGATTTTCATAAATTTAAGCATGCATCAAAGAGTCTATGAATAAGTTATTCATTTTATTATGTATCTCCTTAACTGGTATTGAATAACTTTGACAGATTACAAAGAAAACAGAGAACTGTTTTGCAGGAAAAACGTATTTGTCCACTTTCATGTTTTTTGTCATACTTAAATGTTTCAGAAAAACAAAACATATATATAAAAAAAATACAAAAGACTAACTATAACAATAAGTTCTGAAATTATTACTGAATTCATTAAAGGTAAAAACTAACCAAACTTCCTGACCATATGCAAAAAAAATAGTACTTTCCTTTTCAACCCATTCTCACTCCCTACTCGTCATATATTGTCCTTTTATACCTAGTAACTAATAACTAATGCCATCCTTGGCTGAAATAACTTTCAACAAGCATTTCAAATATTTAGCACTTTTACATCACTGCAGAGCAGTTTTGTTCCTCTTTTTTTAGTATATTTATTTTAATCCAGCCACATTAGGGTCATTAGGAGATAGAGATTTGAGATAGTTGTTTTCCGTAATGAATGGCCTGTTTATTGCATTGCATCTCAATAGGATGTAAGATTGGAATGTAAATAGACTTCCACAGTCTTTCTTCATATTTTTTTTTGTGGATGTTTTAACGTGTGCTTTGTGTTTTAAAATGACCACTCATTCGCTTTCAGGATTTTCTCCTTTTTCGCTTCTTCGGGTCCTGAAGATGGTGCCACTCCATCACCATACCACCATCATGTTTGATGTGGTTGGGTCGGTACAATGGTCTTTTTCTAAAATGCTGTCATAGTTTTACTCCAGATGTAACAGGATGTATAACTTCCAAACTGTTCTTTTGTCTCTTCAGTTCCCAGAATATTTTTCTAAAAGTCTCAAGTCAATCATAAATATGTTATTGAGGAAATGTGACATGGTCTTTGTGTTCTTTTTAGAGAGCTATTTATTAGTCACGGACACTGAGCTTAACTGAGCCTAGTGAGGTTTGCTGAGCTTTTGATGTTCAGAGTTCATTTGTGACCTCCTGGATGAGTCCTGCAGGTTTGTGTTTTTTTTAAATTTGTGGATAATGTCTCTGTATGTGGTCCTCGGGATCCTCCAACCCAAAAGGGGAACACATACTGAGAGCGCTACACCTCATCATTTACCACACTGTAATTTGCGTCTTTAATACACAGTAGATATGTTGTACTGAGGAGTGCCAAGACAGAGAAAATAACTGGGCTCAGGCTTGTACAGTTTTATCAGAATATTGATGCTTTGGAGTAAAACAAGTGTGAAAAAGATTACTGGGCACTGCACCTTGGGAGCATCAGTGTAGAACCAAAGATCTGTTGGTTGATTTAAAAAAAAGAAATGAAATCTGTTGTCTTTTTTTTAATCCATCACCACTATGTATGCTTACCTAATTCCTGATTTATTCTTGATTTTCTTTGTCCATTTATGCTGTTGTTGCTGATTTATTTAATAGATATGTTTTTTTGTTGTTTTTTTGCAGTCATCAGGCATGGGAATTGCTTGTAAATTTGAGTCAGATATACTTTCTTATATATATATATATATATATATATATATATATATATATATATATATATATATATATATATATAGATAGATAGATAGATAGATAGATAGATAGATAGATAGATAGATAGATAGATAGATAGATAGATAGATAGATAGATAGATAGATAGATAGATAGATAGATAGATAGATAGATATGTTTATATAGATATATATATATATATATATATATATCCCGCTCTCTCTCTCTCTATATATATATATATCTATATATATTTGTATCACTGGTGATTTTTGATTCAGCAATGAGTTCTACTGTGTATGTTCACATAAAGCCAGGGTTCTTTTAACAAATGTAATCACCATTTGAAAATTGTATTTTGAATTTAAATTGCCTTTTGGTGATGTGTGACATTTCACTGTGGGAAAAAACCAGCAAAAACACAGAAAATTATTTAAGGAGGGAGATACTTTTCAACAGAATTGCTTTTGCATTTAAGAATGAAAGTCAGAATGTTGAGATTTTTTTATTTCATAATAAGTGAAAGAATCTGAAATACAATAAATACATTTGTCATTTGTCAAAACTGACTGACAAGATCTATCCAAATGGTTTTCAGGTACAAGGTTGTGGTAGTCCCAATGGAGGATAGGTTCAGTATGATTGGAGAGAAGGGTTGGGGACACATGAGGGGAAAAAGGGGGTGTCAGTGTTTGGAACCAGCAGCCTCTAATCCTGACACGCTCCCTCTGCCAATTATAAGGCCTTCAAACACAACCGGTGGGAGGAAAAAACATGACCAAGGAGACCAGACTAGCGTCGAGGCATATTTAGCAACATACAGGCAGACTGTAATTACATATATGGCCAACAGAGAGATTTAATGACTTTCCTGCCTCAACTGATTGACAAGGCAAGAGAAGAATGTAAGAGAAGCTCAAGTCAACAAGTGAGAAAAATTCTAATAACTGCTGCAGCTGACTACTACAAGATCCAAGCTGTAACATTAATATGTCAAAAGGTATGAGAGATGTTTATGTCATTTCTTGCGAGAGATTCCTGATAATCTTGTGTATATTAGATTGTATTAAAACATCTGTTTGTTTGTTTTTTACCATTCCACAGGAGTGCAAAGAGTGAAAATAATAAATTGGTAGTAATGAGTTATTTATTTCTAATTTTATGTACATTAAAAATAAACTAATTCTATTTCTTGTCTGACAAATATCAGTAAAGTACAATATTTCAATAGATATTTGAGAACAAACAACCCTTTGGAGGGAGCAGCTACTATTATGTCTCACAGAAAAAGCAACTGAAGCTGGAAGGAAATCTTAACACTGGTGATGAAGAGGTGTCCAGGTTTTGTATCCGTGTCTGCTCTTTAAGTGCTTGCACAGTTGTAGTCATTTATGAATTATGTGTCCAAAAAAACAAAATTTCTAGGAAATTATTGATGTAAATATTATCTGTCCTGCGGTGCAGGAATAAAGAGTCATTCCCATTATATTTTAGCACCAAAGTCTTACTACTTTTAAAAAACAACACATTCTGCAAATCGAATGAATATCTATGATAAAAAAAAAAAATAGAGTGAAATAAAACAAAGCACAGAAGTCTACGAAGACTCATTTCTTTGAATGTTCAAGATCAGTTTACAGTAATTTTGTTAAACACAAGTAAAGCAGGTTTTGTTATGTAAAAGAGAGAAGCTGATAATCCATTTCTATTTAATGATGGCAGAGGAATAACTTCTGTCTTTAGCAGCAACAATACTTTTAAAATATTGTTACTTTCAAATGCATCTGACAAGTATAAAATTGAACAGTATTTGAAACCCTCAGTTTATTCACAGTGAATTTACTCTTATCCAGCCAGGAATAACATGTACCAAAAAGCTACACAGTACACTCAGTTGTTAAAATTTTCCTGTCTTTCGAAATTAAGAAAAACATAATGTTCTCATCTTTCTAGATAGCGTGCTGTTCTTGTTTACTCCCTTGTGTGCATCTCACATCATTACAACCGCAGCAACATAATAACAGCATACACTGCAGATGCACACGCCAAGAGACCAAAGTGCACACCTCATACCATCCTTTCATCACACACCACATTCACACTTCCAGTAAAATGCTGGCTTCTTAACGATGGGTCGGACCCCGAGATCTTTCTCAACCCTGTTTCCGATGGGTCACCACATGATAAAGACTCCACATATTGTTTATTGAACTTGCATCACATGCTGTATTTCCGCTTCAGTCTGAAAAGCAGTAGATAAGAGAGTCCGCCCAATGCACTCTGTTCTGTTGCTAAGAGATCTTCCCTTTTTCTTTACATGAAAAAGTTGAGTCTGGCTTAATGTTTGTTCTTATTATTGTGATCCTCCTAATATCAGACTGAGTGTACAAATGTAAAAAAAAAAAAAACGGAACATACCATTAAAATTTTCTCTCAGATTTGAAATTGTGGTTATTACAAAATTAAAAAAAAATGCTTATAAAACTCAAGTATTATGGTCAAACAAGAAAAACAGAAGAAAAGGCTTTCTAAAAAAAAAAAAGCCTTGTCTTGATAAATATAAAAATCATGTCTTCTGGTGATTAGAACCACACAGCCCCACATTTATTCTCAAACTGGGTAAAATCCCACATGGGTGTATTACATGTTGTAGGAACATCCTTCTTGAGCATTTGGAGTTTAGTATTCTCCTGATTAGCAAAAAGAGAGGAAACATATATAATGTGATCCAAAGAGCTCACAAGTCTGGTAAGCCATTTAAAGGCTTCTCAAAAGAATTGGAAGTCAGACTCCCACTGTCCAGAAAATAGTCTACAAGTAGGATACATTCAAAATAACCGCTAAGATGTCTGTGTATGCCTGTCCAAGAATAATCATCTTGAAAGTTGATTGCAAAATGATAAAAGAAGACTCAAAAATTTCTAAAATGGAATGGGACTAAAAGCCAGCCCCATCTATACTGTTGCCTTGAAATAAACAGCAGATTATGGAGAAAAGTTTCATTAGGAAGGTGTACAGAAGGAAACATTTGATTGCTCAATAAAGCATCACCACCAGACTAAAGTTTATCAGAGAGGACATAGACAAAAATCAGCAATTCTGGAATAAAGTTCTTTGGACAACTCTGTTTAAAATTGACACCACTACAGATGAGATGTTTGGCAGTACCTTATGGTAACTGAGAAGCACAGAGGTGGAGGTGTTATGGTTAAGGGATGATCTGCTGTATCCAGTCTGCATACTATCATAAAGTCCAGCATGAATTGAATGAACATCAGTGGGTGCCTGAGGACAATGTGAGGAAAAAAAAAACATGAAAATATATACATATATAAAAAAATTAAGTTGAAGCAGAACTGCTCCTAGCTACATGACAATGATCCAGACCATATGATAAAATCCACAAGAGACTGGCTGACAACTAAGAAGGGTAAAGACCTGGGCAGAGTCAAAGAGTTAAATGTTTTTTCTTGATCTGTCTGAGATGCTGGGAGATAACTTCAAATGGCTTTGCTTAAAAGACACATGTCAACCTAAAGCCAATAGCGGGGCAGACGGATGTAGGAGACAGGTAGATGGCAACAATAACTTCCTGACAGATCTTATTTTCATATAAGGGGAAAATGGAAACTTTTAAGGTTAGGGTATAGTAATATTTTCCCCAACAGGATTTTTTTTTTCTTTTTGTGATCTTCTGTTTAACGTGTAATAATAGGTTTATTGGTCTTGTTTTAAATACATTGAAATTAGTTTCTTTTCCAGAGATAGAAAACATAAATATGTGGAAATTTCTTAATTAAAAAAATTAAATTTAATTAAATTAAAAAAATTAGCACAAGAAAATATACTTTGTTTTAAGTGAAGTTTCTTAATGCAACTAAATGTATTTATTTATCTAAGGTTTCTGGGTTTATATGATGTATTTGAAACTTTGATACTTTAACTATTTTTTTCTTTCTAAAAATCATATTACATAGAACCAAAAGTCTCAACATGAGATTTAGTCTCATTTCAAAAGATTTCTCCATTGGCAAATACTATTTAACAGACTGCTCAACAAAATATTACTTTCTGTAATTGGCTAACTGTGCGATAAAGAAATTAATAGTTGCATTGCCTTTTGGTACAACATGACAAATCTGGTTCACTGTTAACCTTTCATATTGATTCCAGTTTTGTCAGTGAGCTTATGGATCTAAGAGGGAAAACACCATGTAAATATGTTTTTTAAATAGGGTCATGATCTTATTTATAATATTTAACCGTTAATGGTGTGTTTTGTAGCATAAAGCAAATCGTGTAGGATGTTTTCCTGGTATCTTTTGCTGTGCTGCTATTACTCAAAAGGCTTTGAAAACTCAAACTGAAATCCCACAGCAGGGGCTTCACATGCACATGCTCACACATACAGGCATACACACGCATGCACAATAAAACACATGTACATATATCTTTTGCTCCCAGCAGATGTTTCATTCACCACCGCCTTCCCAGAAACCCACAAGTGAGCGTATTTTCCCGCCGCAGGGTCGGGGAGCAGAACCACTGAAGAAGACCGCTGCACCCCAACATAAAACAAAACACCAGAAGACGAAAAAAAAATGTACTGAAAACCTTTCAAAAAGGGAAGGAAGGGAAAAAAGCAAAGGATTTTCTAATCCATCCTTTATTGAGGTGGCTGGTTTTCGGCAGCGCAACCTTTTTTATGTGTGAGAAGGCTGGCCTGTAATTTGGGTAGCCACGTCGACCAGTGGGACTTGTAATAAAACTAGGCTCTATTCTGGGATGCTCTGTAATAATGGACGCCACCATCCACTGCTCTTGTTAGGGATGGATGGATGGATGGATGGATGGATGGATGGATGGATGGATGGATGGATGGACGGACGGACGGACGACGGATGGACAGACAGATGGAGGAAGATTGGATAGATGGACAGATGGTTTGATGGATCGCTCATACACAAATTGCTATAGGACATTTGTGGTGAAAAAGTCACATTACAGGTCACTGGACTTAATAAAATAATAATACCTGATTACAAGTACAATGTCTGCTAATAAAGTGTCGTATTCTAGCTAGCATTATCAATTTGCTTGTCTGGAGTTCACATCAACTGCAGATGTTTTGAGTGACCATGATGCCCTTCAGCGCTGTTACAAGTCTATGTGGTTGGATTGTTGCATTCAGACACCTCTCTATAATCTCCACGCCATGTTAACAGTCGCCCATTATGCCAAGGCCGTACTTAGGAAATCACGTTGGCATACACATCCTGTCATTAGAAGTGTCTATTGCTATTGCATTGTAATTACATTTTAGTAGGTTGTTATTACACCATTTAGAAGTTGTCCATCTTACCTCAATCTCCTCCTTAATTGGTTATGTTGGTCTGTCCCGCCCCCCCAGGTCCGCCCACCTTTTTGACGGAACATTCCAGTGGTCTAGGCTTTTTAAGCCTGAGAATATTACAACTGAGGCTAATGTACCACAAAATGAATGAAGTAACGAGAAGAAGTAAAAAAATAGGGAGAGGAAAGGATAGAAACTGGAAAAGCGACAGAACTCGGAGGAGTAAAAAAGCAGGGCTGAGAGCACATGAAAGAAGCGAAAAGGGTGAAAAAAACAGTTTTCTTGTTGCATGACAGATTCCCTCCCAGCCAACCAAGGCTTGTCCTTTAATACCAAGAAGCCTTCATGTGGCTTCTCAATGATTGGACATGGGGCAAAGTTGACCACATTTCTGCCATGCTACTTATTATACTGCATTGCTCACACTCTGCATGTGTGCTTGCATATGTGTGCCTATGTGTGTATGTCTATTTACAGTAAATGCGTGCGCACACGTGTGTGTAAGCTTGACTGTGGCAGGGAAGGATTCAATGAAAATTGCACCTCTGAGTTTGTCAACAAGCTGATGACGGACGGCAAATTCAAATCTGAAATTAAATAGCTCTTTAAGTAATTTTTCACAGCAGTGTTGACTGGCCGCAAGCTGTATACAAAGTTAAACAAGCATAAGGCTTTCAAATCCTAATTTAATGATGTTGCTACATGGCTGAAATATGACAGACTTCAAATTAGTCATTTGAAATAGCAATTTATCTTTGTGTTTATGTAGATTGGAATATACTCAATTTGTCTAACACTACTATAAAAATGACCAAAAAGTGAATAAAACGATTTCAGTTTATCAAGGTTTTACAAAGGAAATTACTGAAGTAAACTCAGACTGGTTTTTACTTTCCAAATTTTATGTAATTTGCATCATGAGATTTTTTTATTAAGTCCTGCACAACGGGCTGAAGAAGATGTAGTAACGGATCAAGGCTATGACCTTGATGACTTCAAAGATGCTTTGTTCCAAGGTTTTTTTTTTGCTCCAAAAAGATCTTTTTAACAAATGAAAAATATTTGTTAAGAATGATACACTTCCTGGGTTTGATTCTGAGTATTTTAATGAAGACCTTGGACTTGATTTTGTTGGTATAAATAAATCATCTGTAATGTTGCACTTTGTGCATTTATGTTCTGTAATATTTTTATAGACCAATAAATATCTAATAAGCCTCAGAAGGTTCTTTTAACGTGCTTGTCATTTGTTGGGATGTTAATTCAAACGACACACTATCAACTCTTTATCTTTCCTTGGATATAAAGTGCTGTTGAAATGGTCTGAAAACCTGCTGTGGCATTCACAACTTAACAAGCATTTTCACTGCAAATTGAAATTAAACATTTATAAGTAAACGCAATGTTACTTATAACATTACATCTACTAATTGTTCTTTACTTATGCGTTCTTTGCTCATGTAAATGAGCAAAGAACACCCGAAAGAGCTCAATAAAATATTGGTTTTAACATTTTTAGATTGATTAAGAGAAAAGCATATGTTGTTGATTAGCAATTACCATCAAACTGTAAAAAGCTTCCCTTTATATATTTTGTAGGCTGTAAATGTTTCTTTCTTGGATCAGAGTGTTCCAATAGACTGCCAACATTTCTAAATCCAGATTTCTCCCCACTGGACTGAGGTTGAAAAGAATGCAACTAATATAAGCTGAAACATGACCAACAGCTATCTGATCCAAAAATGTCTGTATCAACAACTGGAACGCTTACACAACAATTTATTATAATGTATGACATGATCAAATTCATATATTCACAGACAGAGCTCCTAATAATGCTACATATTGTTTACTGAAAACATATTAAAGTTATTTAATTGTATTTATTTAGATTCTGATACATAGAAAGATAGAACCGACACGTTTTAGCTTCTGCACCATGATTCTCCATGTATTTTACAACCACAAATATTTCCAAACAACTGAATTTGTTTTTTTTGTAAGATAGGGAAAAGTTGAGGAGCCTTCTTTCAGCCAGCTGTCCAGCCATGTCCAGTTCAATGTAGAGGGCAGAAGAAGAAAACTCCTTCTGACTCCTTCTCGTGGAATCTAATTAAAAAGATCAACTAATATTATTTTGTATGAGTATTTTGGTGGTTTTCGAAATCTTAATTTTTCAATGATGACACATGTTAATACTGATCACCAGCCTGGTTCTTGTCCATTACACACTGCCCCTTACACACTGATTTTTGTAGATAGCCCATCCAAAGGACTGGGCAGATATAGCAAATGAATGAATGAATGAATGAAGGACACAAAGAAATTCTTACTCATTTTACTGTTCACTCATATTTTTCATTAATGTGCAGCAGGTTGCTTCATGTGGTTTTGTGCTTCCCTCTGCTGTTGAACTGCTCAAACCAACTGGCAGATAATCATGAAATTAAACAGGTTAATTGGTTTTGATGCATATTTGATAAATAAATAATAAGAATATGTATTTTAGCCAAAAACCTATCAGTTACCAGTATATATAAAAGTGGGCTAACATATTAAAAGTCACTAATTGCTGTTTTGAACCAACTGATATTTTAATAGTTCCATTCTTCAGTGCTGTGAAGCACTTGGCTTTTAAATCACAGTGAAAACATAGTGTACTTTTAAATAAATATGCAATAATCAAGGAAATACACAAAAATATTATGTGAAAACTCTCTTTAACTTTGTCTCTCTCTGTCTGACTCTCTTGCTTTCTCTCTCCCTCCCTTCCTTTCTCTGTCCCATACACACACGCACATATAGTGCAATATAAATTGCTATTATTGCTTCTGTTGGTCAGACAGTTGTAAAAAGTTGTCAAGTAGCCAATTATAGTAAGTCAAATTGGACTTGATGTGTGTGTGTCAATATGTGTGAATGCCCATGTGTCCGGACAGGAAGTTGTGGTGGCTGGTTTGAGGTCAGTGGTAGGAAAGAATGGGAACTATGCTGCTGCTGAGACAACGGCTGGTCACAGCACAAGCTTTGGGTTTCCGGACACGCTGCAGCCCCAAACCACATCCCACCATTACCCCCTCAACCCCTCCATACCTGGTGAGTGTGCACTACTGATCCTTTTACAGCAATTCAGTGTGGCACTTTTTCTCCCCTTTTTGTGCAGTTTCACTTCACCTCGTTCTCCTTTTCATCCATGTCACATCCCAACACTCAGCTTCTTTCAGTGGAATTATACAAAATGTTTCCTCACTAAATGCTGCCCCACCCTTCTCTTTAAACATTAAACACTGCACAACATTGTGACCACAGGAACTCAAGTGTTGTATCCCGGTTCTGTTTGCTAGCCTGAGTTATCCCACATTCCACTCAAAAAGATGTGGGTCTATAAAGATTCACTAAAAAATCCTCAAAATATGTCTTTTGTATTTTCTTTTTGCAGAAGTCTTACAATGTTGCACTAAAGGCATCCTAACCTGAGCCATGGTGCTTCTTACAGTGTTTTGGGCCTTAGTTGCCTTATTTTCTTGAGCCAACGGAAAGTTTTATGCTGTTTTCTCTAACAATCTAAAATAAAAGGTGAGCTCTACAAAAAAGCCAACACACAAATTTAATAAAAAGTATCTCAACCTATAATTTTTTTATGTTTTGTATTATTACAACCACCTTGTTAAAGACATTTAATTTTGATTTTGTGTTCAATTTTATTTAAAATTAAGAATCTAAAAAGTGTGGTGCTCACTTCAGATTTTTGTTCAGTAACCTTTATTCTCATAAAACTGGACTGGACTGACAATGAAACCTATGGTAACTCTGGAGGAGATGTCTGCATCTCTATTGTTGTGTGCTTTATGTTCATGACCTTTATGTTCTAGTGGCCAAATAAAAGCCATTATGTAAAGTCAGCCATATAAAATCTTATTTACAGTTTTCCACAAGTGATGCAGGGAATACAGCAAATACATGGTGAGAAGATGCTCTAATCAAATTAAATCAAAAATATAACTTTCTAGACAATAAACAAACTTACATGTTTGGAGAAAAACTAACACAGATCATCACCCTGCATCCCCACAATGAAACATGGTGGTGGTTGCATCATGCTGATGGAATGATTTTCTCTAGCAGGCATGTGGGAACTAGTCAGAATTAATAGGAAGTTGGATAAAGTGCAGAATAATTTAAGACCTGGTAGATTTATAAGATCTACCAGAATGACAACATCCAGCCACATGCAACTGGAATTATTGGGATGATATCAAAAAGTTGTTAGTGGCCCAGTCACAGACTCCCACTCACGCAATGTGAAAATCTAATTTTAATTTGTTGTTTCCAGATTCACTTCATCTGATTTGACTGTGTATAAGCTATTCTCAAAAATGTAAAAACATTTTCAGTAAATTTGTCAAGATGGACAAAACTGGTAAATACATAACCCAAGGTCTTGCAGCTTCAACTGCAGTGAAACTTGGATCCACAAAGTATTGACTCAGGAGGCTGAAAGAATGCCATACTTTTTTATGTGTTAAAAGAATCTGGAAACTGGGTATTGATTAACTTCCACTTCAGAATTATGAGCAAATTCATTTTCATGTATCTCACATACTACCAATGAAAATACATCTAGGTTTGTGGTTTTGATTTGACAAAATATCAAAGATCAAATGGTTTTGTTTTCTTCCTTCATTTCTTTCTTTCTTTCTTTATTTAGTTATTTATTTGTTTGTTTATTCATGTTATACATTTTCAAAAGTTGCTATGTTTATGTGGACAAAAGGAGAATCCAAAATGAGTGCATAACCAAACCAAGGGAAAAACAAATCACTACATTAATGTAACACCAGTAGATGTCAGTCTTGCCAAAGAAAAGTCTTCAGAATGAAAACATTAATCATGCAGAACAATCAAAACATTAAGACTGTCATATGAACTTATGATAAAATCAGTATTGTAGGAGTGTAGAATTATTTCTGTTATTGCCAATAATGTTATTCTCTGTTGTGTTATATTCACCTAAAAATCATATAAAAACTTTGTCAACTGAAAAATGGAAAAGAAATGATATTCTTATTTTGTTGCGCTATTATTGTCCTGATACGGACTATGTGGTGTTTCAAATTCTTACAATTTACATAATTATTATTTGATTTGTTTTTATAAAATATACGTGCTTTACATTGCTCGAGTAAATGGATACATGATAATTGAACCATTTTCTTTTTGATTTAATTCCAAATTATGGGTGACTTCTTTATTAATGTGCTGTGTAATTCTCATATTTTTATTCATTATTTTAAGACAAATTTGGAACTTCCAGGGCTTTTCCTGTAGTGCGCATGCGCATTGCCAGCTCAGCTGACAGCAGCGATAATAGCAGGAGTCAGATGATCATGGCAGACTCTGGAAGTAGCGACGAGGTGGCTGTGATTTGCAACACCGACATCACTTCAACGGAGTCGGAGAACAACATAATAAACACGGTTGTATTTTGTTTTATTCTTTTTAAATTAGCAGAGATTTCTTTTTTCTTTCTTTTTTTTTTTTTTAAAGCGACCTCAAGTTATCCCGAGAGAAAACACTTTCCAGTGTGGCCTAAACTAGCCGAATTATGCTTAGCAGCGGATACTTTTCCATTGGGTTTTGTAAGAAGATTTTTACGGTTTTACGGAAGGTTTAATTCAGCGGTAATTTCAACCTTTGTATCTGCTTGTTAATGTTAGAAGTATACGCTTTCAGTGCGTGTGCTCAGAGAGTACAGTAACTTTTTAAACTTTGCTCTCGGTGTTAGCTTGCCAGTTAGCAGCCGAGACAGGACGTTTTGTTTACTTTGAATGAGCTTTATATTCATCCAGGTGACTCATATGCTCCGCGATTTGTTTGCATATCATAAACTAAATGAAAAGTTCTAGATTTTTTTTTCTTACTCATTTGACTGTTGTATATATTTGTACTGTGTTTTGCTCAAAAGTCTTACTGTGTCACAGCTTCTCTGCTCACCTGGGCTGGCATTGCTGTGCCTCTGCTGCTCTCGCTCATGTTTCTGGTTCATATTTACGATTTTAGATGGTGGAAAGAGGCACGGCTCTGCTGAAGAAAATGGAGATAAGCGTGGCAGAGGCTGATAAGAGGACAGGAAAGAACACGGTTAACATGCAAGAAACTTACACTGTCTACCTCATAGAAACACGGTAGGTTATGAACTGATGGATATCTGATCATATCTGCTCATGCTTTCTTCAGTTAACCAATGTACCAACAGCTTCACGGGGATGTGGATAAACACAGTGGGTTGACTTGTACCACATTTATTGGCATAATGCGCTCAGAGTAACAAGCTTTTGCAATGCAGTAGAAAACCATTAACCCACTTTACAGATTTCTTCTGCTTTTACCTTTTTATCACACTTGCATAAAAATCATCAATCGAATTTGATTGGCAGCAACAACAGCCATCAAGCATTTTTGATAACTGGCAAAAAGTCTTGTATTTATGTGAAGGAATTTTGGCCCACTTGTCTTTGCAGGAGAGTTTTTCAGCATGGATGGCCTATTTAAGACCACTTCAATCAGATATAAGCTTAGACTTTTGACTAGACTTCAAAACATTAAGTTCTACAATCTAGTCAGGTGTGAACTTGTTGGTGTGATTTGGATCATTGTCCTTGTGCATAAGGCAAGTGTCCATGAGCTGACGGTAAAAAAAACTGATTGATATTTTCCCTCAGGGCTTTCTGGTAAAGATCATTTATTCAGTTTTTACACCACATTTTCCAGATAAAACAGGATTCACACAATCCAAGAAGTTCCACTTTTCTCTCATAATTGTTTCTATGAGGTCCTGAAGATTAAGATGCATTTGGCAGAAGTTAGACAGGCCAACCTTATAAGTGATTTTATCCTTTAAGTATCCCATCAATGCCATTTCTTGGCCAGCCTCTGCCTAGTTGTGCAGTAATGAACACTGCTGCTGACTAATGAGGCCTGAAGTGTTTTACATGATGAACCAGCAAATTCATGTCTTATCGCTTTTCTCTTTTCTCTCTTTCTTGTCTAGAGCTTTGGTCTCAAAGTTTACAGAGACTTCATAGTTCATTTTATTTGCTGTTTCTGTTCTGTTTTGTTTATTTATTTTGGATATTGAAAATATCTTCCAGTTCCAGTGTTAAAAGTTCATTAAAATTTAAAGTTTATTGATCTTTGAGAATGACCTCATCAGAATGAGCAACTTATAAACATATAAATTATAATTAAAGTGGGAAGAGCTGTTGTACAGTGGACTCTTGTCTTAAGCTGGGTTGATTCAGTTACTAGAAAAGCATTAGAAGTGCTCTGTTTGTTGTGTGCTTATTAAGTAATAAAATGGCCCTTCCCCACAGAACTGAAATATGCAAATCAGACGCATCAACAGCAGTGGTTTTTGATAATATATTTTTTACAAATACTGTAGTTATTTTTTGGTAACTACAATATCAGTAAAGCATTTTTCATACATATTATACATGCACTTAAAACATTAGAGTGAAATATCCTTTTTCTTTTCCTTTTCTGCTGTTTAATTCCATTTGTTTCCTGCCTGAAGGCCAGCTGAATCAGTCTCAGAAGGAGGTACACCAGTGGCACCTGACACTTTGTGGAGACGCTACAGTGAGTTTGAGCTTCTCAGAACATATCTCCTGGTCACTTATCCCTATATCATCGTCCCTCCACTGCCAGAGAAAAGGGTGAGTGAGATTGAAGTGATGGTAGAACAATGTACTACTAATTAAACCAGTTTCATAGTATGGAAATTGTTGGATCTGTGTTTTTACCTTTACTATTTTTGATGTGTTGATTTGACCCCGTCTCTTGCAGGCAGAGTTTGTGTGGCACAAGCTTTCAGCAGATAACCTCGACCCAGATTTTGTAGAGCGGCGGAGGGTTGGTCTGGAAAACTTCCTGCTGCGTCTTGCATCACATCCTGTCCTGTCAAACGATAGCATTTTTTTCCTCTTTCTCACAGAGGTTTGCAACCAAATATACAAGTCATGACCCTTTTTTACTCCACTGTTGCTTAACGTCTTGAACATTTGTAGCAGATCTAAAACTTGAGGTAGAAAAGTGATTCAAACATTTCTTTATCTGAAAGTTACAAAGAGTTACAAGGGCTGAAAAAATTCAGCTAAAATTTTTTTAGCTGAATTCCTTTAGCTAAAATTCAGCTAAAAAACAGAATTTTAGCTGAAGATAATTTGCCACTGAGCTGTGTCAGACTCACTTTAAGCTTTCTATTTAGCAGTTTTCTTGTAACTCTGTGGTGACCCAGAATAAATGGTACAGAGTAGTACGAGTAGTAAGTATACTCTGTCTAAAAGGTCACAGTTTTTGGCCTTTTGTTTTTCTCAATCACTTTCAACTTTTATGTTTTGAACTGATCCAGTTGACCTTTGACTGTATCTCTGTCTGCCTTGTGTTCTTTGAATGTCCGCAGGAGAAGGGATGGAGGGAAGCAGTCCTGGAGACAGGTTTCCAAGACAAGGTTGGATCAAGTTAATGTGGTTGAATGTATTTGCTTAGTGTTAGTAGTTGTGATATCAGTTTTGTCTTATGATATTAAATCTCATCAAATCTTTAGATTTTCTGCTTGTCATATATAAACAGAAAAAGTATTTCTTCTTTTCCAAAAGGCGGACTCCAGATTAAAGTCATTAAGTGCCATGTTCAGAGTCAAGAATCCTGACAAGTAGGTGGTAAACAGTTTTTTAATTAACTGAAATAGAAACTATCTTGCAACATAAAATAGGCTAAACCAGATCACAAAGCAACACATCACACCTCTGTCTAAAGAAATTCAAGAACAGAAAAGAAAGTGACACCTATTAGCCTAGAAGTACTTTTTTCTTATTAAAAGAATTTTAACTCCAGCAGTTTTCTGGAGCTGAAGCTTACACTTTTATTTTAAACAAAATCCATGACGACTGTAGTAGTAAAATAGGTTGCAAGATACAGAGTGGTTTTAAATATAATTCATCAGACATTTACTTGATATTTAGAAAGATATTTGCATCATTAAACTAAAGTTTAGCATAAACTGAAAAACAAATGAAGGACTTGTCATGTTTTTAGGCGATTCACAGCTCTGAAACACTACAGTGAGGATTTGAGCACCGTCATCTCTCAGTTACTCAGGATAAGAGCAGTAAGTTTGGACACACTGTAGATAATCAAATACACATATTTAGCTTATATTTTGTTTTAATATATCTATGTTTGTAATATGATTGTGAATATTTTTGAACATAAGCTGGCATTCAGTCTTTTAATTTCTGTACATAATCCGCTATTAGCCTTCTACATTTTGGAGCAATACTCGCATGTAATTAGATACCATGTAACATTTTTAGTGAATATTCTGACATTAATTGGAATGTAACTTTAAATCCTGAAATTACTGGTACCTAAGGTAAATAAAAATAAATAAATATGTGGCTGTTTGTTATTCCAGCGAGTTGCAGACAGACTCTATGGGGTTTATAAAGTTCATGGCAACTATGGCAGAGTTTTCAGGTAAGAAACTATTGTCTATGGCTTTTTTTTCTAAATTGAACAATTACATTAAATGGTTTTGATGTTGTAAGTATTTTAGATTCTTATTAAAAATTACCTTTGTCAGAAATGTTATGCTTTAAGTGCCATTTTAATCCTTTAGTTACTAATTTAAGCATGTAGAACAATGTATAAGAATATAGAGAAAAAATAAATATTTAGAACTCGTATTGCTTCAACAAAATAAAGAGAACTGTTGGGGTAAATCAGTGCTCAAAACTTTGTTTTTCAGTGAGTGGAGTGCTATAGAAAAAGAAATGGGAGATGGATTGCAGAGTGCTGGCCACCACATGGATACGTAAGTAGCAGACTGAGACTTTCTAACTTTTACCTTTCTGGTAAAACCTGATTATTTTATCTAAGTTACAGATTAGCACTGTGTGCAAACAGTGACACAACATATCTTGTTTTAGCTTATCTCTACATAAATACATTTTTGTGTTTGTGTCTAGGTATGCTGCATCAATAGATGACATTCTTGAAGAAGAAGAGCACTATGCAGACCAACTGAAGGAATACCTCTTCTACACAGAAGCTGTCAGGTAAATTACTGTAAAAGATTGAAACTCCTATAATCAACAGCCATAAAATGTTAAAATGTGATCCTCCATTTTGCCTCAACCAGAGTCCCCTACCTGCTTGATTTTTTTAAAAGTGATTATGCCTTATAAATCAGTACTACATTTTTTTTGTTATTCCTTTCAAATAAATGGTTTGGATTTTTTCTTGAAATCTTTATGTTTTCCAGATAGAACTACTTGAATGTGCAAAGTATTAATCATAGTACAGAAAAAAACAGAAGAACAAATATTAGTTGGCATTTGTCACACATAGTTTGAATTGTAATTTTTATAACGGTAAAAAAAAAAAAAAAAAACATGCTCCTTTTTGAAATGTTTACTTCATATTTTAAAATATACAAACAGTCCATAACTCTGTTTATCTGTGTAATAGATGTCCAACATTTTTGCAAGGCCTCTTTTAACTCAAAGTATCCTTAAAAATTAATGATTATCAAGAGTGCTACAGTTATTTTTGGACATGCATCAAGGCTGTGTTGATTAGGTAAGACATAATAGAAAATCAAACTCCACTTACCACTTTTAAGGCTCGACATAATGTAAACACTGTGAACCGGGGGGCATTCTGCCTTTCAGTTGGCTTGACGGTTTAGCCTCATCTACCAGTTGGCTATTTGGTTTACCTAACTCTCAAATATCAGCAGATTTTTGTTTGCCTTTATTTTGTTTTTAAGGATGAATTAAAAACATGTGGGTAGCAGCTTATGGCACAGTTGAGCAGCTGGTACTGCTGTTGCACAGTCGCCAAGCCACAACAAATTGTAAGCAATAATGCATGTCCTCTAAGAGCCTTTTACTGTGTTCCTGTTTGGAACATCTGCAACTCTGCCATCCTGTCAGAACATCTGTCTGTTAATGTAGCTGCATTAAAAATATATGTCCTTTATTTTAATCCTTATGTTTACATTAGGTATTTTTAAAGAATACCATTGACTGGAACAAAAATTAATTTAAAGATTTACTTTTTGCATTTAAAAAAATTGTGTATGTTTTAGATCAGTCTGTAGAAAACATGAGTTGATCCAGTACGAGCTGGAGATGGCAGCACAGGACCTCTCCTACAAGAAGCAACAGAAAGAAGAGCTGGAGACAGGGGTAACAACAACAACAACTTTTTTCTCACTCATTTGTACCAAATCAAAACATGTGTCCAATTCAAAATACACTAATAAGGCTTTTGTGTGGTGTGGTCCATATAAACATTAACCAGTGATGTATTTATTTATTTATTTTTTGTAACTAAAGTTTGGAATAGTTGTGCAATGAGCGATGTGTTGACTCTGCTTTCACTTTACACGGTTCTTTCTTTTCTTGTGTGTGCATGCAGACTGTGCGAATCTTTTCTTTGAAGGGAATGACCAGTAAATTATTTGGCCAAGAGACTCAGGAGCAGAGGGAGAGCAAGGTGGCAGCCCTGGAACAGAGTATCCAAGAGGGAGAGGAAGCTCTGAAGGAGAAGAACGCAGAGTCCCAGTAAGGCCTTCCTTCATACTTGAACTTTCTAAAGTTGCAGTTCATAATATGAAACGGCCTTTTAAGTTAAGCCTGGTGAATAATTGAGTAATACCAAGGCTTTAGGAGTATTTATCCCTTTTTGGATTGCATTTGTTTTTACTATTTTAGTCTAATTTGAATTATTCATACCATCAAGCAATCATTCTCAGGTTGATTTTCATTCCTGTCTTGATTGCCTGACATGTAGAATTAAAAACAACCATCTGATTAAATAGAACCTGCCTTACTAAATGATAAAGTGAAAGAGCTCATAAAGTAACACATGATATTTCTACGTAAAGAAATTCAAGAATCTGCCAAAAAACCCTGGGGCTTATTAAGCAATCACAGCAGCGCATGTATTAATTGGGAGATCACATAACTCGGACCGCTGGTATTTCCGTTCATTTTCATGGCGAGCTGGAAAACACTGTCCCTCCGCACATTGTCAGTTTGGGGGGCGGTAGAACTTCTGATTCATTTTATTGACTGGAATGAAAACATGCTCTTGGTATTGAATTAATGCACTTATTTTTCTGTATAGGCAGCTCACTTTTTAGGGTCCATGTTAACTTTGAATCCAGAACAGAAAGACAATGCACATTTCTGTATATTGCTGAGAAAACAGTCATCATGACTTTGAGTATTGCAAGTTATTCAGATGTTGTGCAGACAACTACGCATTTGTGCAGACAAATGCGTTTTATGCATTTTAAAGGTTGTGCATATCTTTCAGTCAGTTAGGTGGCCAATGTTTAGTGGAGACATTTTTGATAACATGCAGTCAGCGTGAGACAAAAACAAAGACTTTGCTACCTTTTAAGCTCTGGTGAGTCTTTATTTGAGTTTCTTCTTAGTGCAGGACTGAGTCCACAATTCCTGTCTTTTCTTTTCGACAATTGACACGGTTACCTGTCACGCTGTGTCTGCTTAGAAGCTTGTCCCTGCCAAACAAACCCTGCTGAGTGTTGCTTTCAGCCCTGTAGTCGATAATGCATTTCTATGATGTTGCACAGCTGTCTGTCTAGTCAGTGGTTTCATATACAAAAGCCACCTGTGTGAATACAAAAAAAGAGGAAGTAGCATATGAATAACTGAAGAGCATACAAAATCATCTATTGTTAGTTTCCTCTTCCTCTCACTTATTCTCGGTTGTTTTTCTTCCTGACAGACAGACTGATAATGGGTTGTGTTTGTGTCATCAGAGAGTTTGTAGAGAAAGCATGGAACGACATTGAGCGGTTCAAGGAGCAGAAGGAAAAAGACTTGCGTGAAGCGTTGATCAGCTATGCCATCATGCAGATCAGCATGTGTAAAAAGGTACACGTCTCATATTTTTCCCAAATAATTTTCTTTATGTATTTAGTAGTTTAGATTATCTGGCATTCTCATTCCAGTTTTTTTTCTTCTGTATAACATTCTTCATAATTCAAACATTCTCATTTTCTGCCACCTCTTTGCTTTTTCAGGGAATACAAGTGTGGTCCAACGCCAAAGAGTGCTTCAATAAAATGTGAGCCTTCTCAATGGCCAATCAACCACTGCACCAAAAAAAAATCACCCTTTGGCCTGTCATCATTTCATCTCACTGAGACAGGCTGAGACCGCAAACACTGCCTCCTTTTTGCTTTCAATGTTACTGATATTATTTCTCCCAACTCCTCCTGTCTCGTTCACTTATTTACTTGAAAACAGCCCATGGAGTTAAAAGACATGTATTGAACCATCTTTTATGAATGCCTGTGTCTTAATTGTACGTCAGCAGGCAATCAAGACTTTATTCTCCCATCATCAGCATGACCAAGAAGAAAGTTTGGTACAAACTGTTCAAAACTCTAAAATCAGTGTGCTTTTTGTTATTTTTTTTCTTTCTAAATAAATGGATTTCACGGCAGATTTCTTTAAGTCTAATCATGAGAAGGTTCCTGTTATATGTAACTCAAGTTAGTGTTGCCTTCTGTGGAGAACTCTTCAATATTTAATGAAACTGACTATAAGTGGATGAATTTTAGTGGTGAATACTTGCACCACCAACAGCTTCAAGTTTTGTTGGTTTTTTTTTGTTGCGGATTTGACTATTGTTTGCTTTACATGAAACCTACAAAAACAATTTAAAGCTTTTGTTAAATTTTAAATTTCAACAACAGTTTTCTGTAATATCCAGGAGTTTGGTGACTCGCCAAAGACGTATATATTTTGAAGCACTTTCTGCCTCACACTACAGACTCAGAAAACCACTACATTCCCAAATTCCTTTTAGTCTGGTTTGTCATGTCATATTAGACTTGGTATATCTGGTACTGTTAATTGAAAGCTGACCAATATTTTGATGACCAAGTGCTTTTAAGGTACAGCTGGCTGGTGGATAATATGACTTTGTTTTTCTAAAAGAAAGGATCTAAGAGTATGTTCAGTCAAAGGTACAACCTAAAAGTCAATACTGAGTGTGTACGTGTGTACTACTTTGCATACCTTGTTAGCTTGTGTGAAAAGCAGCTCATGTGAGTTAAAAACTCTGCCTTTTCTGTACTGTTGAGCTTTATTGCCTTAACAAATCAAGTGGCGTTTTAAAAGAAAAGCCTGTCAACCTTTTATAGCAACTGTCAATGTGCCTCAACAATTTTTTCCTCTGTGACCAAAAAAAAAAAAAGGTAACTCATTAATTTCATCTTCACTGTTTGATATTTTATTAACCAATTGAATACATAAGTAACTATTTCATCACAACAGTTGAGAAGTGAAATTTGGTGCCAAATGGATCTGACATCTGAATGTTGTGCTGAGAATTGCTGCAAATCTTTGGGGTTTTTTCAGGATGTACCATTTACTGATATGTTCTGAAGCTAAGGCATTATGTTTGTTTTATAGTAAATGAGTCAAATGTAATTATTGTACTAAAACTAATTGAAAACCTCATTTTGTTTCATTTTTTCCCCAATATTCAGCATTTGTAACGTGAAACTTCTAGTTTTACATATCTTAATATCTATTATTTGACTTACTGTGTTTAAAGTCTGACTTTAACTGGACAACATATAAAAGGTCTGTCTTTTGAATGTCATTTGGCTAACCACAAACAGGCGTTCCCCGATGTTGGCGTTTTGCCTCCACACCTGCTGGTAATAGGAAAATCACCTGGGTGTGTTCCTGTTTACATTCAGAATATCTGATGGTATGTATACTGAGAGTTTTCTTTGTATACTAGTTATTTTCCATCTAATTTGATCAACATCTTCTCTATTCCAAAAATAAAAATCTTGTTTACCAAAACAATTGTTTTGTACTAAATTGTAACAAGCCATTGTTTTTATTTTACGTACTGCACAATTATGTTTTATGATGAGTTAAAAACCTTTGAAATGTGCTAAATGATTGCAATTGGTTCTGTAATGCCATGGAGCAGGGGTCTCAAACTCCAGTCCTCAAGGGCCGCTGTCCTGCAACTTTTAGATGTGCCTTTGCTGCACCACACTTGAATAGAATAATTAGGTCATTAAGGCTCTGGAGAACTGATCTACACAAGAAGGAGGTAATTAAGCCATTTAATTCCAGCGTTTTGTACCTGTGGCACATCTAAAAACTGCAGGACTGCGGCCCTCAAGGACTGGAGTTTGGGACCCCTGCCATGGAGAAAAACTTTGTAGCGGAATCAATAGAAAACAGCTAAATGGCGCCACCTTCCGTTTCAAAATTAGGCCAGAAAGCGTCTCAAAAAGGAGTGAAATGTTTGATGTTATACTTGTTCTGCCTGTGAAAATAGAGACATTATGTTGAAATACACCAGAAGTCTTGCATGCATATATATTTTTTGGCTATTCCTGGATACATGTTTTTTTTGTTTTTGTTTTTTTCTAGAAATATAAAGGCTCTTTGGGTTGCAAGAAATACTCAAATAATTGAATCAAATATAATAATGAAGGCCATTGCAATTTTAGTATTTAGATTTGAATGTGATACAATTTATTTTCTGTATATCATTACCATGGACTTAAAATATGCCGTACTATTATACCTATTGTTTTAAGGAATCTTAGAATAGCCTGACGAGTGGAAAACATTGAGAGCTTTGTAGGATTAAAAGTAATCAAAGTCTTGATGGAAAGCAAAACCTCAATTTCCATTAAGCTCATCATCGGAAGGAAGCATAAATGGCTCCAATTACACATTACACTGACTTTTAAACACAGTGGACCAACAGAAGACGAGACTGCTTCCCAGATCATCAGTCTGCGGAAGCTTTACACTCCAGCAATTGGTTTTGTTGCCTCCCAGAAAGTTTAAGGGTTTGATTCTTAAAAAGGAACTTAAGACCATGAGAATCCATCCTCTCATTTTCTCCACGGCCAAGGTAAGACCCTACTGACATCCCTGGTTGTAGCCTGTGCCCTGAATACATATCTATGTTTGGAGGCTCTTGAAGCTGAATCCACGCTTTATGAATCTCTGCCAAGCTCTTGAATGAACATCGCTTGTAAACCTTTATCTACCACATTTTTTTCCCACTCTGGGTGGGGAAGATGATTCATGCCCAGTTAATATGTTTAGATTAAAAATACTGAAAACAACGTGCCACAAGCAATGACCGTTTATGCCTTGTCAACAGTCTTCAAGATTCTTCAGGACTTCTAGCATTAGGCTACTAATCGTTTTTTAAATTTGATTGTATGTGATATTCCAAGATTCTGAAGATATTTGGACAAATTTAACAGTAATAAACACTTGCATTTGTCACTACGTCTGTTTCATTTTTTTAAATGAACTTAAATTCACTTTTCAATTATATTACAATAGAAGAGCAAATGTATGAGCAGTGAAATTGAAAAACTTACACTTTTTTTGTGATATATTCTTTATTAAAGCAACAAAACCAACTGAACACGGATCCACATTCAATGGCTGTATTTTAAACTCATGTAGTTAGAGTCATACCTTTAAATGTTTGTAGGTTGATTCGTGAACATTGCAAAAATATCTCAATCCAAATGTAACGTTTTGGATTTCTTTTTTTGTATTTTAGGAGTAATTTTACTGCACTGTTCTATTTACTTTTACTTACGTAAATAAGTACCACTACTATTATTTGAGTAAATTCTCTGGCTACTCCACTGCAAGTAACTTTACTGAGAGAGGATCAAACATGTGTTAAACAAAAATTTAAGGCACAGACACACCCCGAGTTTATGTTAAAGTGAGACTTATTATTTTTATACAAAACTTCACTGGTCTAATGTTATTTTCTATTTACTGAGACTGATGTGCCACTTGGTGCTAGCCAGCCCATGTCTCTTCTACTTTAAGGGAGTAAAAGTAGAATAGACATGGGACAAACAGGAGTCTGGGGATGCTATGCCTTGTGATTTGCACAATATATAAAATATTGGCTATTTAAGCGTGTTTAAGCATGTTGCATGTTAAGTATAGCCTGCCTCCAGTTATGAGTGTCTTTAAGTTTCCAGGGTAGGAAATGCGTGAGTACGACATGGACAAGTAAGTAAAGGTTGTACGGGAAATATTTATGCATGTCCTTAGTTCCCATGGTTATAATGACGAGAAGGTGATTGGCAAAACAGATTCCACAGGGCAATACCGGAATAAAAACAAATACTTGTTGATTAGTCACACTATTGGCATTTATGGTGCCGAAACTAATTAAATCACGGATCAATTCGTGTTACCACAGCAACAGCCTTGCCTGCCGGTATTTGGGAGACCCGCCCACCTCAATAAAGACCTAACCCTCTCTCCTCCAATCCAGACAAAAGACGGCGGCAGATCCGCGGCGGCGCGCACTGAGCCAGAGCATCTGGAGCACCTTCAAGGGGAGCACGGCGGGACTCATTCGAAAACGCAGGAACGCACAGCAGGCACGCCGACAGGACGGACACGCCCTCCAAATCCACCTGAAAACCTCCGAGCCGGCTAATTGACCTTGGTAAAGGACACAGGCAGGGAAAGTGAGCCCACATTTATCCGTAAAGGCAGAACAGCGCGTTCCCATGATGTCATACCTGTGGATTCTGCTATTAGGGAGCCTGCTGGCCTCACACGCCAAAGCGCAAGGTAATGATTTAGGTTCAATTAGTAAATGTATTCGGGCTCTAATTTTGTGCAAATGTTGCTCCTTCTTTCTTTTCCTATCTATCTATCTATCTATCTATCTATCTATCTATCTATCTATCTATCTATCTATCTATCTATCTATCTATCTATCTATCTATCTATCTATCTATCTATCTATCTATCTATCTATCTATCTATCTATCTATCTATCTATCTATCTATCTATCTATCTATCTATCTATCTATCTATCTATCTATCTATCTATCTATCTATCTATCTATCTATCTATCTATCTATCTGTCCACCGGTCTTCTGTCTGTTTGCATGCTTCATTAGTCTCATTTCGTCTATAATCAATCCCTGCATTCTGCTTGGTTTAATTAATGTCTAATTGGATGACCAAACAGATTTTCATCTTCTGTCTGTTCAGCTGGGCCATCATCAGTGAGGAAAGATGTCCCAGCCTTTCTAAAATGTGTCCAGATCTTTCTCTTAGAGATTTCAAACCTGAGGGGTGTGGTGGACCCAAGTAACCGTCTCCCCATTTTCCTGTTTCTTAATGCTCATTTCTCTGTGCTTAGCTGACTACTTCCTCCTCATGTCTTGTTTTTTTTTTTGCTTTTGTTCCAGGTGTCTTTTATTTGTCTTTTTTGTTTGTCTCCCCTCTTCCTTCCCCTTCAGCTGGTTTGTAAGCTCCCCCTTTTTTGCCTGCAGTACATGCAATGATTTCAGATTGCTCAAATGCGCAATAAAATTCACATGGAGAGAAGGGGAATGGTTTAGGAAAAACACATAAACTGAGGGAAAAGCAAGGGGAGGTGTTGGAAGAAGATGAAGGATAAATGCTTGAGCTGATTGAGAGGGAAAATAGAGAGAGACACAATGAAGGAGAAGTAAGAACCACGCTATCATTATGCAAACAAATTCAGTTGAACGTTTGGTGTTTGGAGGTGAGGTGGTAATCTCACTCTACCGGTTAAGTTTTTTGATACTAGACAAACCGCCAGGGAGAAAGCACCTTTACATGTACTGTCTCTCCCACACATGCACACGCCCACACACACAATTGTGTTTTTTCTTCTCTCTCTGTAAACTGCTTTGAGATAGTGTAAGCTCACTGTGAACTCAGTGGACTTTGATGCACTGGGACCCTGAAAGTCTCCCCAGGCATGTTTCACTGACATGCACGTGTGCAAGAGAAATCAGTTTATCAGTTTACAAGATGAAGTGTGGGGTCAGTTGCGCATGTGGACATCATTTACGGTGTGTGTTAAGCTATAGAAGGGAGGAATAGGGAGTGTTCGGTAACCAGATCCAGCTCCAGCTCCAGCTGTAGACAACACCCAACACACACAACTAGTTTCAGCGCCTTCCATTCCCCCCAGGCCCTCAGTGTTTCTATGTCTGTGTGTGTAACTAAGAGAGGGTGGGGTGCACTGCAACTTTTATGTACAGAACATGTGCGAGTATGAGAGAGCTCCATGCATTTTGTGTGTGAATAAGCTAACCATTAAACATTTGTGTCTGAAAGGGAAATGAAAAGGGTGTGAGGTGTGCCAGGTGTGGGTTTACAGATATGTGTGTATTGTGAGTGCGCCAACTTGTCTGTGTTTACACCTTCAACTGCCAACGCATAAATCATCCCTTTGTGGGTTAAGTGCTCACAAACATGCACACACATATTCTCTCCCTTATGGGTGCATTAAGGTGCTATGATTGGAGTAAACAGAACACTGTTCACAAAACACACAATAAAAGGTTTACCTGAGAGAACAATGGTTTGAAGAAGCTCTCACATCATCGGACACATGTGCACAAAATGTTGTGCAGTTAGGACTCAATGTGTGAGATCATTCACCTCCACTCAGGCGATCTCACACAATCATTGCGGAAACCAGAAGAGTAAAAGAAAAGATAAAATTCCTTTCATTGCTCCAATAGTTCTGTTGGCACATAGCCTAGCTAATGGTGCTAGATGATGGGTTCCCAAGCTTTGTATAACTAGCACCACCTCAATAAATACCAGGCCTGCCAGAATCGGCCATCTTGTCAGAAGTTTTATAACGATCACAAACAGTTTGGACTGCTAAGTTCATTACGTTAGCTTCAAATAAAAAAAGAAAGGCAAAAAAGTCAATAGGTTATAACAAAAATGTAATTATAAGTTGTAATTAAAAGTGAAATTTTTCACCAATATAAAAATATTATGACGACAACTTTTTTTTTGAATCCTGATGATTTGTATCTTGTATATCACACAGAATTATAAAACTTAATTCAGTGACCAGTAAAATTGGTCAGTTAGCTTTGATGTTATTCCTTCAAACAAAGTTCTGACCTCACCAATAAGAAGAACACAGCACATGTGGCACATGTTCTTGGTTTACTGTCATTCACTATTTTCAGTAAATTTCTTTGTATTTACCTTGAAAATAATTATTACCCAAACTGAGTTCTACATCAACCCCAAGCTCAAAATCTTATATGGCGGCTTTGTATATAAAACTACATATAAGAGAAATGTCATTAAATTGGGTCTGATGTCACTGATTTTGTATAATATGCAACTCCACTTTTTTAACTTTTGCCCCATTTTAATCCTTAAAGGTTCCAAATCTCCTGAACGTGTCTAATATTTTGTAAACAAGGCAAGCAGCAACATGGAAATTTAGCAGCAACAGAAATCTTTGAAATATTCACTCAAACTGATACAATGCCATCATGTGACCATTAGATGTGCCTAAGTTTTCATTTAGTATTTTACACCATACTGATTTTCATGTAAACATTCCTAATGTCCAGACATTTCCTGCTAAATTTCACCTACTTCCAAGCTGCATATAGAAAATCTGAGCCGTTGAGGACTACAGCAATCCTGTTTCCTTGAGGAAGATCATTATCAGGAGGATGATCTTGATGAAGACCAAGGTGAAACCCTTTGGTTGGTCAATAAAGTTGTTTTATCAATATTACAGATGCTGCTAGAGTCCTTTTCCTTGATGAATTACTGTCCAGAGTTTATTCATGTTAGGTAAATCTGTGACACCCTGTAACAGATTGTCTTCACAAACTGCATTCCTCACCTGTTCAGTTTTGAAATAGTTACCAACCACGTTCAACCCTGACAAAGAAAAGTAAAAAGGAATGAATGGCACTCACTGTCAAATGTTTAATAGTAGCCTGCATTGTTATGCAGTTGTCAGTACAGCTGACTTGCAGCAAAAATTCTGGGTTTGAATCCCAGCTGGAGCTGTTGAGTGTGCATGTGTGTATATATAGAATCTTTTCAGGTACTGTTTCCTTTATTTTTAAAGTGCATTAGATTAATTGAACACTTTAAATTGCTGTTACCAGTGCATAGTTGTCTCCCCACAAGTTCCCTATGACTGAATACGTAGTCATAGTATGTAACCCAATGTCTTCTTTTCTTTTTGTAGCCAAAAGGACAGCGAGGGATGTTAATTAACAAGATGTTGTACTATCTAATAATTCCACTCATTGTCTCAAATTAGAGCTTTCTGGGAGTAGTTGTCTGTCAAATGTTTCAAAAAATGTGCAAGAAAGACAGATATGTGTTTATTTGAACAAAGCATTAGCCAGTTGTAAAGAACTCACAGTGTACTTGACCGTGTGTGAGGATCACATGGTCAAATACACTATTAGTATGTACGAATCACATGGTTTCAGTTAGGAGTTATTCCCTCAGGGACCTTTTTGCCGTTCGCAGTTACATACAATAGCATGCAGTCATGTTGGAGACTAAGATGACTCACCAGCCTCAGGGGGAAGTTGTGGCAATGAAAAAGAGAGAGTTAGGACTTTGTGAGTAAGAAAGAGAATGAAGAAAGCGGGGTAAGAGATTCTAAGAAGAAGCAGAAGAAAAAGGAGGGAGAGGAAGTTTAACTGCTGGGGTAATAGAAAACAGGGCACTCTTTATTAAAAGTGTGAGTAGATGTCAACATGAGCTTCCTTTGTGTGCAAATGGGATTGTTTGTTCTATTACTGGAGGGAACAGACAAGAGGAAGCCTGAACAATTTATATTCATGCACGAGTTGTATTGGTAAGGGTGGCTGAATGAGGTAGTGGTAAACTGATAAGTGAGAACAGAATGTTCAGTGGAGCAACAGAAAAAGTTTACATCCAGGAGTAGCTTCCCTCTCTGTGCATGTACAGGCTTACACTTACTAAAGAGTTAGAGCAGTTACAAGAAATCCATCTAACCTCCCACTCATATGCACGCAAGCTCTAACCTGTGCGATAAAGACGGGACTCATTTCCACATGTACTGTTTGAGAAATTAGAAACAAGGGTTATCACTACTGAATAAAGATTAAGTAAATTATTTTGTATAATGTATAGGTTGTGTTTTCAGTGGTTTATCACTAGCCTTTGAAATACAGAGGCTCATCAAATTCAACCACGTACGCCGCAATTCATCTTTGATTAAGACAGCGATTTCCAAAGAAATAATGAGGAAACTGAAACAACCACAGTGCCACACCCATACACACATGTGCATACAGTGTGATTCATTAGGGGCTGTGATTAATGTTTAGCTTTTATACAGAGCTGATAGCGTGGCTTTAAGCTCACAAAGTAAAAAGGAGGCATTAGAAACTCTTCTATAAATGAGTGTAATGAATGTATGCAAATTTGTTTATAGCTTGTATATACTGAATGTACTTGTTTAAATAAACTGAATTTCTACGAATTTTGAGTTGTTCCCACCGAATCCATGCTAGAATGACAAGAGCCAGGGTGTCATCAGTGCATCTCGCCTCCAGATGATTTACGGTGTGATGGAAATACTTCAGATATTGTTCATGCTGGTCACCCTCAAGGCTTCACTGACTCTTATGCAATCTGACTTGGCAGGTGTAGCAATCTTTTGAAAATTAACTTAGCAACGAACGCAGTAAATACAGGAAGAGAAGATTTTTATATCACCCTAAAGAAAGGTTTTAGAGTATAGAGCTATTTTCTTTTGTCTTTTCCTTCTATCATAGTGTTTCCTATGTATAGTTTAGCTTGGAGAATAACATTACTGCCTGGCTCTGTAGTTATGACATACATGATATTGTGATGATAAGACAAGATTATAGCTGTATATTGTATAGTTGTATAAAATGAAACATCAAAAATGCAGCCCTATTATTTTTAACAGTCCACACCAATAAAGTCAATACTCTTAAGGGCCAGAAATCTCTTTGAAATCGTTACATTCAGTGTGTTAAGGTCGTAGGCCAACTTTGTATGCAGCAGAATTTGATTTATTGTCCCTTTTCCTGTTAAAACTACCTCTAACAGTGTTTGAGTATGGATTTGGTGAAATTTGTGGTGAACCAGATCCTTTGTGAGTTTCTCCAAATCCAGTTAGCTTAGTCCAACTCTGTTTCTTCAAATGCAAGCTGACAATGGAATGACTGAGAGGAAAGAATAAACACAGCAAAACAAACATATGCCACAATTGTTGTATTTGTGTTGAAGCTGAGACCTAGTTCTTAGGTGGTCCAAATGTCCTTCTATTTTGCGGTTTTAAAAGTAGCATGACATTTCCAGAAATGTAAATCCATCTTCTCTCTATGAAATTTGAATCTGTTTAAGTATTTTAGAACTTGAAGTCATCAGATGATGTCCAGATTCAATGAAAAGACAAAGAAATACCCTCTAGTTTAGCTGCAATAGAAAGCAATTTAGCTCACCCTACCATAGGTGTTGTTAGAGGCTAACAATTAGTCAGTCATGGTTTCCTCTCAGGGCTTACAAATTGTTTACATTTTGTCTGCTAGTCTATTATTTATATTTAGTTTTGTTCAGAAATAACTACAGTGTAGATAACATCAGCATGGTGGGGTTAGGGTTGTGATGTGACTGTATACAGAGTACAGCAACCACCTAAGAACTGCTTCCTCTATTATTACAAAAGGAAAAGAGAGCATTAAACATGAATACAAAAGCATGTCAAGTTTTAAGCATCTTCATCTCAATGACTCAGAATATATGCTCATACTTATTAAGACTTGCTTGTTAGCAGCAACTGGTGCTGCTTTGACTTGAAAATTTGTGGAAATTTAGCATAAATATCATTAGTAATCACTTCAATTATTGTGAAGCGGAAAAGTACTGCTGGGGTGATTCAGCATCAGGTTACATGTGAAATCAGCTGAGTAAAGACAAATAAAAACTAAACAGTGTTTGTTGCTTTAGCTACTCACAGGGGAATGTCACAAATCTGACTCCAGCACGCACACAGTCACACAACAAAGAAGGGTTCTCATTAGTGCAAAGCTGCAACAGCTGTCCTGAGGTTGAGACTTTCGTTTAGTGCTGCCTGGGGTCAGATGTGATCGAAGTGCCTGTCATCCACTTCAGAGCTGAGCGTTAACATTGTGGATCAGTCAGGACAGGGTGTGGCCCTGGATCTGCATGCATTCTCACAGACCTTGAGGAATTGTGCCAGTTTCCACAGTCATCACCATAAAGTTTTATTAGCACTGCTTTAAACTGAACACAAGTTTTCTCATTCAGTAACAATAGAGTACACTAAATATTGATCAATGTTGGAAATCTTTTCAGGGATTTACCCACTGAAAGAATTCAGAGGCAATCCAAGCTTTTTGAGACTTGGGTGGCCAGATCTCTCTATTTTTCACCCGTTTTTCTTTTAAAGCAGAAGACTTGGACCTGAAGCTCAAACATGTGTCAGTATATAATGTAAAAGTCTAATGTTATTCTGTTGCTTTTATTTTTCACATGACTTCATCCAGATGAGGGAGACGTAACTGTTGCTCCAGAGACGGAAGAAACGGCAACAGAACCAGCAGATCCAGGGGTTGATGGAGAAGCTGATGGCGCAGCAGAGACAGTGAGAAAAACAAAATGCTTCCTTTCAGTTGGATTTGCTTGTTTATAATGTGTACAAGATGTCACCTTAAAATCACAGACTAAAAATGTATCCTTTTGATAACTAAGTGAAAATTTGAAAGCTGAGAGTGAGAGGTGATAACATAAGCAGAAGCTAATTTTTTGTTAAGTTTTGTAGAATTAATGATGTGCCAATTGATTTTTCATTAGTCTTTGTGTCTAACTGTAAAGTTTAGCACACCGTTATTCTGCCTTATAACACTCTCAAGCTTCAATTGTGCTAAAAAATTGTGTTAAATACAGGAAGCACCAGAAACAGAAGGTGAAATAGACACAGCAGCTGACCTTCAACCAACGGCTGACCCTGACCCAGCAGCTGACCCTGAGCCAACGCCAGAACCTGAACCAGCAGCTGACCCTGACCCAGCAGCTGACCCTGAACCCACGCCAGAACCTGACCCAGCAGCTGATCCTGAGCCAACACCAGAACCTGGCCCAGCAGCTGACCCTGACCCAGCAGCTGACCCTGAACCAACGGCAGAGCCTGAACTAGCAGCTGACCCCGAGCCAACGGCAGGTCCAGAACCAGAAGCTGACCCCGAGCCAACGGCAGGTCCAGAAGCTGACCCTGAGCCAACGGCAGTTCCAGAGCCTGAGAATGAGAATTTGGGAGAAGAGTTAGAGACATCTACAGCACCGTCTGCAGGTGTGACGACCCCAGCAGCACCTACAGAAGATGGCTCAGGAGCAGTTACCCTAGCTGCTGGTGCAGAACCTGCACCTTCCACAGTGGCTGCTGAAATTGAACCATCTGCCACACCACAAGGTAATTTAGAAAATAATAATTTATTTGTGCTTATTTTAGATTAATCTTGTCAATTTAACATTTACCTATACTCTCAAAGTCCACTTTATTAAGTGTGCTAATAAAATGAAAACATTTCTCAAAGATTTCAGTCAATGTTAAGATAATAGCATCACACAGTTGCTGCAGATTTACCTGCTGTGCCCCCACAAAGCTCTATTGGACTGAGATCTGGTCACAGTTAAAGAGTGGAGCAAACTCAGTCAGTGTGATGGTCCGAAACCCTGTAAAAATACAAATGTAGGCTAAGGTGTTTAAATGATGCTCAAGTCGTAACTAGGGACACACAGCGTGGAGCTAAATATTCCCCCAAACTCTATACCACCACCAACAACATGAATTGTAAAGACAAGACAGAATGGATTCTGTGCTTAGGTGACAGAAGTGGCATCTGGTGTGATGTTCTTCTGCTTCCTCTAAATATGCTTTGAGGTTTGATTAGCTGAAAAATGTTATTCTGCATACCTTTTTTAAATAGATGTCTAAATGCTTTGAGTTGAGTTGCTGCCATTTTATTGACTGATTCTCTATTTGCATATAAAAGCAATTGAACTGGGGTATCTGTTCAACTGGTGTATGTTACATTACATTAATATTACTACACTAATCCTTTCTGAATATTATCACTGTAAAATATTTGTAAAAATCTAATTTCTTGAAGCAGAGCCATGGTGATAATGATCTTTTGTGAAGCTACTATTATTTTTATGATATAATTCTTTACTAGGAGTCTGCAGTGACAATTATTTTCTGTACACTGTAATAATGTAGAATTAGGAAAGCTATTTCATGTCCTGCGTCTCTGTTTATTTGCAGTTAACTCAGATGCTGACGTGGAAGTGCCTGAACAAACAACTCCTGTACCTGAGGTTGCTGACACAACTGCTGCACCCTATAAAGTCAGTGCTTGTTTATGTGAAGACTTTAAAAACCATATAGTAAACGTTTGCTTTGACACATCTTGTTTCTGCTGGTTAATGTGTGTTATGTTTTGTTTTTAATAGCCTGAAGTAGATGAGGAGACCGCACAGAAAGCAACCCTTATTCCGCCGATAAATGAAATAAGTAAGAACTTATGTGATTACAATATTTTGAAACAGAAAACTAATTAAGATACATTTAAATCCTGCTTGCAATAAGTGTTGCAAAAGCATTCATGCCCGATGAGCGTTTTCACTTTTTATAATGCTACAACCATAAATGGCAGAGTGATCATTGGGATTATATGCGACACAACGCTGTGCATGATTATTAAGTGAAAGATAAAGGATGCAAAGTTTTCAGCATCTTTCACAAATCATATAAATATGAAAGGTGTGATTCTCATTTGTGTTTCGGGCTGCTGTGTAGATAACCAGAATGCATAAGGCTCCTACCACCATGTTTTACCATTGCAGTATTAGTTTCCACTATACAGGGTTTTAAAAGCTGGCAAAACTCTGGTGTCATCTGACTGAAGGCCGTCTTTTTCTAATGTTTCCTCTATGATTTATGACAAACTAAAAACGAGATGCTTTATAAATTTCTATTAACAATGGATTTCTTCAAGCCTCTCTTCTATCAAAGGGACACACCGTCCTGTGTCACCTGTCCTTACCATCTCGACTGGTTGACAGGTTAGGTAGATGGCATGCCTTGGTAGGTTTGCAGTTATGCAATATTTTTCTCACAATCTTATAATGGATTAAATAGTTCTTTATGGGATGTTTAACCCTTGGAATTTATAACTTCACCCTCATTTAAGCATATTTGTATTTGGATGTATTTAGACATATAGAAGGACACATTTTTGGGATTTAATCTGTTAAAGGAATTAAACAACAATACATGTTTTTCCTTTCACTTTACTCTGATGTGCTACTTTGTGTTTATGCTTATTGCATAAAATCCAACTAAAAGATTAATGGTTGTGGCTGAAATGTGCCAAAGATGTGAAAATGGTATATGACAGGCTATATGACGAGCTCTTTGTATCATGCAAGTATATTCTGACAACAAACAAATGATCAGGCAGGATCAGCTTAATGCTATTTTTTTATTCATTTAGAAAGAGAGCAGACCCTTTTAAAAGACACAGAGACATTGGTGATTTAATTAAAAATCCATTTAAGACTAATTTTATACAGCAAACCATGCAGTCTTTAGAAAACAACCACATTTGTAGTGGAAAATTGGCTTCCCTCATGGAGTGTGCACAATGGAATGCTAATGGAGTAAAAATCTTAATGTTTGCACCATCAATCTGGTTTTCAACTTCAGTATATTGACTCTTGTTTGACTTTTATCTAGCAAAAAATGACAAGGTGCAGAAAGATCTGAACACAGATGATTCTGAGATCTTCATTCGTGTTCTCTTGATGCTGCGAAAGTGTCCAGACTTGTTTATACAGCTGCCGTCTCTCATTTTATGACGGTTGAACAGGAAAAGAACCTATTCAGTAAATGTGCCATATAATCACACAAAATAAAAACAACACACCCCTCATCTTAGTCCGCCTTGAGAAGTTGCACACTTAACTTGTGCAGTGATATTCACGTGTTATTCTTTTTGGAAAAAACAGCATAATACCTCAAAAAACACTATTTGAGCATTTCATGGAAGTGGATAAAACAGGCAAACAAAAAAAGAAACAACATTAAAACATTCCTAAAATCAATGTTATTTGTTTAGGACAGCAGGCAACTTTGATCTCTATAGAATAATGTCTCCATAATGCCTATTTGAGCCATTTCATGCTGCTATATCCTGTACATATGGCTTTTCAAATTTCACTTTGTTTCACACATATATCACCGATTTAGCCACAACTGAGGTCAGTGGAAAAGAGGTCTGTTGTTTCCCACAGCAATTTTCTTCTGGCAAAATGTTGCAGTTTCCATTGCTTACTTTTTCCATGTCTTGTAAGACACTCACCTTTCCAGATAATTGTCAGTCAGCATCCTGTTTGATGCAGACTGTTTGCTGCTGTTTGGTCCGTGTGTGACAAAACATTGGCAGATCTTGTTGTGAATCTGTGATTCTGGGAGGGAGGGAACATTTATACAAAGGAGTTCCCTGGTAATTGTTAGGCTCACATTAGAAATTCCACAGCAAATTAAACAAGTCGGTTAAGTTCCAGTGTATACTGCTGTTGAGGATCTTTTTTTAATTTTTTGTTTTTAATTGAAGTAGTGCCTGTATGCTTCTTGTAGATACAAGCAAAGGTATGCCCATCTCTGTAAGATACATTTGCTTGTATTACAAACTTAATTTAAGCTTAATTTAAATTAAATTGAAAAGTACTTTTTTTATCCCCAAGGGAAAGTGACACAACAACCAACAAGAAATGTGATTAATGAATAAAATATGTCAGTTGTGTTTGCCGCTATAAAATTTTCTCTTGAACAATTTTTGAGTGAAAATAGAAAAATAAATCATAATAAATATTTCCTTCCATCAAATTTTTTGTTCCAGCTGTTATGTATGTTTTTAATATGTTAAGTTTCATTTCCTTGCAGTAATTTGTTCCATTTATACTTTGATACATATGTAGCTATACACCTATACTTTGATATTTACATAGGTTGATTAATTAATCTATAAAGTACTATCCAAATATTGTTTTTCATGTCATTTATGAATGATCTCACACAGAAAAAATATTTTAGTAATCTTTTACTGTTTATTTTTAATTTACCTAATTTATTAATTTCTTTTGTCTTTTCCTACAGTGGTAAAGGGGGAAGGCCGAAAGATTTATAACCCAGGTAAATTTTGTTTAACTTTGTTCATTCTGATTTGGTTTCTATTCTATTTTAACAGTCCTTTTGATATTAATAACTCGATGTGGATATATTTGTGGAGGTTGGCCCTTTGAAGCCTCACCAAAGCTGGGAGAAAGAACCGATTTTTTTTTTTTTTTTTGCTCGGTGTGTTTAAAGTGGAAGAGTAACTATTTTATGTTGGGAGTTTAGAAGGAGTACGGTAAGTCCTAAACTTAAATTAATTTGAGTTCCAATGTTTGATTCACTTTGTGTGTAACAACAAAGCCCTTGCACATTTATCACAAAATTTTTAAAGACATGTCAGATCTTTGTTTTGTTCTGTTTTGGTTGTTTTAAAAGAGTTCATGTTTTTTGTTAAATTGGTAGTTATTGCATCTCACTAATTTCTGAAAAATTATGAGGAACAGATGTGCTGTTTTGCTTATATATACAATTCCCAGGGATTGCATTTAAGGTGGGAATTTGACTCACACTTTTGCCTCCTACATTTGGGTGTTGCCATTTGGTTTTTGAAGACACCTCCCGAATGATTTACACTGACTTTACAGCTGAGGGGCCGCTCTTTACTTTCTACATTTCACTGTGGCGTTATTCTCTGTTTTTTTTTCAAACTGAAGTGTTGATTTACGAAAGGCACAAGACCATGGCAGTCTAATTCTGTTGTCAAGAAAACGCTTTATTACATGTATCAATGATATAAAAGTTAAAACTGTTAAGCAATAAAAAGGCTTTATCAACAGCGTGTTAAAGCCTCAATCATAGTTCTCCCTGCTCATCCGTATCAGTTATGTTGGTTGAGCCACACCCATATCCATGAATTAGAACACCCATGGGATTTCCCCTAAGATAAAGTTAAGTAAACCATTGTTCGTGACAAATGATAGCCTTTTATAAAAACCTTATACTGGTTCACAGGATCACCGTTCACACCCTTTCTGCTGAAGTTTCAGACTGTAGAAATGAGTTTTTCAGGGGTGCCAAACTCAGATGTTCTCCAATTTATATTATCTTAACATATGATTCAACAAGGAAACATTGAAATTAAAATGTGTTATTTTAGAGATAGTGATCTCCATATTTTGATTATCACTTGCATGAAATTTGCTTTACTTGCAGTTTCTATGTATTTATTTAATTTAATTAACATCTTGCAACATTGCGTTCAACTTAGAAATGTATATCAAATAACCCACCTAGTCAAGGAAAGATATGGACCACAATAAAAATACTTTAGTTAGCCCAAATGATCCTTAGATCACTGTTTTCATCAGGTGTATCGAACTAACTAAAAGTAATTCCATTACATTACTCAGTTGTAGCTAACATAGTTATTGAAACCAATAAAAAAATAAAACGATGGTAAAGACATATTATCTTGGTTAGTTTTTATCTTGGTAGAATCTTATCTTATTACTGCGATCGTTTAAATTGGTTTCCATGTTGTGATAAGGCTTAGTGATGCAATTTTCTTTTTATCACAGAGGCTTAGCTACACAAGCAAATACAAGATACTGTGAATGATATCCACTTGGTTCTTACAGACAAGCATGCTCCCATAATTATACTATTTTTATAGAGTGCAAAAAAGAGAACTTCAAAGATAGATTAAAGTGATCTCTCACCAAGATATCAGTGCAATGTTTGTCCAGAGACATTAATTATCCACACTGAAAAACAACAGAACTCTGCTCTCTGTTTCATAAAACTAAATGTCATCAGTGTGATTCTTCTTCTGACATTGTTATTATGTGCTATGTGTTTGCCAAACCCGTTCTAACAAAAATTGAAATTTTACCTGGTGCAGTCGCAAAACATTCTGGGCCTCACATAAAGAGTCAAACTTAAAGCACTCCACTTCATTTACAGGGCTCATAATAAGATCAGGTTTATTTAAATTTCCCTTACCTGGATGTTGCTTTGAAAGACAGACTTTCCTTTACTAAGAAATATTTTTACATCTTTGTATTGCAATAGCGTGTGCGTTGCGATCTTGTTACAATGGAATAAATAATGGAATAAAAATGTAATAAAGTCACATTAAAAATGATGCCAATACCATGATACAGTCACTTACAGCAGTGGTGGGCCGTGAATTTAGTACCTGGTCCTTCAGAGGGACTTTGCTGATTTAATCCACCATTATCACTCTACGAGTATAAATAAACTCAATATAGCAAGATCTGGTCTTACAGAGGTTTGTTCAGCCATGTCATCAACATCAGTATTGAGTGAAAGGATGTCAAGCTTCCTGCTCTAAATGCATTATTCAGACCAGATTTTTAAATACATCTTGAGTGACTACATGTGTGACCCTGAGTAACTGTGCTGTTTCCAAATAAACACACAAAGACAGCTAAGACGTCATTATGGAGATTTTCTTCTGATGTGATTTTTATATGATCAGGATGTTTATGAGGGGCATGCAGAAAGATGGAGGAATGAGACGGTGCTATATAATTTACACAGCAGTGTTTATCTAAGGCTTTTCCTTGATGGTTCGATATATCCTGTTATATATACAGGATATCTCGTTTTTAGTTCCCTAACCTAACATCTTGCAACCATGATGTAATGCTGGAAAATTTTAGTCCTCATTCAAATATTTTTTTTCTTCTTTTCCAAAGATATTTACATTGTAGCCTAGTCAAACTGGAAGTCATTTAAGTTAAATGAGTAAGTTCAGAAATCCAAAGAGACCGTGTAACCACAGTGTTTGGCTGAAATGAGGCCAACATGAAAATAGTCAGGGTCTACCTTCATACTTTTGCAAGTCTCTAAGCCCGAGATGCATTTAAAATGCTTTTAGAACACAAATGTTTAAATTTTCTGAATTCTGCTCATCATGACATGTCTCTAATTGTCTCTAATTTGAATAAGTTGAATCACTTGTCACACTTGGCAGTTTGACTACAGTGCATTAAGTAGAGATTTTCTCAGCATTTACTCCTTACTGCCCACATGAAAGCAAACTCTCTCTAATCTCTACAGTCATGGATTTTGTTGTGAAAGAGTTCTTTAGCAGCTTTGTCAAGTTGAAGCAGGCTGGCAGTCGCCATGATGCAACAGACACATTCGGACAAGCAGAGCAGATGGTGATAACGGACTTGTTGGTACACAGATCACTTAGATCAAAGATTGCCAAAAGGAGTTTGCATCTGATATCTCTGTGATGATATTAACACATGTGTAAGTGTTCTCAAGTGACACTAGATTTAACCTTTTTGTAGACATGATTGTGCATGTTGTAATCTGTTTGAGGATGTTTTAGCATAGTTCTTCTCAGTTTTGCAATTTAGCGCCACAATGTTGTATATGTGTAATGATTAACTTAGTTGATGGCTATTATAGCTTCCATGTCAAAAGTATTGCTTTAAAGATCTGTTCCCTAAACAGTTAAGGCAGAAATGTAAGTGCTTAATTCTCCTAAAGTACAATCTGCCACAAAGGGATTAAACTTCATCCTTCTTCTCGTTTTTTTCTCTCTTACATATACTGCCAAGCCACTTTACTAATGCTTTTCCCCCCTGCTTTTTCAAATTACATATTCTTCTGTCTTTTTTTTTTTTTCTTTTTAGGTCCAGCAGAGGTTGGTGCCAGTACAGAGGGTAAGTTTGTTTATTTTTTTCTGTTCATCATCAAAATATTTATGACTTCAAAAATTTTATTGTATTGCACCAGGTCCTGCTCATATTCTTTAAATCAGAACAAAAAACATTGGGGCTTATGTAGATCTGAAACTTGGTGAAACAGGATATTACTAGCATACCTTTTACAAGACAAACAAAATCCATGCACAGTTTTGTAGTTTGTGTCTGATGATACATCTTAGCAGTAACCTTTGTTCGGGAACACAATGCCATAATCTTTTAAAGAATTAAAACCTTGAATATTGAAAGTGTAGTACAAAAATGAAATCATAATGAGTCTTGTAGTTTTTTCCAATACATTATTTTATAGGTCTTCACTTGAACTCAGACTCAATCTGGAGACTTTGCTTTTGCTACTCTTTTATTGTGTGGCCACTGTTTTATGCTTTAATGCCCAAGTTTAGACTTTAAAGTGTACCATCATCACTCCGTTGGCTGCTTTCTTTGTCGATTTTGTCTTTGTTTTTTGGGGTTAAGGGCAATGGTAACAAAAATGACTATAGCATAAACTAAAACGTAAGATGAGAAGATTTGAAAGGATCTTTGTACACTGCCTTATGTTATGTCTATAACTCAAATAAATCAAAGATGATGCAAATTAAGTGATGATAGAGCAAAATCTATGTTATTTTCAAATGTATGTTAAGTGCTAATTTTGTTTATTTTGCTTCCAGATCCAGAAGAGTCCAAACCTAAAAGTGAGTTATCTCTCTTCTGTGTTCTGGTTACACTACATTCTCCCACCCTCTCAGGCCCTTCCCCAAACATACCTGCAGCATAGGATTTGTCCTGCTTATTTGTATTATGTGTTGGCCTAAGCTGGTTTGTGCTTCCCTCGTCACATTTTCAAAACCTCCTGTTTAAATTGTGAAGATTAAGTGTTTGCATCACTGTAAAAAATGACTAGACGCAACAGTCACAAAAGTGGAAAAAAAAAATAAGGAGTGCTATAGTTATTACTTCATTTTCTGAAAGACTAATGGTGGATTAAACTCAAAGCATAGATTTGCTGCTGTCTTCTTTTCAAAATTATTTCCTTTCACTGTGTTTCTTTACCCTTGGTGTTCTGCTCTTTCTCACATGCATGTTCATTCATGTCTGACATTCACTTCCTTCTACTGACTCACTACAGGCTCCTGTTTCATCCCCCCCTAATTATGTTGACTCATTCTCTTTTTTCAACATTTATTGAAGTTCCCTGACTCACTCCTCTCACCCGTTTTTCTCACCTTTTCCTGTTAGTGCAGTTTATAGTTTATTCAGGTGTGCATATGTGGTTGACTTCACTTTTATATCCCATCAATCACCTTCCTCTTCAGTCCTCAAGTCACGTGTCGGGTCATCTCAGTGTATCTTGCCATTATTACTCTCTGTTGAATGAAAAGCAACCCCTAGTACAAAAAAGCCCTTGTTTTCATATTTGAAATACATCGACGTGAAAAACTGTGTGGTATGCCAAGCAGCAATGCAGATACATTCCATTCATATGATGTGGTAAATTGATGTTATATGCATTAAGTTATGTTAATAACTGACTGAAAACAGGTAATTTAAGCAAAGTTGTTGCTGAGTAAATTATTGGGTACAGCGGTTCTAAGCAGACAATCATCTTTACTTATTTGAGCCATTTATATTATTTGGAACAGTGGTTTTGCATAGCTATATGCTTGCACTAAGGGCAAAAAAACTATCCAGGCTGGTTTTATTTACATGTGTGAGAAGATTCTCTGCATGCTTTTAAAGAGTATCATTCTTTATTCCGAATGAATGTGACCATGTTATTGCCATTTAAAGTGTTCTCATCTTCTTCTATTATTATTTCTTTAATAATTTGTTTTATTTTGTTTCTGTGTGCAGGCTCTAAAAATTTAGCAGCAATCCTGTCTGGAATCATTGTGTCTGCGGTGGGAGCAGTCAGTGGGTACTTTGCCTATCAGAAGAGGAATTTGTGTTTCAAAAAAAGTCAAGGTAGGTTTAACAAACATGATTCTTTTTTAATACTGCAACTATAGAAATTCCAGCTGTTTATAATTTCTACTACCAAATAGAATGAATTAAGCATTCCTAAAACCAGACATTTTGAGATATTTGATGTGCATGTCAAAGTGATATGAGTTTTATTTTCCTTCATCTTTACAATTTTTCAGTCCTTTGTGTTGCTAACTCACATAAAATTTCAATAAGATACATTTAAGTTGGTGGTTTTTACATGACAAATGTAAAAACACTAATTGGTTAAAAGTATTTTTGCAAGAAATTGTATATTTACAGTAGTACCAGTTAGTGGTAGGATGCCACAGTCGATTGAGCGTCTTTGAGATAGATCAGAACTGACCAACTGTCTTAAATTGATCTCCTTCAAGCTCTTTTCTGGTCGAGAAGAAAGTGTTGTCTCACAGTTTGTCTTTTAAACAAAAAAGCTGACCTTTCGAAGGTCAGCTGTCTGCAAAGACAGCAGACTCAGCTTCACGTCTCAGTGAGTGTTGGCAGTTACGATTAGCTCACATACAACCTGCATCCCAGTATTGCCTCTTCAGCAAAGTTTAAATTTACAGTCAACACAAACTGTTCTGCTTTAGCAACACATACTAAGAGGCAGATTTAGACTGTGTTTGGTATTGGTTGAATGTTTAGTTTAATTGCCTGTTAGTGTTAGTGGTTTTTAAAGTAATCACATTTATAAATGTTACCCTGGAAAGTCCCCACAAAAACCTTACTCTGTGGAGATTAATACATTAATGGTATTCAGTTTTTTTTTATTTATAAATTTGTAATCCTTACAATTATGAACAGAAAAGACAAAAGAGTGAAGTTAATTAGAAGTTCTGCATAATTCAACCCAATCCTTCCATAAAATGCCTGCAGATAAAATCCAGTAGGGTTTTATAATTTACTGTTTAAGGAATACTAATACTATTTTACTTGTCATATTCTCCTGTGTGCACTGTGGTAGTGGGTGTAGCAGTCATCTTGCAATCTTAAAGTTGTGGGTTTGATTCCAGTTTCCTCCTTTCGCACGTCCCTTGGGCGAGGCACATAACCTCAAATTGTTTGCCAATCTGCATATCGGTGAATGAATGTGTTTGTGATTGTGACTCTAAAGCCCTTTAAAAGATTGAAATTACAAGGGACAGGTTGTACACATTTTGCCCAATTAACAACAGGGGCGTCCAATTCCAGTCCTTGAGAGTTACCACACTCCAACTTTTAGATGCATTCATTTCCAACACACCTGGATCAAATGAATGGCACATTTTCAACTTTTTTTAATGGGCAGGAAAGTGATTAGTAAGCAACATGAAGTTTTATGATGCAGCATTTCATTTTCTTTTACTTGTTTGTTTTCTTTTAACTGACTTTATCACTCTTTTTCAATTAGAACCAGATCTCGAGGGTGGAGCAGACAAAGCAGCTGCAGCAGAGGCTAAATCGGAACCCCACGGTATGACTGAAACACTGATTAAGACTCACCAAATATAAGTAAATACAAACATTCAGAACATTCAAACATTCAATTGTTTTATTTTATGCAGAACAAAACACCCTGCTAGAAAACTCCAATCAACAACCATCTGACTAGCCTGGGCCAACTTCATACAAGCAGAGGCAATCTCACTGTTAGGCTCTGCCCCGAAGAGCTAAATTACTGTGAGGCCCCAGAGCAGGCCTGTGTGTTTCTGATTGTGTATGTGTGTGTTGGTCTGCGTGGGTGTGTGGGCGTGTAGGCGTGTGTGCGTGTGTATGTCTTCATTCTTGTGTGGGGCAAAGGAGTTAGATAAAGATCTAGTGGTTTCTGGTCATTCCAACAAGGGAATTTATTAAAATGATCAATCAAAATCCAACTTTGTTTTTTTTTTTTTGTCAAGTTGCCATCAAAGAGATTAAATCTCATATTAACTGTAACCATAAAATATCCCAACTCTGCAACATTTTTCTTTTATTTGAGGTGGCTACTACATTGCTCTGGTAATTTAATATAGATCAAAACCAGTAATGGAGAGTGATATTGTATGTATTGAACTACATTTTTGCATTTATTGAGCCAAACATATGATAATGAAAGTATACAAATGTCCTAAAGAAAGAAAACAATATATATAACATAAGTTATCTCTTGTAAAAGTGTAGAATAAGAGGACAAGAAGTGGCATGAATTACTATCACTGTACTTTGTGAATTTTGACATAGGAGAAGTGTCAGAGGATTTTAGTCCTAGTTTTAGGGGAATGATTTAGGTTATCATGTGCTTGGAATGCCAACGGCATCACTGTAGTACTGTTTTCTTTAGTTTGTCCTGTTTTGTTTTGTTTCTCTCTGGTGAAGGGACTCAGACTTGAATCTTGTTCAGTGACGGTTTCTCCGTCAGCTGAATAGATTAGTCGTTGACATTTCTTATTGACCTTTGAAATAGACAATAATCAGATACAGACAGTTCATACCCTTTGATTTTTTTGTCACATAACCACAATCTTCAATGTATTTTGTCAAGATTTTACGTGACAGACTTGGTCAAAGCAAGGCAGAGTTGTGAAAGGGAAGCACATATAGAGCCAGATCTTTTGCTAATTTTTTTCTTCCAAAATAGTTAAAACCCTCAGATTCAATGGAGGACATCCATTTTTGAGTCTTCACTAGATTAACGTCTAGGCCATTCTATAATCTGTAATCTGTAAAAAATATAGTTATTTGCATTTTGGTCAAAATGTTCAGCTGTCTTCTCATCTGACCAGAACAGCATGTTTGCTGTCCTCTGCATGACATCTTGTGAACCTTTAAATTACGGTAAATCAAAACTCTTCTATGGATGATGGATTGAATACTTAGAGAGAAGTTTAGAGCTTTGGCTATTGTTTTGTTTTTAAACTAAACCTGCTATTAACTTCTCTATAAATTGTATTATTGTGTTAAAGTACATACAGTAGAGTTTTAAGGGAACTTCCGAAATTCATTAGTTTTCTGGATTGTATTTTATGGAATCAGATTAAATTCAAATCACACTATTTATATTTCTTTGGGGACGATAAAATATTGGTTGTTATGTGACAAAATATGAAAAGGCTCAAGCAGTATTATGACACAGTAATCATTACTGTTTGTTTTTTTTCCCCCAATATTTTAAATTCACCTAAGTTTAATCCAAAAGACAAAGGAACATCTAACAATTAAAAAGTAAAAAAAAAAAAAAACTTAATGTAATTATGTATATGCATTTTTTTTGTTAGTTTTGTTTATTTTTTCTGTAGTATGTGTAGTTGAGATGCAGTAATTTCTTTGTTATAGTGCCTTTCACTGTCACAGCCTGGCTTGATAAATTTAAAGGCACACAGAGAAGACATATGGACTAGTAATATCAAAACACGCGAATCACACGAAACAATAAAAGGAATGTGCTGCATGCTGCTCAAAATGTAAACAAAATGAATTTGAAGGTATGGTACACACAGGGTGATAACAGCAACTAACAGCATGCTTAAAGCAGGCCAGCTTTGTTTTTTCAACAAACAATTTTACCAGCTTGATCTGATTTTATGTGCAAAGCTCTCCTCCGTGTGTCTCTTCTTTGAAACAAGCCAGTTAGTGCTGTCAGTGTTTTTGTATCATTCATACACGAACATTCACCTGTGACCTTTATATGAATTTCTACCATCTTAGCAGTGGTGCCTCTGAGCCGACACTGATGGTTTTTTGAGTCAACTAGAATCCTGAGGTATTTTGTGATATTTTGTGAAAATGCCTCAGAAGATGCCGCGCTACTGCCTTTTTTTTCTGTCTCCTGCCACTGTAGCACAAAGTAACTTCTGAATGTCTTTTCTTTTGCCTTGAAGTTTTGTACTTTCTGTACTTCTTTTAAACAAAGTAATGTGGTTATACTGGTTGTATAGTGTCGGAGTTCCTGAGATGTTAGCTGTAAAACACTACGTAGCTGCAATACAGGACAGAGACTGTTGCTAACAGCCTAGCCTTGAGCTGTGAAATAGTCTGTGATGTCACATTAATTGGTTTTATGAACTGTGGGCTGAACACAAGTTTGATGCTCTGCTAACTGCCATCTTATTCTGTAACCACTGATAGACAATAGACAGTTTTATCTTGAGATGTTAAAGCAAGCAAATAATATGTCTGGCGTAGAGTAAAAATGCACAAACTTCCCATTGTATAACAGTACAAGCTTTCTTAGATAGCCATTGATGCCTTCAAAACAGATTATCTTCCTTTAAGTGCAGCACTCTCCCCCTTCTGTGCACATTCCACGGGGTGCTTTAAGATTCAGCAAAAGTACTCTGATGTCCGGCAGTGTAAATTCAGACTCATTTAATACACAAGATAATTCCTCAGTGCTAATCTGCTTTATACTTTATCCCTAAATGTCCCAAAAAGACACAATGTATCGGACTGCAGCATCCCAACCAGAATGTAAACCTTTGGGTCCTGAAGTGCACTTTCCAGATCAATCAAAAGGGCATCAAACATGACGCTAACCAGTGCTGCCTTATCATTTATATCATCTTGAATATTTCTGAGAGGGAAACAAAAGAACAGTGTCAACATCAACAGAAAGATGAGCAGAGATTTTGATGTTTTGTTTTGTAAGAACATTCTCAATTGGAGAAGCACTTTCCTATTCTGTATACACATTGACTTATTAAATGCATTTAGACAAGTGTAAAGCTTTTCCTGTTAATTTAATATTCCATGTTGATATTTCGTGTATGAACTGTCTTCTTCAATGTCATTCAAGCACTTGTGCTCGACTGGAGTTGTGTAAATAATGTTTAACAAGTCGATTAAATGCTTTTCGTGGGAGGTTCTGGTTGGTTTGTGTGTTTTGTCTATTTTTTATGTTTTCCTCCCCAACAGAATACCAGGAAAGATAAATGATAAGAAAAAAAAGATCAAGTGATGTTTGGCTATTTTACACATCAGTGGGAGAATCTTGATGATGGTCCATTTCTTTTGAATGAACTTGTCCCCTCACTGCACATCAGACTTTCACAAGCAACAGGCACGAGACGATGATAAAGCCCTTTGAATCACCTCTAGACTTTTGACCTGTTGCACCAATAAAGGAATAATAAAGGAGTAATCCATACATGTCCATAAAAAGTCATTTGAGTTAATCTCTCCACTTAAAATTTGTCCCTGGAAAAAAAGGTTGAAGATAAAGGAGTTACAAATTATGAAGAACCTGATTTGCATCCCATATATGTTAGAAAATTAACTTGAAAACATTTTGTTAAGCTGTCAGAAAAATAAGCAAAACAAACCAAAAAAAAAAAAAAGCAGTGACTAGTTGAATATACAGTATATGTGTTCTGTAATGGGCATAAGAAAGTATTCCTTTCCTTTCTAGGATTTTATAGTTACATCACTATTGTTTTTATTTTTGTTAAGTAATTTTAATAACTTTTCAACTGCATATTTTATTTAGTCAGGTTATCCATGTCTGATATAAAATTGCTTTTGGTGATCTAAAATATTTAAATGTGTCAAAAGTGAGAAAAATCTAAATCTGATAATATCAAGGCATTATGTTGCAAAAATCAAGTTTGTTACTGTGAACTTACACCACTATATGCACCTTTTCATAATAACTGAACCTGATCTATCTGTCAGGTTCAGAAAAGTTATGCAGAACTGGAAAGTTCTATCCGAGACTCTGCAGACTCTAAACATGGTTAAACAAGCTAATTTTAAGCACAAAATTATTTTACTATGAGTTGATAAGGACAAACCCTTGAACTGTCTGTCAGTTGTTAGCTGTCCCTTAACTTAATTATTTTATTTTTATAGGTCTCAGATGAACTTTTGCTTAATGTTTATTAGAAAATTATAGCATGACAATGTGGACCTTCTTTGGAACACACATTACACACTTCTTGGAAGCCTGTCATAATGTTGCTAAGACATGCACCCCAAGGACAATAGTGGTAAAAATTGATCCGTGCATACAAACGGTTTATGACTAAGGCTTTGCAAAGCCAATATAATCCTGCGCACAAACTCTTGAGGAAAAATTTATTGATGTAAAGTTTGTACTTGTGTATGAATGTTTCTTCTTGTTTTTCGACTTTTACAGCACCTTCAAGGTGTCAAAATGTTTATAGACTTCATGAGGAATAAAAAAAAACTGAACCACAAAGAGATCTGAATAAAAGAGTTGGAATGTCAGGTACTTCTAGATGGAAACTCACACTTAACAAGTGCAGGTTCTGTGAATGATTTATGGTGACAGGCCTATAAAGATTCACTTGATTAGAGCCTTAGAAACGAAGTGTGGGAACCTGCTTGAGGTTCAACTTGCACAACACAAGCACTGTTGATGCCTTTACATGTGCACATATTTATTTCATACCTTGAAGCTGTTGCACCCACACAAAACCACCCCTTCTAACCAAGTACTAGGAGTGCAAGCAGAAACCTGGTGATGACTAATAGATTTGCTTTGATTACAAATAATTGAGGCTGAATTTTCTGACTCATACGGGTTTGGTTATCTATGTCTGTTAAATAAACTGACTCATATAAATCTCTCTTACAATGATCAAATTATAGTAGCAGTGCCAATTCATATTGTCTGTCTTTGTCTCCGAGAATGGATCATATGTTGGGATACTGTTGACAAGACATTTATGTTATGTTTGAATCTCTCAGAAACAGTTTGGTGTTCTCTGTCTTCAAAGCACTAACAAAAAGCTCAGGCTGTTAAACTTGTTCGACAGCTTGACATGGAAGTGATCAAACTGCAAGTTGCTAAGAAAGGCCAGGCTGTTTTATTAGTGGCTTTTTGTCTGGTTTATTTGGTTTGGCATCGTACATATTCCTCTTGGCAGTACTATAAGATCCTGAATATTCTGTTCTACCTCTGCTCTGTTTTTGAACACCTTTTTTCCTTCCATTCTACTTTCTTCTGATATGAATGGATTTGGTACGTTGTGAACAGTAAGCGTCTTATATGTGTAAGTTTACATATGAGTGACAGCTGATTGTGATACCCAAAACAAACAATTTTTTTATTATTTAAATTATGTTTTATTAATCTTTTATAATATTTTAATTGTCAGTTGTTTTTTTTACTTATAGGCCATAATTATTGAAATTACCTGAAATTGATTATAAAAAATATCATTCTATGTCTAAGATTTTTTTAAAGAATATGACTGTACTTTTTCTTATTGAATAATTGAAATGAATGTAACTTTTCAATAATATTCTAATTACTGAGGTGCAAATCATTTAAATTCAGGTTTACATTGATCTATAAAGACAGGAAGTTATATAATGTTTTAAGGACGATTAAAGTGATGTCAAGGAGGCATTGTACCTTAAAGAAATTTTCAACCACAGATAAATAATCAACACACCAGTGGAAATATGCCAAAAGACAGTCACTAATTATAAGAAGGGTTTGATTGCTGTATCTTAAACTATCAAGATGTATTTTTTGCAAAGGAAGTCTCATTATTTTATATCAAGAACAAACTTTTTGTCGAATGAAAATACTGCGCATCCCTATGACCACAAATGTAATATACTTTCTTGCACTACTGCCATTTTCTTTCTAATAACAATAATATTCCTCAAAACTAGTACTTAGCTAATTTTCGTAGGCTCTGATTATTATTTTGTCTATTAGCAACACAGCTGTGAAAACAACATTTAAATTAAACGTTTCTGTAATCTCTTCATTGTTTTAACCTTTTATTTGTTGTATTTTAAAACTCTGACGACATCTTGACGCAGTGCATAAGGGTGCATCGTCGTGGCGCATGAGCTACATGTTTTACGGGAGCCTGAAATGTGTTGTGCGTTGGTGATATTTATTACTGTAAACTCCTGGAGGCGGGACCTGAGCAAAGCAGGAACAGCTTTGAGCGTAGAGTAGGTTTATTGAGGTGAGTTTAAATTGCGAGGAGTTTAAATGCATTTTAACGTTGCAGTTAATCAGGAGACATTCCGTTTTATTCACCCACGTTACGGCTTGCATTTAATTGGGGCACATTTGCTCTAAGAGCCGTGCGGACTCTGCAAGAGCTTATACTTCAAATAGTGTTTTATAACTGTGTCTGAATCTGGGCACTCCTTCCTTACATAAGAAGTGTTCAGATTCACTTTATATGTAGGGATTACGCAACAACATGCAGTCTTTAAAAGATTCCAGTAATAATTTCCACTTGAGAGGCAAAACAAAATCACTTGCAGAATGGCTAGTTAATGCAATGTGTTTTGACAACATAAAAAATAAATTAAAATAACTTTTCTTGCAAAATATAAAAGTTCATGTCAATCAAACTAACACGGCGCAACTTTTGGTGAATAGTTACGCCGAAGAAATAGGAGTAATAGCTACATGACTGCCTTCTGCTCAGGTCTGCCATGCTGGCACCTCTTCTTCTTTCCCTGCTCCTGGCATCAGGAAGTGATGTCAAAGGGGAGGTGGAGGACAAGAAGCCCAACTTTGTCCTCATGATGGTGGACGACCTCGGGATTGGGGACATAGGATGCTATGGCAATGATACCATCAGGTAAACCATACACAATCCATATTTTTGATGTCCTTAGTAGAGATCTGTGAATTTGAAAAATGTTAGAAAAATCTTTTAAAGAATGAAATGTATTCATGATAAGAACCTCACAAGTAAGTGTAGCTGACTGAAGCTGTTTTTATGTGAATATAATATACATATTTAAATTGATCAGAGTAGTTTGATGTAGCTGTTTTTTTTCAAAATTGGAAAGACAAGAAAAAATATAACTTAGATAAAACAGATTTTCATCTAAACTTGCCCATATTTACAGAAAATGTTTAAAACAACTAAAACTGTGAGAAAAGCTACTCTTCAAAATGGAACAGAGAGAAAAACATGAGATTTAGGTAAGAGTTCACTAAGCTTCCTAAATCAGGAAATGACTGTACAAGTAAAAAGCCACTCACCTGCACTTCCCATATGAAAAATATGAAAAAAAACCTGGAAAACCTGGAACTGTAATAAACAAGGATATATGAAGAGGCAAGTTTATACTGTCATCTGTCACAGTGAGTATAACGATAAGAAATTGAAAAAACAAATCTTCTGCACATTTTTCAATTAAAGAGTATGCTGCTTCAGAAAGATAACAAATTACCAAGGCTGCCAGTAACAGTTGGATTAGCTGTGCGTAATTAGCTCTGGTCTTAGTACCACGTTTTCTAAAACAATTGTATAATACAAAATAATATTTGTATTATACTACTTTTTATATTACTCTTTACTTTTATTTTTTACTTTTCCTGTAGAACTCCCAACATAGACAGACTGGCTTCAGAGGGAGTAAAACTGACCCAGTACATTGCAGCAGCTCCTCTCTGCACTCCAAGCCGGGCCGCTGTGATGACAGGCCGTTATCCACTTCGCTCAGGTAAATGATCTCCTACTTAGGGCCAAACATTTACATGATAATGTGTAGTTAAATCTGCCACATCCAAGGTTCCATCAGTTTTTATTTAACTTGTTTTTGCGTTCATATGTGTTGACCAGGGATGGCTGGCACAGGCCGTGTCCAGGTAGTGTTGTTTCTCGGAGGTTCAGGGGGACTTCCACCTAATGAGACCACCTTTGCTAAGAGGCTGCAGAAACAGGGATACACCACCGGCCTAGTTGGTAAGAGGCGATCAGATTTGACTCAGAACTTTTCCAACATACTTTTATTAAAAATTTAATTGACAATTCACAAATCAGTGACATTACCTCCATCCTTTGTAGAAATTTCGCTTCTGCTATTTTCTTTATATGTGGATTAGATTCACACATGAAGACTGCACTAAATTCGTGGCGATTCAAACCCTCTCTCAAGTAAAGCAAATGAGAGCAATTTGAACTTGCTATTGCATAAGCGCAACGTTGTACTTAGCAGAGGTAAAAAATAAGAAAGAGATGGGGAGTTATTTTTATTTAATAGAATAGAATAGAATAGAATAGAATAGAATAGAATTTATTGTCCCTCCTAGATAAAATTTTAGGTGTCCCATCAGTGAAATATGGAAACATTCAAATTCAGACAAAGACAAAATATTATAAAAAATAAGGGAACATTTGCAACAAAAGAAAAAATACAGTACAAATACAGTTCCATGAAATGTGCAATTGAGTAGGATAGTTTTAAAAATATACAAACTTTGTTTGTATATCTGTGCTCAGTAACACAACGCCACACTATTTACAAGAATCTATGAGTTCTAAAATCCACACCCTCACAGATTTTTGTCACAGAGTTAATTTATTTTGTCACTTTTAATGAACCCACTGTGAAACAGGTGCTGAAGTCTCCCATAATTCTTGCATTTCCTGCATCAAACCACCAACTTTCAGTAGACAGTATTTTTCTCTCCAGTCTTCATAGAGCAAATAGCAGCGGCCTTTCAGAATGCTACCCTTGATGAATTTGCCCAGGAGGGTGTATCTGTATTTTTTCATTTTCGTTCAGTCTTATGCCCATGTGTGATGACACATAAGGAAAGACATTTTAAAGAACGTAGTAGGATCTGCTGAATTTTGCAATCAAACCAGTCCAAATTATGCATGATGAAAGGTCTGAAGATTTATGTAGTGATGTGGACTCTTTGCTCATTTTTATCTTTACATTAATAGCGTTCTGTTTTTAATCTTGTGCTCCTGCAGGTAAATGGCACCTGGGTGTGAACTGTGAATCCAGAGGTGATCACTGTCATCACCCAAACCAGCATGGTTTCAGCTATTTCTATGGCCTGCCATTCACCCTTTTTAATGACTGCGTTCCTGGGGAGGGCAGCGATGTGCTGGTAGATCTTAGGCTTGCACTCCAACATCTAACCCTACTACTTGGACTGGGACTTCTTACAATGGTGGGTGTGACTTTGTCTTGGTTTTATTTTTCTTTCCCCACATTTATAAGAAACAGATATGGGTTTTTTTTTTGCTAGACAAAAAGGAACACATTAAAAAAAAAAACAGTTGTTGTGTTATTAAGTCAAAAGCTTAGCAACTCATGTAATCATTCAGACAAGTGCCAAAGGGTTTGAGAAGCAGATTGAAAACAGAAACTCCGGTTGTGAAACTCAGTTGCATGAGTCAGAGACTCACATTAAGGAAAAAACCCACTGTTGAACTGAAATTCAGAGGAACTGGCAAGGAAAATTGCCTGTGGAACAGATAGAAACCAGCTGTTCCACAGGTAGAGCAAAGGGAACAGCACTTGAAGCAAAAATTGTAAATGAAAAGAAAGCATATTCATAGAAGCCTTTAAGAGTGACAGCCAGGTTGAGTATTTTCTATTGATAGTTCAAAAAAGGAAACAGGTTTAGTAAGAACATTTAAACTATTAATATCTAATGCCATGAATCTCAAAGTCACAACTGTGTAACATGAGATGTGTCTATATGTCTCAATATACTAAACTCAAACTGTAACATAAAAACTGTTTGTAAAAGAGTCAATACATTTGTGTGTGTTCGATCCATATGTCTTTTCAGGTGTGTGTCCGTCTCTCTGGGCTCCTTGAAGTTAGCCTTTGGCTACTGGTGCTACTTTTCTTTGTCAGTATAGTAGCAGCAGCTGTGTGGTATGTCCCCTTTGGGCTTCTTCAAACCTGGAACTGCATCATTATGAGGAACCAAGATGTGATAGAACAGCCCATGACAGTGGAGACACTGCCCCAGAGACTGCTGGCGGAAGCACAAAATTTTATAAAGAGGTAAGGTAAGCATGTCGGTGCAAAATAATGAGCGGCTCTGTCCTTTTTTCCCCACAGAAAGTCTCAAAACTCACAGGTACGCCAAATGTGTCTTTAATTTAGTTTTGTGAAACACATTGTATTATAAACCTGGCGGTTTAAACTCACAGGTATGCCAAATTTGACTTTTAGTTTTGTGAAACACATTGTATTATAAACCTGGCGGTTTAAACTCACAGGTACGCCAAATTTGACTTTTAGTTTTGTGAAACACATTGTATTATAAGTCTGGCGGGCCACCACGCTTTACTTGTTCCCCCACCAGGCTAAGCATTGCTTATTTTTTAAAGTCTTTTTAAAATGTTTGCATTTTTTAAGACTTTGTAATTGGTGTTCAGGTATTAATTTTACAATCTTTCAGTAACACATATTTATCAAGTGATATTTTCAAATTTCCTGTCAACTTTAAACATTTTTTAACTCAAAAACACGACGGGGCCGCTGGATGAATGACTGCCCTAGCGCCCAACCACCGGGCTTAGCAAGTAGCTGGAATGAAGCAACAGGAAGTTATCACCCCAGTTAGTAAATTATTTTAGTTCACTTGAGAGTTTGGCATAGTTGCAACTTATTTTGCTAATCTTGTCCACATTATTATGTATGTCCATCTAAATTATTTGTTATAAACATCAGTTAAGGTAAGTAAGGGCTGGATCTAAACAAAAATGAATGTTGAAGAACAGGAGGAAGATTCCACAAGCACCACCTATTATTGGCATTAGTTTATTGATGTTTACGGCTGACTTAGAAAAAGACACAGATAATTTGTGACATGTCAACAGTATGAGTAATGGTTAAAGAGATGTTATGCCTGAGAACATCTCTGACTCATTTCCTCTTTAGGAATGCTGATCATCCGTTCCTCCTCTTCTTCTCTTTGGCTCATATCCACACGCCTCTGTTCACAACGCCTGCCTTTGCTGGGAAGAGCCGCCATGGTCGCTATGGTGACAACCTAGAAGAAGTGGACTGGATCATTGGTAGGTCAAAAGGCGTAAACCTAATATGTTAATAAGTGCAAGTCTTGTGTTAGACCTCAGAAGGCAGGAATGTTTTATTTTACTTAAGGAGTTCATAACTGACTAAAAGCATAAAATTTCAATAAATGTAAAGTTTTAAAGAGTGGAAAAGGGAAAGAATGAGTGGCCTTTTACTGTGTTATCTCAGATCATTGTATCTCACCAACCTATACTGTTTTCAGGTAAAATAACGGAAACTGTGGATTCACTTGGCCTAGCCAACAATACCTTCATGCATTTTACTTCAGACCATGGTGGGCATTTAGAAGATTCTGATTCTCGTATCGGCCAGAAAGGAGGCTGGAACAGTATATATAAAGGTCAGTCATATGTCAGGGTGATTTTGATTGATGACACTCCCACACATATTTGTGTAATTTCTGCCTTTTGTCTCATCTCCAGGTGGGAAGGCGATGGGGGGCTGGGAAGGGGGCATCAGGGTGCCTGGTATTTTTCGCTGGCCTGGCAGACTGGCAGCAGGAAGAGTAGTTGATGAGCCTACAAGCCTCATGGATCTCTACCCCACCCTGAAATACTTAGCCAAGGACACCCAGCCAGATAGGTACAGACCAATACTTTATAATATGACACTTTTGTAATCTTCAACAGCTCGTCTAGCCAGAAAACAAAGAGAGAAAAATGTCTGGATGTGAACTAAATCTCACTTTAATTCCTTTACCGTAAAACACAGGTGCACACACTATACATGGGAGGTCATCAAGATTTTTGTCACAGAATCTTCACATACAACAAATCTGAGTTGTTCCTCATGCATTCCTCATAGTCCTCTCTTCTCTTACTCTGACTCTTTCTCAGACATTTAGATGGCTATAACCTCATGCCACTGCTGGAAGGGAAAGCTGCACGATCAAAGCATGAATTCATGTTCCACTACTGCGGTGGGTACCTAAATGCAGTACGGTGGCACCCAACTGATAGTAAGTTCACACACGCAGAAACAGAAATGTGTTCAGCTATTCAGCAGATGTATATTTTCAGATTTAATGAGGCATGAAATATTTCCATGAGACAGAAATGAAACAAATCTTATCATGACTGTTTTATGATGTGTGGCTTTTCACTAAAGGATGACAGAAAAAAACAGAAAATGACAGAAAAAAACACAACAAAGTTGAGACATTTCATTGTCTTAGAATCCACATGTTGAACATAACATATGGTAATGTTATGTTAAATGGTAAATAGAGATGTATATGTCTGACTTTTGTAGGTAATTCTGACTTTTGTAGTTAAATTTTAACTTTTGTAATTAAATTCTATTCTCCGGTAAGGTTTTTCTGTGTCAATACGTATTTTTTTGTACAGCTGTAATGAGAGTTATAACAACATTTATGTAAAATAATTATTTTCTGCCCTGTGTCTTCATTAATTATCTACAGCTGGAACAGTGGTGACATCAACTGTGTGAGAAAACTGAATCTACAAGAGAGCTTTACTTATTTTAAAACTTTATTACTTGAAAACAGAAAAAGTATAAGCTGACATGCCTTGTGCATCCTGAATTAGCAATTACTATAGTGACCATTGGAAATAAGAGAAGTGTCCCAGTATACATACTCCATTGAGAATCTGAGCTTTCCTAAAAGGTTCCATCATTTCCTGTTTCATAACAGGAAGAGGTTGACAGGATAAACCAGAAGAACATTGCTGAACTAGATTCAGCCTTCCTGTTTTCTGCTGAAAGTTTTGTTCTCTCTTACTTTCATGCAGCCCCAATACACAATAGACGCCTTTCTATATGTGAAAGAAAATAGATCCCACATGTAGGTAGATTTGCATTTCATTTTTCTTTCTCTCACCTGGTTTGCGATATCTTGCTGAAACAAAATATCTAAGAATGAGTCTTCTACACTTGACTACATCCATACACCAACCCAGCTTTAAACTTCTCCACCACTTTGTCCCTTATTTGTCCAGTCTGTTCGTTGATCATCATGATGCTGTTTGCGTTGTTGTCTAACAAGCTGTTGTTCTTTTTCTCCTTAAATTACAAATGAATATGGACTGTATGTAACCATTTGGTGATGCTCCAAAGGTCGTTTTATTTAGGGGTATAAATGTAAGAGGTGCCAAATACACATAAAAGCCACATTTTTCAAATATGTACCTGTTAAAAATATGAATTAATTTTCTTTTCACTTATTGATTTTACACTAATATGTTCTAATCTATCTCAAATAACGGCAATAATGTATCACTGCTTGTTTCAGCCTAAATTAGACTCTTCTGCTATTGTGAGTGCAATATCACCTTTTGATTCTCTAGCAACAGAAATCCATCTCCAACCAAGTTTTTTTTTTCTTTTTTTTTTAAAGATTTGAATCGGGTTTTGTTGTCAGACTTGGCTCCCTGGTTCTTTTGGTGAACTGCTGCAAACATTTACTAGGGATTTGTTTTCAATATTGTTATTGCCCAAACTGCCTGTTACAACAAGTTCCTACTTGTCAAGTTTTTTCTCTTTCCTGCTTCCTGGGTTTAATGCCACATTATTTTTTATTTTGATGTTTCCAAATAAAAGAATTGACATCAAACAAAACATTGGACAGGCCTGTTTCCACTGGTGATGTGTGACGTTCTTGGCAAAACATTATGCAAATATGTGATGGTGAAGAAATCACTAAGTGTTTCTGGCTTTTGTTGTGTGTCTCTGTTAGGTAACTCCATTTTCAAGGTGCATTTTTTCACGCCAAACTTCTTTCCGCCGGGTGCTGGGGGTTGCTATGACACTAAGGTTTGCCTGTGTCATGGCCAACATGTGACCCACCATAACCC